>NW_017728921.1:159122-194762 GCF_001723895.1 Crocodylus porosus | reverse complement strand
ACCCCTCCCACCCCCAGTGCTCCTTCCTGCCCACGGCAGGGGGTCAGACCCAATGATCTGTGTAAGTCCCTTCCGAGTCATTGATTCTGTGATCTTTTATGTGGGGAGATCTGCCTGCACAACAGGTAGCATTGGCTTGTCTTTTTCTTTTTTTAAGAGATGTATTGCAGGCTATTTATAAAGACATATTTTCTAATGTGCAATACCTGGTCCCAACCCAAAGCTCAGGATGAAGGCAAATATGGATGCCAGGCTCAAGTAAGGTACCCAGGAGTACAGCTCCTGAAAAGAGAACATGAAAAGTACGTGATTCAGATTTCAGTCATCACACCTTAACATTTGGCTTAATAGTCAAATGTATTTAGGGGCTGAACCTGTAAATGACCTTCTGAATCAACAGAAATATGGTCACTGAATCAGAGTAATAATTTCTTTCAATTAAACTAGTGTCTCAGAATGCATAATGTGTTTTTAAGTTCATCACTGTGGCTTGTGTTACCTGTTTACTGTAATTATATAAAATTGCAGAGACAGTTTTAAATGCTACATTTAGCCTTACTCTGCTGTAAATTATAACAGGACAGGCCAACCAATCACCATTAATAGATAAGAGTCAATTTTTTAGTATTATCGCTGTAATCTTGAAAGCAGTAATGTAACACCAGGCAGTTTCACAAGGGTAGCAGTCCCATTGTTGGCAATATTTATTTATAATTACTAGAGTCGGGTTTTTTCCATGGAGGTCATAAATCAAGTTAAAATTCTACATTAATTGCTACCTTAACACCTGTATTTTTATTACTGGTTATCCTACAGTGGAATCCTATGGTCCCATGGGCCACTCACTAGCTTTCTAGGTGACATTCAGCCATCATGTGCAAGCTTTTTAATCATGACAGTATAGTGTTTATTTACAAAAACAGTCAAGTTTTGTGTGATGATGAAACACCATATTTATTAGAGACGTGCAAGAACTGAGCTGTACTATATAAAGCTGTTTTTCTGGGGTGGCCTTTTTTCACAGGGTTAAAACACAGGCCATCCTTCAGATGGAGTCTATCCTAACTGAAATTTTTGCCTTCAAGTATGTGAGATTCTTATGAATTGATTTGGATGGGATTTTTATCATTTTTATAGCTATATTGTCATAAGAGTTCTAAAGCCACTAAAATGGACTCTCGGGTATTTTGGGGGGAAATTTATTTCCAGGCAAAATTTATTTGGGCAGCGCACACTGCAACTATGTGCAGAGCCCTGTTTTTTTGTTTTGGTTTGGGTTTTTGTTTTTTTTTTTAGGTTTGGGGTTTTTTTGACCCTGGGGTCAACCCTGCCCCACCCCTGCAAATTAGTAGCGCAGGGAACACGTGTGTGCGCGGCATGTGGCACTGCATACTGCATATCCATGCTCATTTGTGTATGCCCTCAGATTCCTTAAAACAGTCTTCCGTGTAACTGCTGGATGGCATGGCACTCTGGCAATCGCATCCAATTACTCATTTTAGGAAGATAAACAGAGACCCCTTAAATTATTATTTTCAAAAGCCTGCCTGCTTTGTTGTTTAAAGTATGCAACTCTTACTGCTTCCCTGGTTATTAAGAAATATTCATCTCCAATTGAAAATCTCCACTCTCCCCTACTCTCACAACTTCTCAAACAGAGGCGGTGTCATAGCAAGATCCCTTTGTACCTGATATGTCAGAGAGAACGTCAACACAATGCACCAAAATGTCATCACAGCATATCCTCCAATGATAAGAAATCTTCTCCCCATGTAGTCAATCAGTAAACCCTGTGGACAAGATAGCACCCTCTCTGTTAAGAACATACTTATTGCTTGCCATGTTTCTGTCTACCATTAAAAATAATATTGCCCAGTGGCAAAAGTAGAATGCATCACTTACACAGGTGAGGGCTGTGAGGCATTCACAAGCTCCAGTACCTAAGGTCACATATGGAATTTTTTCCTGAGGAATCCCAGCTTGTTTAAAAACATAAGTTGCATAGAAATAAATCTGAAAGAAAACGTCAGCAGGGCTGTGACAATTTGAGTGGGCAATGACAGCAGCAGAAAGCCAACTTCTTGTACTATCCAGCATTTGAGTAAGTTGTACATGGTGACTTATGCAAATCATGAAAAGACAAGGTACACGCAGAGCACAGAACCAAACCCAAAGGTGGTTGCTCAAAGTGGGGCAGGAGAGAAGGGAAAAAAAGGCTCAGCAATCAGAGGCATGCCTTGTAGAAATACTGGGATTATTTATGCAGTGTGTGAGAAGTTTGCAGATTTTTAATGAAAGATATGCCCAAAATCATTAATAGCACTCTTAGCTCCAAAAAGCTGATACATTACTATGCTGACTTTGGGTAGAAAGGATTAAAAAATACTCGAGGATCACAGTTACGGAGGAATTACAACTGAAAAAACTTTGTACCCTGAGCAGTGGGGATTTCACACTTACAGCATTTATCCCACTGAGCTGCTGGCCCATAGTCATCACAATCACCGTGATGAGCTGCCACTTCACACTGCGATCAGTGAACAGTTGCCAGGGCTTCTTTGGCTTCTCACCATTTAAGGCAAATTCTTCTCTCTGTATATCTTCCATCTCTGTTTGGTAGTGCAAAAGACCATGAAAGCGCTTCAAAGCTAAAAAGAGAAAAGGACAATGATATCTGAAAGTGACCCTAGACTTTGTAAAATCACCTGCTCTCCCATCCCTTTGGGACCCGACTTTTGTAAGGATGCAAGAAACACTGAGATTTTCAGGAAATAAGCATATCACTCTGAAGAACTCATGTGAACATAATCTATTTGAAAATGTTTTCTCTACGTGAAACTTGGTTTTCCCAGGTTCGTGTGCGAGCAAAAACAAACCGTCCCAAGTATCTGAAAGGTGAATACTGCGTACGTCAGATCTTTTGTTACATGCATGTTCCTGTTGTTATGCCAGTGGGACATGCTGAGTGTACTACAGTAAACAGAACAGATTGCTCATTAAGCAAATACAGGCACCATCAAGAGTTAAAGTAGCAAGGTGGAAACTTCTGTACTGAAGGTCATGCTCATCTCCAAAAGACCATAAATCAATTTCCCTGGATTCCTCAAGGTTAAGCTACTGATTAAGACCACGCACCAGCCTGGAATGCATCACGTGGTGTCTACAAGAACCAGTAACCACTTTTCCCCATACTAACCCTTAAGGCACAAGACAAGCCCCAAGTATTTTTATTTCAGTTTGTGGAATGGCCATTTGCTAAAGATCCTTGGCACTGGGATGGGAACAACTGCTGGGTAAAGAGGAGCTTGCTAGCCAGTCTGGCAGTGCTACTTACCAAATATCTGAGTGGTGCTGCTGTATTTCTAACCCACAAATTCACTCCCCACACCCCACTCCATGAATTAAATCCCTCAGTTCACAGATCTTCCTCTTGCATCACTGATCTGCATTTGCTATTTTTACTCCCCAGTGCCCATCCTATTATGCACTTATGATGTCCAGCAATCTCCCTGCTATGGGAGGTCTTGCTGGCTGCCTGATGGTGTGGGTTTCCAGCTTCCCCAAAGACAACTTTATAATTCATTAACTCTGCAAGGGCTGGGTTCCTGACTCCCTTCTCTCAGGCCATGGGAAACAGCTACAGCAGTCTTTTCTACCCCCTTCCAGGCACAGTGCTGTAGGGAAGAAAGTGGGATAAAGCAGAGAAAAGACTCAGCCACTGCATACAGTTGGGGAGAAGGGCACAGAGACAGCTTGAGCTACTGGTCTTTCAGCTCTTTGCCTCCCCCGTTCCTCTGAGAGGAGTGTCTGCTTCCTCTCTTCTTCCCTTCCAAACTATTGAAAAGTTTGTTCTGAGAGGAAGATGGAGGGCTCTACCTTCTGCAGCAGTTCCAATAGCCTTCCCTCTCCCAGGGCTTGGGAGCACAGCCAGGGAGAGGTGGTTTTCCTCATACAGGGCTGGAACTCGAAGGCAGACATTTCTAGCCTCAATCCAGTGCAGGATGGAAGTACCCAGGAACTGGCCTGGAACCTGGGGAGGCCAGACAGCGGCCTGAAGGAAGTGGGCAGGTGAGCTGCGTGATGTCAAGCAAGCTAGCTTCATCAGGTTCTGAGTCTGCTGGGAGAGGAACATGTCTGGAAGGTTAAGGGTTCACCGAGAAGACGTGGGATGTGCTAGGGAAATGAAGATGAGAAGAAAAAGAGCAGCCAAATATATTCATCCTGTGGATTGAGAGCAATAGGGAAATTGCAAAGGCTATAAAACTTACCCTTGGTGCATTTTATCTCATCACCTCGGTCAATCAGAAGATACCTTGGGCTTTCAGGAAACCAGGGGAGGAACAGAAGTTGGGCAAATGCAGGGAAACAGCTGCTGGACAGCAACAAAGGCCAATACCTTGCTCCACCAAGTAGTTCTCTGGACGTAGAAAGAAAAGGTTGTTATTGGATGATCATTGTTTCAGAAGCTCATTAAAAAGGGGGCACTGATCCCAGGTGACAGGCCTGCCTGTAGCAAATAAGGCCCATTTGTTGTCAGCTTCAGCAGAGGCCACAAATGAACCGGGTGGGGAAAATCAACTCCCTCCTCTCCCATAAAACAGATCCCATCCAGACAGATTTGAGCCCCATCACCAAGGGAGAACTGCTTTACTGCTGCCTATGATCTACCCATTCAGACACTACACAGGGGCTGTCGGCCTGCAGGTCAGTCAAGCCAATATCTTCCAATAACATTAAATACAGCATCTTTATTCATGTGTGAGTAATGGAGTGCACTTAAGTTTCAGGAATTCATCCCAACTGTTATACCTGGGGCCTGTAGTAGGATGCATTTCACACAAAGTGATGAGGTTTTTTAATGCTAAATGCAATTGTGCTTCAAATACTAGTAGCTGCTTTAAACACGTTAAAAAACTAAAGTACCTAACACGGCCACATCTCCCTCGGACACTAGTAAGCTGCGCTATAGTGGTGTAAGTAGGCACTGATGATATTCTATGCCTATAGTGGGCAGTGAGGAAGAGGAGGTTAGGAGGCGGGGAAGAAAGGAAAATAATGAGGAAGCCAAAGGGCTGTAGGCACCAGAAGTGAAAAGCAGCAGATGTTCTGTTACTGTTGCTGAAGCCAGAGGCAACTGATATAACAGATGGAAGCCTCTGGTAGACTTAATGAAAGAAGCTTCATTCTGGCATATTTGGTATCAACAGGTACCTTTCCTGCATGGAAACAATGTGCAAGTGATGGTGGTTGTACTGCAATAGATAAATTAATATTCCTTTGTTCTCAGACCCACTCTTGTAAACTACAGGTTTCCTCATCTGTTTTGTTCTGCACAACAGCTCTAAGGCCTGTGTAAAAAAATACTAGGTCAATGAAGAGAAGTGTCTGATTTACAGCACAGGCTATGGCTGGCCCAAGTAAACAAAATGCTTCCACATGGAGGTACTCAGCTGAACTCATGCATGATGCAAGCCCTTATTTTTTAGCTGATCAATCTGTGAGAATAGAAAGATGAAAAGAGCAGTGTTCTGCTCCTTTCCCTCTCCAGAGAGATCTTTGCACCTCTGCAGATAACCGCTGCTTGGTTACTCTTCAGAAATAATATCAGGCAATGAAAGATGGTATTCCTAACCTTAGGCCAATGATCTGTCCTGTCAGAATCCCTCCAGTCAGAAATATGGAAGAGCCCATGGCCAGAGTACCTCGGAGATGTTTTGGAGCAATTTCCCCAAGATACAGTGGCTGTACACAGAGGCCAATACCTATAAATAAGAGAGGAAGTGTTTTCCTGTTTGTAGATTAAGACTTTTCAGCTTCTGACTACAGTAAATGACATTGTGCTCAGAGACATTTTGTCCTGTTGCCAGGACTATGTTCTACTTAGACCGTGGCTTCAAAAGGCACATGAAACCCTGTAAGTGGAACATTAACTTGTATTAGCTTTTTAGCACTTTCCAAATGCTTTCTCTATCTAGTCCTAAAACCTCAAATGGCATGTGAAGGGTCTTCAGACTTTCTTACCTTTAAAATTGGGGGGGGGGGGTGTCAAGCTCTTTGCTGCCATAAAGAGCAACTCATTGAACAAACATAAGCGGTTTACCCTGCAAAACTAAGAATGGTTCGGCTGCCCCTGACATCTTTTCTACATTAGACTCTTCGGCCATTCAAAACTATCCAGCCTCATTTGGTTTTTCCTCATATACTTTTCTGCCCAATGACTGGAAAATCTACCCATCCTGTTCTATCCCCTTCTCAGTCCTCTCTGCTACTTTGTCTGTGCCCAGTCTATTGCTGAACTTCGTGAGCTGGAGTTCCATCACAGTGCTACTCTGACCAGTCCTCACTGCCCAAGTGTCCGAGCAGAAGCCACTCTCTATGCCCTTATTACCTAGATAGTTATTGTTACAACTCAGCCAATACTATAGCGACAGAGGCTTGCTAACACACGGAACTTGGTTAGAAAATTATAGCTGGGCAAAAAAAAAAAAAAAAGAGTCTTGTAATTCTAAATCTCTCCATTCATCTGGCAGTGTTTCAATTCCAGTTTAGATTTTAGGAACCTTACTTGTCTCCATGCCTGTAAAGCAAATATGCATTTACACCACTACCTAAAGGATCAGCAATAAGAATAATAAACTATGATAAGTGGCATTATTACTAAAGTGAAGAACAGAAATTCATTTACCTGCACTTATGCCAATCAAAAATCTGCCAACAACCAATAACTCAAACAATCCTGTTGGAAAACTAATCCCCATTAAAATGGAGGCCAGTATTGCTATGAAATTGTTCACCAAAAGAGCTCCTTTTCTAAATGGAAAAATAACAAGAGTCACAGAAACATTAAATATTAAATATTAAAATATTAAAAATACCTTTATAATAATAAAGAAAAAATTAAATTTCAAAGATACATTACTCACTGGAAACTGGGATACCTAACACGTGCCTGCTTTACATAAAAACACCACTTAGTTCTAATATGATGCTCATATGCTAAAGAAATCCCTAACAATGTATGCATGTATCCCTGCATGTGAAATATGTATATTTATTCGCATCCAGTATCTACATGGAACACCTGCGAAGTGTATAGAAGCTATGCAGCATGTGTGTGTTAATGTGTATAATGTACTGCTTTCATCAGTATGCGTGTCACATCTGTGTTGTGTGCAGAGATGTAACAAAGCAACAGGGCACTCAGGGCAGCTGTGACACACAGAGGCAGTGGCAGCTTCTGACTGCTGGTCTGGTTTTGCATCTGTGACAGCAACTGTTATTTTCTCCCCCTCACCTTCAAGTCAGGACCAGGACTTGCCCAGGCCCCCTTCCTTGGTTATGCTACTGGTTGCACGCGTGTATAGAGTGCACTTGTACTTTATATAAGCTGCAGAGCTTCAATTGCAAGTAGATGTTTGATAAGAGGAACTGGACTCAGTTCAGGCTCTTTTCCAAGCTCATGTAGCTGGACGCTAGCTGGGAGGACACATCTCTGAAATACCACGTCCCCATTCCTTGGTAGCGATATTCACTTCTGTTTCTAGCTATGTAACTGAAGAGTCCTTCAGATAAAGTACATTTTCTCAGAATTCTTTCTTTACTTCATTTTGCAATGATAATGGAGGAAAAGGAAGTTGGCTAAATTTCCATTTTCTACCCACTTTCCACAGATGCGTATAACTTACCTGCCCAGCCTAATTGCCATGCTGCCTCCAATGTGAGCTCCACAAAGACCTCCAAGGGAAAATATGGAAGCAATGACAGACCACAGGAAGGTCAGGAAGTCTGGATTAAGTTCCATCTGGTAACGACTCCTCCAAGTCTCATTTAGGAAGTGGTGTATATACTGCAAGTGCAGAGTGGCAATTTAAACATCATCATTAGAAACAACTGATCGCTTACCAGAACTTCTGAAGTTCTCTTCTCAGAGTTGACATGGCAAGAGGCAACATCTCAATATCAGCCATATATCCAGACTGAATTATTTTACACAAAAAGTTTACTGGTTAGCAGAATCCTGACTCACTAGTGTAGCCAGAATATATTCTCTTTACTTCCAAGGAACTGCTGTGAATTGCTGCTGTTATACCTGATCTTAGAAGGGATTGTATTTAAGTGGTTGGCAAATGATCCTTCTATATATTGCTCATAAAGACCTTTGAAAGCCTTCAGAATCAAAGGTGTGTATGCATAATATAATCCCACTGATTTGTAGGTAAAGCTCAGGGAAATGTGACAATGACCATGTGGCATTCATCCAGTTCTTGCAATATTAGTCCTAAAAGTTGCATGTGAGGTTTGCGATTCAAGTCTGGGGAATAGTTTTGGGCATAGGGCTAGAAAATAGACTCTCAAGATAACAATATCTAATAGTTCACAAACAATTCAACTGCCCAGGGGCCAATACAGGCTTGTTCCTTCTCAGTCCTTTATCCATCCAGCTTTGAATGTGTCCACACTTCCCATTGAAGGCAGCTCCACAACCTCAATGAATTTGACTATCAGGAATCTGAGCCTGATATTCAGTGTACCTTTTCCTTTTTCGCATTTGATCCCATGACTCTCAGTAATGCTCTTTTATGTCACCTTAAATACACTCACTCCATTCTTGGTGTTTACAGCCTTCACGCGTTTATAAACTGCAATCCCATACACTTGATCAGTTTGTCGAAGTAAAATGCAATTCTAAGCTGCCTTTTACTGCTGCTTGCAGTGTTTGCCACTGGCCCTAATAAAACCACGCTAATGGAAAGACAGTACAGGTTTTGCCTTCAGGCTTTCTGAATTCATGTGCCTTGGGAATCAAGGGTTTGGTTCCAGCCTACAAATGCTTCCAAGAGCAGAGTCAGTCTGCTTTCCTGAAATCTCACTCCCAGTCTGTTTCCAGCATGTGACTTCTCCTTTCACAGTTAGCTTATTTTCACCATCTGCAAAATCATGAAATGCTACAACAAATTAATTTTGTACAGATTAGTTAGAAAACACTCAGCTGACAGCATGAATTCCCATCCAAAACTTTACAGAATCAATCTGTCCTGATTTTTTGTGGACTTTCTACTATAAGCTTAGAGGATCCCAAGCAGATGCAGGGCTGATCCAATCCCCTTAAGGCAGCATCATCCCTGTGTGTCTAGACCATCCTAGAGAAAGTGTTGAATGTGCACTTAGAGCTTCAGTGCGACAGAGCTTCCACCACGGGACGTAATCTGCCCCAGCTCTTCACCACCCTCAGCTAGAGAGCTCAAAGCTCTTCCTACTATCTAACCTTCATCTCCCTCACCGCAGTTCCAATCCATCACTTCTTGCCCTGTCCCCTGTGGACAGACACAAGACTTTGTTTTCTTCTCCTTATAACAAGGTGTTTTTGTTTCTGACAACTGCTAGTCTCTCTCCCAATTTCAGTCACTCCAATAAAAGATATCACCAAAAAAACCCCACAAAAAAAACCCAACCCCTTACTTCTCACATCAAATCCCAATCTTCCCTTCTCTAGACTAAATACATCCAGTTCTTCCAACCTTTCTTCATCTACCATGTTATCTAGACGTCTACTCTGGAATCGTTCAATTTCTTCACATCCTTCTCGAAGAGTCGTTTGTGCCTGCAGGGCTCCCCCGGGCCAGAAATTTGGCAGCTGGACAAGCAGTGGCAGCATTCATTGCCACAGCCCCCAGAAAAGTGGCAGGAGCCAAGGCAATCAGTGCTGCTGCCGCACAGCTTCCATCCCTGTGGGCAACCCCACAGACCAGATGCTGCTGCTCTGCAGTCCGGATCTGGGCTGTGGGGGCTGAATCAATTTGGCACCCCAATGTAGACTGCAGCTCCTTAACTTAATACCCAAGTTGTACTATCTGATGAAACCAGTTGTTGCCTGTGTGACCTCATGTCTCTTTGAACCAGTTAATCTATAAAATACCACTCTGCCAAGGTATATTCCATCGCCTGCTCTCTTCTCTCTGCTAGAAGTCTGTCATTACTTGCTCTTGACAAATCCATGGTGCTTGTTATTTATCACACATTGTCCTCTAGATGCTTACAAGCTGATTGCATGATTATATTCATCAGTAGCTTTCCAGATATCAAGGTCAGACTGACCAGTCTGTACCTCCTTGGGCTTTTGTTTTCCCTTTTTTGGGCACTATATTTCCCATTTTTCCCACTTTCCATGTTTCCCATTTCCCAATCTTCTAGGACCTCACCCGATCCTCAGGGTCTCGCTCAGTTTGTGCCCTGTCCTCATCATGAGTCACGATAAGCTGAAGGCCTCATGCTGCTCTGACGGAAGGCAACATGAAATTGCCATTGGTTTCAGTGAGGCAGGACGTTGCCCAAAATGCACCAGGACATTGGGAATAATGAGAGGTGACTTACCTGAGTGGGTGCATTGATAATGGAGACATTGTATCCATACTGAAATGTCCCTCCAATTCCTATAGCACAAACAGTCAGAAAGAGAGTCCAGCTGGGGAGCTATGGACAGAAGGGAAGAACAAGAGAGGCGTGAGAAGCACGAGGGCCTGGAACAGTAGTGCGATTTCCCCGAATGAAAATCAGAGCAAAACACTAACCCGGCACATATTCTGGACTCTGAGGTTATGTACTAAGAGAGCTACAAACACTTCACAAAGGCCTGCCGTGGAAAATAATTTTCCTTTGGCTTTTGAGTATGGGAAGTAGTGCCTTTCTGAGGTGGGGAAAAAGACAGGCTCCCAAATGTAACCCAGGCTGCGTCACCAGTGCACAGCTACTGCACTGAAGTGCACTGATGACTTCCACTTCCAGGAGCAGTCAAGCCGTGCTGCTAAAGTGAAGCAGTCATTTGGGCGAGACCAGGACCTCCTGGATTCCCAGGCTGGCTCTGATACGGACTCAGTGTCTGATTTCAACAAGTTACTTAATTTCTCAGCTGCAGCATCTCGTCTGAAAAATGGGAATAACAGTATTTACTCCCTCAAAAAGAAACTTGCTGTTTAACTGTCTGTAAAGTAGAGGGCACTACATCCATTCCAAATGTTATTAAAGTAGGTTATGTGGAGAATCCAATCAATAGTTATCTTCACTGTTTAAAATGTGAACCTCATTTCCAGTCTTAGTTTTGTCTTGCTCCAACTTCCAGCCACTAGATCTCATTGCATGTTTATCGGCTACATTAAAGAGCCTTCTGCTCTAAAATTTTTTTCCCCCATGTAGGTCTCCTTATAGATTTCAATCAAGTCACTCTGTAACCTTCTCTTTGATAAGCTCCTTCAACTGAGCTCAATATAAGACAGTGCTCCAGGCCTTTAATCATTCCTTCTCATCCCCATTCTGACACATGGAGCAATTCAGCCATTATCCATATTTGAGTTTTGAAAAATATTTAGCACCTTTTTAGAAAAAGAAAAAAAGAACAAAGGTGACTTTCTTTTTTCTGGACAGATGGATCGAAACATGTTGCTAGAGCTGCAGACAGCGTCTGAACTCTCCTTACTGCAGCACACTACGAGGGAGGCTTCCCTTGGATGTGTCACATTACCCGAGGTGGAAAAGCCCATGTAGGTGTGATGGTAAGGACAATTAATAACTATTTCAGTGACAACACTGGGGAGACTAGCACAGTTTCCCACTATACACTCCAGCCTTTGGATAGCCTCAAATCCTGCACTTGTGTTACAAATAATGCCAAATACTGCACGCGTCATGAGTCTCTGGAGCAACAAACTGGGTTCTAGTGGGGGAAACAAACCAGCAAACAAAAAACGTTGGTTTTGCTCAGTTGGTTCAGTGATGTTGACTGCTGAACCTAGCACAAGGGCAGGTTCTGCAGAAACAGGTGCTTATCTAAGTTCTTACATGTATAATGATCAGAGAGGGCCAGCTGCGTTAGTCTGAGCTCAGGCAGAGAGTAGGGCGGAGTGGCACTTTAGTTTAGATGCAACTTCAGGTGCTTCCTCAGCCTGACAAAGGGTTTCTAAACCCGAAAGCTTGCTAAGAAATGTTTTCCCCCAACTATTTAAGTTGGTCTAATAAAAGATATCAGATTCACCCAAAGAACCTTGTCTACCTTAGTTTAGAGAGGCATGAACTTTCATAGGCAACAGCCCACTTCATCAGATGCTTCCTCATATGTAACGATGTTGAACACCTTTTAAAAATAGGATCTATTAACCACATTAAAGAAAAAACATGTAACAGGTCACAAGGCCATAAAAGATCAACCCAGGCAATGGCCCAGGGAATTTTTTTTTGCATTAAGTAAGAGAGGTAGAAACAAGACACCTGGTTTTTGTCTTTGCCTCTGAACATGAAGCAGTTCCATATATAATCACACTCAACATTTCAGGGTGCCTGCGTTCCTTTACCATTCAGGACCAGTGGTTTAGAACAATCACATGATTTCTCCACATAAAAAACGTCTAGACAACTTTGTCTAGTCTCCCTGTTTCCTCAGCTGGGAGAAATGCAATTCCTTAACAACCACCAAGAGTGCTGGAGAGGGGGAGGTTACCTACATGGGCTCATATGAACTTCCACAGCACTGCAGTGAAAGCAGACAAGAGACCTCATTATTGCAGATCAAGCCTCATGATTTCTTACTCATGATTAATGCTAAAAATAATAATCCTGAACACTTGGTGGAATTAATCCGTTACTGACTTTGACTCCTATACTTTCATTACCCCCACTTCCTGAGGATGCAAAGTCTTTAAACACGTGAATATTCAAACACTGCAGTCACTCTAAAGGCACAAGTTCTCTGTTATCGTGCACCACATGATCACTGTTCGAGGCCTGCCACAAAGAGCCGATACATAGTTGGTATGAAGCAAACACTGAATGATAATTTACACCAACCAAAACCTGCAAACAATGCAGCATCGCTGTCCTATGCTCTCATGAAAGCAATGCTTATTATGAGTAGCAGAGCAGCCCAATGGGCCGGATATAGAAATAGGAGCCAGGATATGTGGGTTCTAGTCCTTAGCCTGCCACTAATTCTGTGTGTGGCTTGAGGAAGCCACTGCATGTCATCACATCTTGGGTCATGGTGG
The DNA here is from genome assembly GCF_001723895.1 of Crocodylus porosus. Classification (NCBI taxonomy): domain Eukaryota; kingdom Metazoa; phylum Chordata; order Crocodylia; family Crocodylidae; genus Crocodylus; species Crocodylus porosus. The sequence continues at coordinate 181,731 of NW_017728921.1, read as the reverse complement.
TAGTGGTTATTAGATTATAATGCTTGGTGAAGCTCTTTGAGACCTTAATGGAAAAAAACTAAGGATTGTTATTTTACACTTACAACTAAAAAAACATCTCTATGGCTTTACTTCTTTCTGACTAATGCTATTACATTTTGGATTCAATCATGATTGCAATCTACAGTAGGACCACTTGACGGGTTCCTTTGAGAGTATTTTCCGAAATTAAAAGAACAACCGAACATCAGAGCAAAACTTATGCGCCAGGTGGTTTAAAGGGTTCTAGTATTTAAACAACAGAATCGTTACAGTACGCGTGTTCCCTGTGAAGTAACTGTGATATTGCCCGTCCTCTCTTACCCACCTCTGTCTGCTTATCACTCTACCTGTTACAAGTCGAGTCTAGGTTTACGTTCTTCTGCATAGAAACCAAGAAACTTTACTTATTTTAGGAACTCCTCAGCTGTGCCATTTTATGAGCATTCTTATATCAGGTCATAAAAGTGTCCCTAACTTAAAAAAAAAAAAAAAGTGCTCAGTAGAAATTCAAGGTGAGAATAGGGAAAAAAAAAAAAAAAGAAGAAAATATCAGGAAGATGTCATTTAAAACCCTCAGTTTATGAGGGTGAAGAGTCTAAAGTCAATTTCCTTTTTATCCTAATTATTTTTTTTCTGAATTTCTGATTTCAAGAAAAACATAAATCAACTTGGAGTTTTGTTGGAAACTTTAACCTCAATTTGTACATGAAACATGCCCATGCCCAGAAGGCATCTTTATCTGCAAGGATAGTTCTGCTTACCTTTCTGGGGCCATCAGGACTTTTCAGCAGAGGCTGGTACTCCATTCGTAACTGTTAGGCTGGATTAGATTTCCCTTGCAAACTTTAATAAGCTATAGTACAAAGATGAGAGGTGCCACAGAAATAGATGTAGTTGTTATTGACTATTATCGTCACTGTAGGAAAACCTGGATTCCTTACCCCAGCTCTGCTACTCTTGGCTTTGTCCCTTTGACTGGCAGTTTTGTTGCAATAGAAATGTTCAACCCTCCAACCTCCTGCAAAGCCACAGTAGCTTAAGAGTAAGGCAACACAGAGCTTTCTGAACAATGCTTTTATATTAAACAGTGAACAAGTCCTTCATTTCAGTCACTCAGGAAGACATGCACATTAGCTGCATGTTAGTTATAGACATGATTCTGCCCGATAAGAAAAGAAAAAGAACAGTTACCTTGTGATTTGGTGTCATATCTCCAGCTGCCGAGGAGCCCCTAATAGGTTCTTTGCTGCATTCCACTGATTAGACGTGGAAGTGGAGTTCACAACAGTGTGAAACCAGAAGACTTTGTCTTCAGACTAAACCCTTTAATCTGCTGGTCCTTTAGGCACCAGTAGGAAACAGCAAGTTTCTCATCTGACTAGGATTTAACTTGCTGCCCAAGAGCACTGTGCCAGATCTGGACGAAAGACTCCAGCTCTGAAGCAGGAGAATTCTTACTAGCTTATGTAAACACTTGAGGGTTACAAAATATGGGATAAAGAGATACAAACAGAAATCTTTGTCTGTAATTTTCTTTGGTTCATTTGGTTGTCATCAAGAAACGTAGCCATGCTGATGGATAATATGTATTTATTCATACGGAATACAGCAACCAAACGACAGGAAAAGCTATGAACAATCTATAAACAATGGCACTAAGGGATAAGACTACTGACAGTTAGATATCCATTGCAAGGGATCATCAGTAGCCTGGTGCAGGTCTTCAATATAATCATTAAAATAACTAGGACATGCTCTGTGATGTGTGCTTTAGTTTGGATTTTGCTACAATCACATGTGGGGTCTTTAATACAATTCCATTGATGCAGTAGTTACATCTATCTGGTCCAGTATGAACCCTGTTCAAGGTTGTCCAGCACCGTCTTGGTAAAGCAAAGCCACAAGGATTAGATGTGGAGTCCATGAAAAAAAATGTATTGATGAAGTCAATTGTATTCCTTTGCTGGATCCATTTTTCCTTTCATCATTTCGTTCTTTTCCTGCACTCCAAAATGGTCTTCTCAGCTCAAGCCTGACCCTGGGGGGGGTCAGTAAGTGCCTCAAAATTGGTAATAAATGAAACGTAAGCAGTTTTTTGTAGACTCTTGAAGTAGTCTGTGTATGTGAAAGGTCAGGAGGCGAGACACAAGACAGAGCAGACAGCCAAGGAACACAAAAGGATCTGCAAGCACCGGGCAAAACAGCTTATTGCTTTTTTAATCTCGCTAAACCCCAGGTGAACGCCCTTCTAAGAATCTGCTTTTGTGGAAACCAGTCAACCATGAACCTGACCCCAAATACTTAGGAGTCCACCTTGACTGTGGTCTCACCTATAGGCATCATCTAAACAACTACAAACCAGCTTGCTACATGTACTAACACCATCTGAACCTGGCTGGCAGCAGTTGGGGAAGCTGACATTCTCCTGCTGATGTTCTCCACCCCCAGGCCTGCAGCTAGGGGCACAAATTGCACATAAACTGGTTTAAATCTATAAAAGAAGAGGAGCTCAGTGCATATAAATAAACCAGTTTCAAAATGGCCGAAACAGATTTAAGATAAACCTGGTTGAATGTAGTATCAGACCGAGGCTGGTTTGACTCAAATCAGTTATGAAACTTCTGTCCCTAGACCCCTTTCCTAGTCGAGTTAATTCCCAGCATGCTTTGCAGCCCAGGGCTGGGCGGTCTGCTCCACCAGAGAACGGTTGGGGGAGGGAGGATGGTAAGGATTGCCCGCCCCACCTCCCAAACCCTGGACTGGGACTGGGACTGGGACTGGGACTGGGACAGGGACAGGGACAGGGACAGGGTTAAACCCACCTTCCCCCCAGTGTAGAGCTGTCCTCCTGCTAACTCATAAAAACTCACTGCTGGCGGGAACTGTGGACTACAAAACCCAGAGACCTCGAGGCAGCCGGAAGAGGAAGTGAACACACGCCATGCCAGCCATGGGCCAGGGAGCCCTGTTCGAGCGCCTCCCGAGGCGTGACCTCCACACCCGTGGCTGTTTCCGGCATCCGCGGCAAACACGAGCTCAGTTGTTCCTCACTTTCATCCCTACAGCTCAGACTAACCCACAATACTGAGGCTTTCAGCCCCGTACACTTTCACTGTCTGCACTGAGCCCCCATCATGCCCCGGGCCGGCCTCGCAGTTGCAGCTCCCGTCATGCCCCGGCCGGACTGGGCCTCGTACTACAGCTCCCATCATACCCTAGGATGGGTCTCGCAGTCGTCATGCCCCGGGCCGGGCCAGGCGCCCGCACTACGACTCCCATCAGGCACTGGGGCGGCCTCCCAGTGGCAGCTCCCGTCATGCCCCGGGGGGGGACTGGAAGAAGCCTCGCACTACAGCTCCCATCATACCCTGGGACGGGCCTCGCACTTGCAGCTCCCATCATGCCCCGAGGAGGCCTCGCAATTGCAACTCCCGTCATGCCCCGGGCCGGGCCAGGCCAAGCCAAGCCTCGCACTACAGCTCCCATGATGCCTGCGGGCGCGCGGTCCAAGCGCGGGGAAAGGCCTGGAAAGAGCGGCGGCGGGGCTGAGGCGGTGGCGCTCGGGGCCGGGCCGCGATGGCCGCACTGGGCCGGGCCGCACCGGCCCCTGCGTTCCCGCAGGCCCCCGCCGCGGGGCTGGACGGTGCCCTGCAGCCCGCGGCGCCCCCCGGCCCCTGCCCCAGCCCCGGCGGCGGGGCCCTGCGCGGTGCCTTCGACGTCGCCTCCCTCGCGGCTGTCGGCAGCTTCGGCGCGGGCCTGGGCCTGGACCTGGCCGCGGCGGCGCCCGCAGCACGCGCCCGGTGAGTGCCCGCGGAGCGTGCGTTGCCGACCGGCTGGTCCTGGCGGAGCCGCGTCCCCTCGCGGTGGGTGGAGCTTGGCGCGGGTGTGGGACGAAGCCCCCGAGAGCTGCTCCCCGGTCGTGGACCCAACCTGCCCGGGAGGAGAACGTGGCTGCGGGACAGCTGACTCGCCTGTCCTGACTCTGGTCTCTGTGCAGAGATCCAGAGCAATACGAAGTCACCAGCTGTTCATTTTTTCCTTTGCAGAGCTCCTGTTCGCTGCGGAAAGAAACACAAACTAGAGGAGGAAGCAGATGGGTAAATTAAATTGGCTTTCTGAAACCTGTTTTTATTTTCAGTTGCTTTGTCTTGGTTTGGGGGGCTGGAGGAGATGTGTTCCGGGGCCGGGGCTGGGTTTGTTAAGCCTTGGGTGGGAGGCGTTCTTCAGGATCTTTTCCTAAACTGAAGAGAACACCCTGAGTTAATTGCAGCGTACACAATCAAAATCTGCCTGGACATACAGTGATTAACTTCACGTAAGGATGCTGCTACCTGTGTAGGCTCGAAGTTTGACTCGATGTTTTTGTGCTGTCTGAGAGAGACTTTGCTTTCACTGTCTACCAACTCTGCAGAAGTGCAGATGCGACAGTCTATGATCTTACTGTTTTGCTGCATGATATCTAATATTCTTTTGCCAACTATAAATTTGTTTGTATCTCAGCTGTCCTGTGAGGAAGAGGAGACTGACTGCGACTGAGCATTGCCCTCTGACTCCCAGCCCCGAAGAGTGGATTCTCTGTGCAGGTCAGCAGGCAGCTGGGGAGTTAGCAGGTCAGTGCGGTGGTAGCCTTCCTGAAGCTGGCATGTTAGAAATTTCCTGTGAAGAAATGGATCAGACAATGGGGGAACAGCAGTACGAGGTTGCCCGCAGGAAGCTTCAGGAAATTGAGGACAGGTAAATGCAGGGATCGAGTAGACTGGGTTTGCCTAGCTTTTCCTTTCATGATGTTGAAAGAAACTACAACCTGCTAGGTTATTGTAGTGGAGTGCCAGCACCATTATAAGTTTGAGACTAGTTTTCTGTGTAGCTCACTTCTCAAGTGCTTTGAAACACACATGCAAGTTTAGATCATCCTGAAAACTTACGCCACATGGATCTTTGGGGTGGTGTTAGTGATCCAAATTTGAGATCACTAGAATAGGGGGGTTATCAGTTTACACCCCCTGAGAGCACTGGTGCCTTCCCCTCCCCCCCACCAAGAATGAGTGCTGTCAGCTTAGGTGACAGGCAAGGCGGTCAGGTGGAGTGCTGGTTCCCCCCCGCCCCCCGAGAAGTGCCACTGGCACTTCTGGGCTCCACGTCCAGCTGTGGGGGGACCCCTCTGGTTGGTGATTGGCTGCTAGGGGGGACCTCCCTGCTGCTTGACACCACTGCGGCAGCTTGCAGCCAGCCCCTGCTCTTGCCACTGATGTCAGTGCGGTTCCCGCTCACTGCCGCCACCACACCCCTGACACCGCTGCTACCTCCTGTGGGCAGTTGCCCTGGCCCCCAGCCTTGGGAGGCATGCATCACCTATGCTGCACCTTTCTCAAAATCATGTGACATCAAAATGTTGTGGTTATTGAAACTTTGGCATGTCTGGGGCTCAAACTACAATTCTCATCATTCATAAATTGATGCCGTCCTATCTGCATTGAATTAAACTTGTCAGTCACTCCCTGTCCTTGTGGAGTATTTACATTTCAAAGTTATTCAGCATAGAAGCTAAATTTACAATGTGCCTTAAACAAAATTGCTGTGAGAGAAAATTACTTGTGCTTTTTTGAGCAAGAGTGTTTGCAGGCAGCCTGCTGTTTGGATAAGTTGGTGATTATTGAGTCTGAGCAGCACCTATGGCTTAGGAGTTTGACTTCTGCCTGGGCAGCACTCTGAGAATGTGCTATGTACATCGTTGATCTTTGCTTGAATTCTACGGGGATTCTATGTGGAAGTTTGGTCTGAGACGTGTGTGATCTTAACAGCCAGTATTTCAAAGCATTCTAAAACCGTGTATCTGCCCAGGCTTTATTTAAGAAATATTAATTAGAAAGGGAAGACGAACACAGTGATAAACAGTAGTGTTTATGTAAACATGCTTTATGTTTAGGAAATAAGACATTGAGACTATCTTCTTTAAGTTCTTGTATGACTCCCCATTGCTGTATTGTGAGTACCTCTGTCTCTAGTGTAGTTATCTTTCTGATGCTTCTGTGAGGTACAGTAGAGCTGTTAAACCCATTTTACAGATGAAGAACTGAGAAATTTGGGAAATATGACTTGCCCAATGTCACACACGAAGTCTGGAAGATGTGAGAATGTAACCTTTGTTTCCCCAAGTCCCGGGGGAGTCTGTCAGCTTCTGGCTTATCCTTCCTCTCTGGCTGGTATGATAGTGAAACTTCCCTTAATAGAATGGCCTGATAATAGGTCGCACCTGATAATAAGTTGTTAGTTAAAGCAGTAAACCATTTGAAGTAAATACAGAAAACAAACTTGACTTTTCCATGATTTGTGTGGTCTATACCAGCAGTTCACATCTGTCAGCTTCAGCCTGTAAAGTACTGTAACTCCTGTGATAGAAGGAAATGTCAGATACTTGAAAAATTGTGTTCATGTGAAGTTTTTTTTTTTAATGGTCAGAGCAAAGTGCAAATAGTGTTCCTCTGCAAAATGTTGCAGAAAAATTGAACATTATGAAAACTGTATTTAACAATGTTAAAATGCAACATGTGCGCAAAAGACACAATTTTCTGATCCTCAGTGGCCTAAGTTTAAGGGTACTCAGTGTTTTTGTCCATGGGTGTTAAGGCATCTTTGTGTCAGCCTTATTAATAGAAGGTTTTTTTGAATTTTCAGGAACTTTTTAGGAGATTCTGTTCTTTTGCCCTTTCCAGATTCTCACATGCTGTGCTGATGTACATCTGCTTATATGCACATTTATTATCATATCTAAATATATATATATATATATAAATGTTCTGCATAAAAAAAAGTCTTTGTAATGGGTCCTAGATGATCAAGCATTGTGCCACTTTAATCTCTAGCAAGAAATATGAATATGAAGGATTTCATGAATGATAAAGAGCTAAGAAAGTGAAATTGCTACTTTAAGAGTCATTTTATATCTTGTGATTGAACTAGATTTACCACTGAATAGTATTCAGTACTTCTCTTTTATGATATGGCAGTGTTGTGCAATGCTGTACAGCATAGAAATACCTTTACTCAAGACTGATATGACTGATAGCTATGTACTCAATACTTTATTTCCCCCTTTCCTCTCCATTTCTAGGATAATTGATGAAGATGATGATGTTCATGCTGATGGACATACTAGCAATCTGCCCACTCTTGTCCTGTCTGATACCCTTAAAAAAGGGATGAAGAGGGATTTTGGTGAAATCCTGACAAAGAAAATAATAGAGTCCATGTAAGTTGTGGGGAAAATGTTGGTACTTCGTAGGTAAGGCATGCAAATGAGAAGGAGTCCCATCTGTCATTAAGCCTTGGTTTCACTGTCATCCAGAAGTATTTGTGATGAGACCCTTTGATCTTCTCTGTGATGCAGCTGGTGTTGTGCAACAGGATCTTTTATTTGGTTAAAAATAGGACACTTATTTTCAATTTATAGTAAAAAGTTTCCATTTAAACTATAAACTTCCTTGCATTACCCCATATCCTAATGTAAACAATCTGCCTTGAGGGGAAACTTGTGATGTAAACAATAGTGGTCATATTTGATACCATGGGAGAAAAGCTTTTTTTTCCCCCTCCTTTTTTGTGGTATTAGGAGTGGAAGCAATACAATGAAATTAAGAAAGAGGAAACATTGGGATTAATATCAGGAAAAACATGTTGTGAGAGAATCTGTGAAAGGGAGTGATCTTTTCCCTTCCTCCCCACCAAATAGACCAGGTGAAATACTAGTATGTGTGCTCTGAGAAACAGATTTGTGCTGATGTAGAATGAAATGGGTCCTCTCCATTTTACAGTTGTAACTGAAAGAATTTTGATTAAACTAAGACTCCATCCATTCTAGGAGCCGTCCCTCAATGGAGCTGGTGCTATGGAAACCTCTCCCTGAATTCCTCACAGACAAACTGAAGTCTGTTTCTGTTGCTAAACACTTCAAGCATCAGGAAACAGAAGGGTGCCAGGCTAAGCAGTCAGCATGTGGAGCTGCCTTCCACCCACAGACTGAAACGTTCTCTGAAGCACAACGGACTGTGATGTCGCCAGATCTGTATGTTAGCTTGGGAGCCCCTGGGTGTGCAGAAGAGGAAATGGAATTGTAAAAGCCAGATTGCAGACTGAAATGTGCACATTTTTGAAGGTTTTTGTGGCTGGTTTTCATTCTCTCTTCGCTTCTGGTATGAGATGTGGATCTGAAGTGTTATTATTTGGGTTGTGTTGTTTTTATGGTAACAATCAGAAGACTGTGGATTTGGGCAGTCACAGCTCTAAGAAATGGAAGAGAAGCTTTTATAGTCCAATAACAATAACATTTTTACAAGGAAATCCCATGAACTTTGGAACAGGGAAGGAGTTCTCCAACTGGCTTATTGGGAAATGTCCTTTTAGTAGTTGCCTTTGGTGAGAAGTACACAGCAGATACTGAATGTAATAGGGGATCAACCCACCCCTTATGCTTGCTGAGCCATTAAGATTTTGGTGTATGCTTTGCTTGCTGTGCTAGCTTTGTTTGGGATTGCACAAATATTTTGAAAGCAGAAGGTATCTTTTGAGTTGAATCTGAGGTAGACAAGCCACCTTTGTGAAAAAGCAGTTCTGTACTTTTTGCTTCATTTGTGACTGGCTTGAGCTCAACCTTGAAATGCAAGCCTGGAAAACTACTGTTCTGCAGCATGGTAGGGAAACAGAAGTTAGAACTACACTACTAACCTGTGCTTTTGCTGTTACTAGGAAGTAAAATTGGTGACTGAGTTGAAAAGTTGGCCATTTAATTTTACTTGCTCACTGGCCCAAAAAACTGTTTAAAAAGAAGAAAATAGTTTGGTTTTCTCTGATCTATCCAAACAGAAGTGTAGAAGATGGATATTCTCAGTAGACGAGTTTGGATTTTGACCTAGAGCTGCTGCTCTTTGCAGTGGATTTGGAAAAGCAGGCATGGCCTCGGATAATGTTTCTGAGGTGACTGGTGCTAAATGACTTGGCACCTTTGGTTTTTAATCTGAGGAAAATAAAGTGCAAATTGGATATAGAGAAGCACCTTTAATTGAGTTATTGATAAATGTTGTTGCAGCAAAGGCCAAATCCTGCTTGCCATACAAGAATATCCCAAACTTCAACTGTGTGGGCTCCTTTACATTGGCAAGGCAAAAAGATTTGGCTCTAAATTTAACAAAAAGTGAAGGTTTATCTAAACTAGAAGAACACATAATTAATCAGAATTATACTGAGTTTATTTGGGGAATCAGATGGCGCATGTAGCATTACCTGAACTTCATAAGAAGAATATGCCACTGAACAGTATTGTAGGAAAGGAATCATTAATACAATATTGGAATGCATTACAAATAGAAAATAGCTTTTTATCATACTGAAGTAAATCCCCTCTTCCATTAGTCAGTGAAGATAAGTTTTTATTGTTTGTTACCATTCCTGGGGTTCCTTGAAGATATCTGAAGGAAAATTTTCCTTATACTAGCAGGGGAGGTGGGATATGTTGGGAACCCTACTCACCATGCCAGTCTATTTGCCTTGACTTCCCTTGCACTAGAAAGAAACAGGTACAGTAGTTCTTTCCATGACAGAGCTTTGGATTCATTGCAGTGGCTATGTGTTTCTGCTTACATACCAACTCGATAGCCTTTGTGATTGGACATTCTTCTGTTCAATAACTTTTGTCAAAATATGCATTTTTAAATTGAGCTTTTCTTTTGAAGCCAATGTTTCTACTGTTTTGGCTGGTAGTGGTAGCTTTTTGTTGAGAAGAGAACCCTTTGGACTTGGGCATAAGGAGGCTGGTTGAGGAACTCCACGTCTGTTCAACTCTCCACTCCATTTTCTGGCTGGCTGTACTTGCCCAAGAAAAAGAACTTTGTTTCCTATATCAACAAAAGTTTTTGTGACACTAACATTGTTCTGGTACTTGAATCATTATTGAAGTAAGCTAGAAACTGGTGTAAAATTTTGCCACTGAAATAACTGATTTCTGTACTGGACAAATGTGTGCACCTTTTTCCCATTCTTGTATCTAATTTCATGTTTGAGGTTGAAAACCTCTTTGTCATGTAATATGCAAAATTTCTTGTGTGTTGCTTAAACCTACGAAATCACTTAAAATTGTTCAGCGTTTGAGAAGCCTAGTGCATATAACATAGGGAGTTTGAGGGAAAGCATTATTTACTGTGCAGGTAGAGGATGCTGTGAAGCTCCCAAATAAGTATTTACTGTGCAGGTAGAGGATGCTGTGAAGCTCCCAAATAAGTATCTTCTTCAAGCTTGTAGTGCTGTGGAAAAGGTTCAAGGCTGAGACCGGGCTAAGACAATGGGTTTGGCCTAAAACAAACCTGATGGAGAAGAGATGGCAAAACCATGGCAGATGAATGTGAAGGACCTTAGGAGGCCAATGAAATCCAAACAGTATTTTTTTTTCTGTTTAGACTTGCTATGTTTTTTTCATTCAGAGCTATTCATCTAAGTTGCAGACAGACTAATCATTGTATATGCTTAGTATGAATGGGATTTTTTTTCTATGGTTTTAACAACTTTGCATATCCCATTTGTACCAAAGGTTGCTGTTCAGATGTATGTGTCTACTTCAAATCCTCTGGTGCTGTAGAGAGCCCCCTGAACTAATTTACTCTGCTCGTCAAATCTTGGATTCCTTAGTGGCATAAACCATAAGATGAGAGATCTTGTATGTAAAGCAGCTCAGCTTTAAGTAGCAAGCATCTAGTTTGAGTTCCAGAGTTCTTGTTTGTTTTTGAAAAAGAGAAAAGCATTTGTTTCTTAAATTGATGAGGGAAAGTGAGATTTGCCTTCCATCCCTAAATTAAGTGGGGCTGTTGAACTACAATCTGCTTTAACTATTCATTACCCAAGGCATGGGTAAATGAGCAATTGAAAGGATGTGCATTCATGATGGTTGCATTTCTTGTTCACTTCCTTAAAGAACTTCTGCTGATTCTGCACGTTATAAGATGGCACAAATGGTGCGGCATCAAGGAAACCCTTGATGATGCTTTATTTTGAAATAGGAAAATCTGATTCCAGCATGTCTTGTTGGGACCAAATTACTATTTGTATATTAGTTTTCAATAAAATTTTTAATGCTCTTTTTTTTTTTAGGTGACTAACATTTTTACTGGAAACTAGGATGAAAGCACTTAGTTACTCCTGAAAGAAGCTTTCATATACAAAAATGAGTGTAAAATATTGTCTGTGCGTCGGACTCATTGTCCATTGCTTTTCTTTACTGTCTTCAAAGTACAGTGAAGAAGAGCTGGAAATTCGACTGACCAAGAGTTAGCTAACCAGCCTAGCTCTGATTGTTTTATTTTTGTTTTTTTAATAACTCAAGAAAACTCAGGCTAAAAAAAGCTTTAAAATGTGCACCTGCGTAATAGCCAGCTTTTATCGGGACATGAGACAAAGTAATTGATTATGGTTTTTTACCCTGTGTCTATTCAGGGACCTACAGTCACTTCTCTAAAGATTAAACAAGCTGCAGGTGAGCTCAGTTAGAGCTATTTTTGATATACAGATGGCAAAACCTGAGGTGTGACTAAAGGAATGGTGTTTCTTATACTGGATCAAACCACTGGATTGTGTTAAAACATTGTCCATCCACAAGTTTTTCTTACGTCTTACAGGCATGAATAGTACCACTGCTGCTGCACCAGATCCAGGAAAGGCTTAAACCCTTTCCCCTGCCATAATTTAAACTACTTCGGTACTAACTTACTTGGGAGGCACAGTCCTTGCTATTGCACCTGCTCTGTAGCTCTTCCTGGTGTAACCCTACTGCAAGGTTACCTGTCATACTAACAAGTTGCTTTGTTACTCCTTAGCCTTTTCCTTCCTTCCCACTTTCTGTCCAAGACTGGCTAGTCTCCCCTCAGTTAGTGGCTTCTCTTTTGACAAGACTTCCAGCAACTGAGGCAATCCCTTACCTGTAGTTCAGTTAGGAGATGTATGAGGGTAGGAAGAGATCTGAAATAAGCTGAATGTTTTTGCCCAGCCACTCAGAAGTTGATCTAGTGCTTTTGAATTGCTTTGTCCTTTACCTACCTCAAAAATAAGATTCTGTTGCATGTTGACATTTGTTTATTTTCACCAGATTACATGGTTTGTTTTTTTTAAATTTGGAATAAGATCATAATTAAAATGATCTTAAAATGTTTCTTTAAATGGTCATATTTTTCCCTCTGTCCCTTCCAGTTTGTGTTTAATTTTTGTTATTTCAAAAATGGTAGTAGAAGTGTCATTGGGGTGTCAGGTTATGGATTTGAAGCATTGTATTTGAGGTATTTGACACATGGAACTAAACAAAAAACTGACTAAGTGCTTACTGATTACATTTGATATATTCACAACCTCTAGGGCAGTTCTCAGCCTTTTTAGAGTCGGAGCCCTTTGAAACATTTTTGAATGTAGTGGCACCTGCAGTTGAAAACCACTGTTGTGCTATCTCACTGATTCTCAGCCAAGGTCCTGTTGCACACCTCTCTCTGCCTGTCTTGGGGTTTACTGATAAACCTAAATCAGGCAGGATCAGAGGCATAACTAATGAGCTTGCTCTGGGTGTCCCTGCACTTGACCCCTTCACCTGGGCAGTGCAAAGGGCTGCTCTTACCCAGCCTGACCCCTCTGGATGGGCAGTAAAAAGGTTTCAACTAGAGCATGTGCTCTTGCCACAGCCCCTTCTGGTCCAACCCCATATCCTCCTACCAGAAACAGGAGCATAGGGCAGACCCACTGTTGCTGGGAGGAGAATGTGGGTTCAAACCAAGAAGAGGTGCAGAAAGAAAACAAACTAGGCACAGCTGCTTCTCCACCTGCCTCTGCAGGAGGGGAGCAGGGCAGTTCCATCTAGCCTTTCTTTTAGAAGTTTCCTGCCCGAGTCCCAAATGCAGTAGAATTGTATATAGAATGGTCTTCTCAATTTCACAGATCAGGGTTTAAATGTGTGTTGTTTTCAGTGAGAGATTAACATTTGAATAGTTGTTTATGAGATCAAGGAGGCTGTGAGTTTTAGCCTCTGGGAAATGCAAGCAGAAGCTAGCTCCCTTCTAAGCACGGGATGATGCAGTATTGCAAGTTGGGCAGTAGGGGCTGCTGTTAGCAACACTTCATTGGTTTGTCAATAATGCCTCCCAGAGCAGGGTTTCTCAACCTGTGTCACTACCTGGAAGAGGGTCAAAGGAGTATGTGAACAGGTTATGAACAAACTTTAAAAATGGATTCTCCTTTTAAAAGAGAAAAACATGGGATATTTTCCCCTTGCAGGCTGCCAGAGTTTCAGCCTGAAAGGGGCTGCTTAGGGCCTCCCTTTCCCACCCCCGGCACAGTGCATTGGGAGTGATGGGTACTGAGCCGGGACTGGCCATCAGTGTTTACAAATGGGTCCTGGTACAAAAAAGGTTATCGTAGAATCATACAAGTAGGGTCGGAAGGGACCTTGTAGATCTTCAAATCCGACCCCCCTGCCTGGGCAGGAAAAAAAAACTGGACTCAAATGAGTCTAGCCAGGTAGGTATCAAGCCTCTTCTTAAAGATCCCCAGGGTAGGATTCAGCACCACTTCCCTTGGAAATTGGTTCCAGCTCCTAGCCGCCCTGACTGTGAAGTTGTTCTTGCGGGTGTCTAATCTAAACTTACTCTCCAATAATTTGTGTCCATTGTTCCTTGTCATGCCGGGGGGCGCGAGGGGAAACAGTGTCTCCTCCAAACCCTTCTGGTCCCCCCTAGTGAGTTTATAGACAGTCACCAGCTCCCCCCTCAGCCATCTCTTGTGACGGCTGAACAGGTTTAGGTCCCACAGTCTTTCAGTGTAGGGTCTGTCCTGTTGTCCCCGGATCATGTGGGTGGCCCTCCTCTGGACCCTCTCAATGTTGTCCGCATCCCTCCTGAAATGGGATGCACAGAACTGGACGCAGTACTTCAGCTGTGGCCTGACCAGTGCCGCATAGAGGGGGAGGATCACCTCCCCGGCTCTACTTGAGATGCATCTGTAGATGCATGACAAGGTCCGGTTACCCCTGCCAACCGTGACCTCGCATTGTCGGCCCATGTTCATCCCGGAGTCAATAATGACTCCAAGATCCCTTTCTGCCTCCGTGTTCTCAAAATGGGAGTTTCCCATTATATAAGTGTGCTGCTGGTTTCTACTGCCTAAGTGCAGCACCCTGCACTTGTCAGTCTTGATAACTACTGTCCCAGGGAGTTACAGGTTGTAGCCATATTGGTCTACAGGCCAAAGGAACCAGAACTAGTGGTAGAGGTGATAACTTTTATTAGACCAACTAGATATTTGCAAGTTTTCCAGCACGCTTGCCCTTCTTCAGGCATAGGAGAATTGCAAAGAGAATGCAAAGCATGCAATCTTTGCAATTCTCCTATACCTGAAGAAGGGTGTGTGCATCCACAAGCTTGCAAATAAAGATTTTTTTACAAATATCTAGTTGGTCTAATAAAAATATCACTTCTACCACAAGTTCTGATTCCTCGAGAGTTAGGCAGAAGGAATGGTAGATGTGTACCTTATGGACTATGTAACGCAGAGATGCATGCAAATAAGATGCTACAATAAGTTGGTCTAAATATGCAGGGGTACAAGCATGACCTATCCAAAGTTGTGGGATTCTTTTATGACCTTTCAGCATAGTATTTGTGCATGTTACTTTAGATCATTTAGTCTTTTATTTTCCTTGTCAGTAGGGAATGTTCTTCACAGAATGTCCATGAATGTTGCATTTAACTCAAGCTTACATGGCTCAACTGTCATGGATTCAGTTACTTGCTTGTTTTCTAATGTAATAGATAATTCTAAGGAACTCATTCTTGATATGCAGCCTACATGATTAGCTTTGCATTTAAAATTTAATAGCCTAAGAACTGAAATTTTACATTTTCTGTAGTTAAAGGTGTGGTTTTTAAAAGGGCTTGTACAGCTGAGGATATTCCACTTGATATCTTCCAGTTTCTCTTGCCATTATGTTATATTGAACAGGCAGAGGTTACCATCAGGACTGAGTATTTATTGCAGTTGGCATGGCACAGACACGGTCCTGTCATTGAAGGCCTTACATCCTTAGATCTCAAACATCACAATGTTCAAACAACTAACTAGTTTAGTGATTCTGGCAGTTCTAAGTCTCATAGTTGTTTTTAAAGTACAAAGTACCTTCCTTCCTTCCTTCTTCAGTTAGTGATTCAGGAAAATTGCTCTGGAAGTGGCCTTGCATGGGAAAGAAAGAAAGAGTTGAAAGGAACACTGGTTGGAAGAAAAAAATCAATATAAAACAGCTAGCAGACAGACAAATCTTTCCTTGCTGGACTTAATCTGCAGGAATACGTTGAAATCCTGTTTTTTTCCAACCCTGCTTTTGTCAAGTCCAAAACTCATGTTGCAAATTCTGCTGAGTTTGGTTTGCCTTCCTGTGCTATCTGCCTTGTGCTCTGGCCTTGGCTACCCAGAAGGAAAGGCAGTTCTTCTACTTCTGATGGACTACTGGCTTAGGCTTTGTGTACTTGTACTACTACGTTGTCTAGTTTTGTTTGCAGCAGATAACTGTGGTTTGAATTATAAGATCAGTGGGTCATTTGCTTGACAAAGAATGGGATAATTATTTAAATTTCTCACAGTGGGAGCACTGCTTTCTTGAATGGACTGAATAGAACTGAGAAGTAGGTTTCTTTCTTCTGTTAGCTGCTTTGTAGAGATTTTGACTAATACTGTCTTATTGGAGTAATGCAAATCCAGTTCCTGGAGAAGAGAGAGGTAAGGTGGGTGCCTCCTGATAAAATGTCAGGCGTGTGCCTCGTCATTCTGTTACTCCTTATAGGAGTTTAAAGAAGTCTACTGTATCCTTCCTTGATTGTGTCTAATCATTGTCAGTTCCCCCCAACCCCCTGCACCAATCTTCTTGACACTTGGTAGGCTTTATGCTCTGAGCAGAAGCTACCACTCCTGCAAGTTTCATCCAAATCGGACAAAAAACAATGTTATAGCTATTTAATTGATTCCCCACTATACCCTATGGCCGGATCTCTGAGGGGGCTCTGAAGCTTCGGAGCCGCTTCAGCCGGATCTAAGCGAGAGACCGATTCAGAGCTTTGGATCGGATCCCTGGCATCCGAAGAAGTAGGATCTGAAGCTGGATTGAATAGCTGCCTGCTTACACCGGCCTAATTTTTACTGGTCAGTTGCAGGTGCATAGGAAATCTTTAATTTACCAACTTGTTATACAAGTGAAACTAAACAAACTAACATCTTGAGTAACCTAAACTATTTTAAGCAAAGGGGAATAGTGCTCACAAGTCAATCTGTACCCTAAATGGAGAGCTGCAGGAAAATGAGTGAAACAGTGAGAACTCCCAAATAGAATGAACTAAGACGCGCTGTGCTTCTTGCTGGGGCCCCTAAGTTTTATAACAGTGCAGAGAGAGATTTTTTTACCCCAGTTCTTTGTACCTTGCGTTGTAAGAATGCTGTGGATACAGTGAGATGAAGCTGTACACAGGTGTGCAGTGTTTTTCCAGAAGTAAATTATTGTCATCACCACAATAACCTTAAGGTTAATTGAATGACTGAACAGAAAGGCAGTGACATCAGTTGCAAGGTTTCACATTTCAGCTGAAGCTGCTGTCTAGAGGCCAGATGTCTCATGCACACATCTGTGCAGGAAGGGAAACCATAGCCACAAGGGTAGTGGGAAGTCCTTAGTGAGCTTTTCTTGGACAATATGTGCAATTATGAAGGCTCCGCAGGTGCTGCTTTCAGATAGTGGCTACTACTCCATGTAAATGTGTTTAGTCTGTAGCCTGGGGACTGTAGAAGATGCAAGGAAAAAGGTTGTCTATTTAAATTCAGTGGGAGTGTTGTCATTACTTGGAGTAGATCCTCAAAGAATCTATTTTGAAACACTTGGAGGAGAAAAAGGTGTTTAGGAGCAGTCCACCTGGATTCACCAAGGGCAAGTCATGCCTGACCAACCTGACTGCCTTCTGTGATGAAGTGACTGGATCTGCAGCTGCGGGGAGACCAGTCGATGTGGTGTAGCTTGATTTTAGCACTGCTTTTGAGACAGCTTGCCTATAACAATGCTGCGGGAGACTAAGGAAGTACGGGCTGGATGAATGCACTGTAAGGTGGATACAAAATGGGCTGAAGCATTGGGTTCAGAGAGTAGTAATCAGTGGCTTAATGTCTAGTTGGCAGCCACAAGTGTAGTGCCCCAGGGGTTGATTCTGGGGCGGGTTTTGTTCAGTGTTTTCATCAATGACCTGGAAGATGGGATGAATGCACCCTCAGCAAGTTTGCATGCTGGGGGCAGTAGTAGAAATGCTGGAGGGTAAGGCTAGGATTCAGAATGATCAAGACAGAGGATTGGGCCAAAAGAAATCTCATGAGGTTCAACAAGGACAAGTGCAAAGTCCTGCACTTAGAATGAAACAATCCCATGTACTGGTGCAGGCTGGGGGCCAACTGAGTGGGCAGCAGTTCTGCAGAAAAAGACCTGGGAGTGACAGTGGACAAGAAGCTGAATAAGAGCCAGCAGTGTGCCCGTGTTGCCAAGAAGGCCAATGGCATCCTGGGCTACACTGGTAGGAGCATTGCCAGCAGGTGAAGGGAATTGATCATTCCCCTCTTCAGCACTGGGGAGGCCACATCTGGAGTTCTGTGACCAGGTGTGGGCCCCTGCTGCAGAAAGAATGTGGACATGTTGGAGAGACACCAGGAGAGCAACAAAAATGGTGAGGAGGCTGGGGCACATGAGGAGAGACTGAGAACTGGGTTTATTTAGTCTAGAGGAGAGGAGACAGAGGGGACTTAATAGCAGCCTTCAACTACCTGAAGGGGGGTTGGAAAGAGGAGCTGGACTGTTCTCAGTGGTGGCAGATGACAGAACAAGGAGCAACCGTCTCAAGTTGCAGCAAGGGAAGTTTAGGTTGTATATTAGGAAAAATTCTCTCACTAGAAGGGTAGAAAAACATTGGAATAGTTTATCCAGAGAGGTGGTGGACTCTTCATCCTTGAAGATTTTTAAGACCCAGCTTGACAAAGCCTTGGCTGGGATAATGTAGTTGGGGCTGGTCTTGCTTTGAGAAGAGGGTTGGGCTAGATGTGACCTCCTGAGGTCCCTTCCAACCCTAATTTTCCAGGATTCTACTTCAACCTCTAATTTAACATAAAAATTTCAAGTGATTATTAACCCAATACATCTCTTGATAAACTGCTCTGATTACCTTTCTCCCCCAAAATGAAACTTCATGTGCTTTGTTTTTCTAATTTCATCTTTGTTTCATTTCATTTGCTCTTTTTCTGCATGTGTCTATTATATTTTAAGAACCCTCTTCAAAAATCTCCCCATGCATGTACTTCAACTGTGCAGTGTTGCTTCTTAGCCTTTTGTTGGATTAAAATGAATAAACTGAACTTCATTTCCTTACCATAAAATAGGTGTTTAAAATTCCAGATCATTCTCATCTTCGGCAGCTTTCCAGCTGAAGTGTACACACTAGAACTAAATGCAATGTTCTTTGTAGTGGTAGTACTACCAACCTGGGGATGAGAGGTGTCTGTCAGACTTCTGAAACAGCCCACCTTAAACTTAGTCATTTAGTGATTTCAGTATCTTCTGTTGTAGCAACTTCGAGGTATGTGCAAATGTGTTAAAATGATTTGTTTTTAAAGCCATAGAAAGGAGTAACAAATTGAATACATACCAATTCACTCCATCATCAAGGGTGCTCCTGTGAGTTGGTTATCAATACTAACCCACAACCTGGATACCCATCAGTCAAGTAGTTGTTTAGAACAAAAAACATAACTACCACTTTTTTGTGAAAATATTGAGTTTAGAACTAGTTTAGTAAACTAGTTTACTGAGTTTACAGTGCTTGAGCTAACCTCCAGCTAATGCTTTCTTTCAGAATAGTAGTTTGAGTTGCAAGGCTTTTTCCAGCATAGCTTTTTTGTAGAAGAATGTGAAATGCAGTACAATAACAGTAACTGGACTCTTCCCTGGCACAATTAGCCACTTGGGGAACCTGGCTAATCAGGTCTCTTCCTAACAAGAGGTACAGCAGAGTTCTGGCAATGGGATCAGTACTTCTGACCTGTAGGGTACATCCATTGAGAGTACCCCAAAAAAAAAAAATTCTAGTAACTACATTGATTGGCATACTGGAGTCTATCCTGTTTCAGAAACTTAATGGTTGTGGTTTGTTAAGTGTAAGCCACTGCAATAGGCTCCCTGTAAACAAGTAGCCTGAAGCATTGCAATGCTTCACTTTTCGGCAGCTCCCAGCTATTTGTTTTCAGGCCTTGCTTTGAATATATAGCTCAGACCTCTACCTCTCAACCAAATAGATGTTGCAGGCTATAACCTGCAAGGGCAGCAATTCTGCAAGAGTGCAGCATGAAAGACACAGACACGTTGTTCTCCCCGTTTCCTAGAGGTAGCAAGAGTCTGCCATGTCATTACTTCCCTTTCCAGTCTTTTGAATCATTAAGAAAAAAAGATACAGAATCACATTGCATTGCACTTTAATTGCACAAATAATATTAAAAAAAAAAAAAAAAAAAGTAAATGGAGAAAGCAACTCCCTGAAACTAAGTAGCAAAAGGAAGAACAAAAACTTAAAGCATTTACACAGTAAATTTCTGTTAACTGTACAATTTTTTTTTTAAGAACTGTATTGATCCAGTCATCTGTACATGCAGGGAGAAGTAGCCTCCACAAGTCAGTAGGCTACTGATGCAGCTAAAATAAGGACTTCACTTCACTGCTGAATAAGGGAAAGAAGCGAAGAGCTAGCTTAGTAAGGAAGGGCTTGCCTAAAAAGGGCAAGTTGGTTAGGACAGGTAAACAGAGGCAGAAAGCTGTGAGCCTGATGTTCCCCTTACCCTCCTACATGTAGACCTGGAGCTTCTTTTTCAGGGGAAATGTAATGGTGCAAAGGGTAGTGTTATACCCGGGGGGGGAGGAGAATCCAAGGTAGGCACAAACATAACAATACTTGGTTTGGTGAAAATACTTTTTTTTTCCTTTTTCAAGGGGGAAGGGTAGTATTTACTTGCAACTAAGAAAAGGACAAATTTCCTCCCCTGCACAGGTGACATTTCTTCCTCTGGAGTAACTATAACATTAAGTAAGAGATCACACACTGATCAGCTGGGGGAAGAGTTCACTGGCAAAAGTGTCCCCCCATGTGTGGTCAGTGTCCAATGGAGAGGACATGTCACTGAAGGGAGAAGGGGAGCCTTCATATCCAGAGTCACTACAGGCATCCAGTAGACAACTAGAGGGCTGAAGACTATGATCAGGTGAGAGCAGGTGCAAGATACCCAGCTCAGGCAGGAAGGTGTCATCTGCAGGTTCCTCCTTCACTGTAGCTGGGAAGTCAGGGGGATCCTTGCCATCTGAGGGGGAGAGAGATGCTTCCTCTATTTTCACTAACAGATTGCTTTGATTGATCGTTTGAGCAGGAATCTCCAAGACTTGGGCCTTGGTGTACACATGGTCAAATCGTATCAGTTCATTAATGGCTTCCAGCTTTGCTGATGGGGACCCCAGAGAGGGAGAGGGGGCAGCTGGTAAGGGATCCGATTCCTCTCCATAAATATCTTCTTCCAGCTTTTCCATACAGGCTGACTCTGAGTCACAGTCTTGTAAGAACATGTCTGGGTCCAGGCTGTCCAGGATGCCCAGCAGGAGATCAGACTGCAAAACAAGACCCACTGCTTTAAAGCGAACTTGCAAGTTGCCGTATCTGTACAAGCCAAAAAACTCACTCGAGCTGTACCCCTACCCAACTACATTTACATTCATTAATAAGTGGCCTTCTACCTTTTCAATAAATTACAGGCTGCATAAAATGCGTCACACCTGCTGCTACACAATGGATTTAATACATTCAGAGCTTTCTAGTCATTAACCCTTCAGCAGAGTTTACCAATATATCAGTCTTCTGCACTACTAGCTTGTAGTAAAGTAGCTCCTCCAGGCCTGCCCCCCACCCAGGATCAGTTTGCCTATCATGATGATAGGTCAGGGGCATGCAATTATTTTGGGCAGAGGGTAGCTTATTGAGTTTTGACAAGCCATCAAGGGCCACATAACAGGCAGTCCAGGGAAATTTTGTTTTTGTTTTTGTTTTTTTTAAAGGGGCCCCATGAGCTGGACAAAATGGCTGGGCAGGCTGCATCTGGCCCCTGGGCCACATTTTGCCTACTCCTGTGCTAGGTCATATTAAAATGGAAAATCCTACATTCCAATTAGGCCACCTGCAGAAGCAAAACTCAGGCAACTACACTGAAAAGTATTTGCCAGGACTAAGATGGTCAACCTCAATTCTGAAGCTGTTTGTTTTTTTTGCTTTGAACTTCCAGAAGTCCTTGAATTTATCTGAAGTCAAAACACTGGGCAGCTGCTTTGATTCTGCCAGGTAGGATTTTACAGAACTGGCTACGTACTTTTGCAGCAAATCACATAGATAATACAGCAGGTTTAATGCACTGCACAAGACAAACAAGTAGAGTGCAGCGGGCAGTGTCGCTTCCACACAGTGACCAGATGCAGCTTGCATTTCAGCCATTGCTCAAGCTTCACAGGGGCTACCACTGCCTTTGTCTAAAGCTTTGAAATAAAAACAGCTGTACCAACTAGTTGAGAGCAGGCTCAGCCACTAGAAACATGGAGCTGTAAAATCAAGTGCTCCTGTTCAAGTAATCTCTGGTGCTGAAGACACAAGCTGTTCACCTCAGAGTCTGAAGAGTCAATGCCATCAGAATCCACGTGGAGGTCATCAGGAATGGTGACTGCTGGGCCTGCACCTGCTGCAGAGGAGCACGTAGTCTGAGTGCTGCGGACTCAGCCGACCCGGTCACCAGCCTGGTTTCATCCACTTGTGATTCCGCTACCACCACCTGCACAGGAAGAGAAACCCAGCCCGATCAGACCTGTGCAGCCCTGTGAGGTGGGGGCAGGGGCTGCAACCCTTACTGCAGGGAGACCAGTTCCCCACCAGGCCCTTCTGCTGCTTGAATCCAGCCCACTAGTGCCAGGGAGGAGAGGAGCACTGCAGGGGTTGAGAGGCCAGGCTTAGGAAGCAGGTGCAAAGCCACTGTTCAGTAACACTTGGACACATCACCTGTCTGGTCCACCTCCTTTTGGAAGGTGGCCCCAGCCCTGACTGCTGGTGTACTCCCCAGGGTCCAAGTTCCTGGAGACAGTGTGTTACTTTGCAGGGATGGGGAAGACCAATTGGTGCCCAGGACAGCTTTTGGGGGAGAGCTCAGAGGCTTTGAACCAGCCCCACACCTCTCTTCCAAGCCAGCAGCCAGCACCTCTTGTCGGGCAGGTGAGACGGCCCGACTCTCGGGGAGGGCGGGGGCGGGCCGGGAGACACGTGGCAGGCGGCTGTCGGGGGCGCGGGGCTCACCTGGCCCTCCCCTTCGTCCAGCTGCAGGCGGCAGCGCAGCTCCTGGTTCTCCAGCGCCAACCCGCGCGTCTCGGCCCGCAGCCGCTGGTTCTCCCGCAGCAGCCGCTGGTTCTGCAACACAGCGGGAGCGGGTC
>NW_017728921.1:150529-158982 GCF_001723895.1 Crocodylus porosus | reverse complement strand
GACACCCCGGCCCGGCCCCGGATTGGCCCGGCCGGCGGCGTTGCGTCAGACGGGGTGTGGTCGTCGCCGGCACCGCCTGCGGCTGGGCGCGCTGCTGCCGCAGGGTGGAGCTCCGCGCTCTCGGCCGCGCCCCGCGCCGCTTCCCGGGGACGAGCCGCGCAGGATGCGCGGAGACCGGAGCGCGAGCGGCGCGTCGTGGCCCTGGCGGCGGCCGAGCGGCCGCGCTTATGTGCTTGTGCCGCGCGGGGCGGTCGGGCCGAGACGGCGACTGGGCCGACAGACGCGCACAGCTGCTGCCCCGCGCGGCCGGGCTGAAGCCGCCGCAATAGCCCCTCCATGTCACGGCGTAGGAAGCTTCCCGCCGCGGCGGCTGCGGGCGGCATGAGCCGCCGCGCGGGACCTCCGCAGCCCTGGCTCGCTCACGCGGGCCGACCCCCCAGCCGGGGCCGCGCGCCCTGCGCCGTGCGACCGCCTGGCGGAGCGCTTCCCGGGCAGGCGGGGGCCACCTTGCGGGCGGGAGCGTGGCCCGGCCCCGGTTGGGGACAGTGGTCCCGGGGTCGAACACGTGAGGTAGCAGCGTGGGCACATGCGGTGTGACCCGGCTGGAAAACCAGCTGGACTTCCTGCCTGGGAGCTCCCTTCCGGGAAGGGCGCCTCACCTCTGCCAGGCACGAGGGCGCTTCCTGCGGCTGTGCGGGTGCGTCCGGGGGAAAGGAGACCAGCCAGGCTGCGCTTGCGCTCCGGGAGTGCCCAGCTGCCCGCACGGCCCCCTGAGGCCTTCAGCCTGCATGTCGTATTGACGCTTGTTTGGCCCTGACATGGGGGGGCGCAGCCAGCCGCCTTTGCACACCTCTCCTGAGCTGCGCCGAGTGCGAGCTGGAGCAGCTCCGAATCCGGGGCAGCGTCAGAAGTGGGTAAACACAAAGCCTCTCGGGCTTTGAGTCAAGAGTTGGTTTAGTCTGTCTGAGGTGATCTAATTGTCAAAGCTGTTCAGTTCTTTTCCATTCGTAGCTAGTCAGGGTGAGAAGAACAGAAAAAGACTTTTGAGGCTGAATACTGAAAAGCAAACCAAGTCAAAACATGTGAGGGCTTCTATTTGTGCTGAATTTGACACTAGTTAGTGAACCAAGGTGCAAAAATGTCCTTTTGTTCCACCCCTCCTCGAGCCCCTTGCTGTTGCCCCAGACAAACCGCACAAGCTCAATGTTCTTGATTCTAATCTTGTCAACGGCTTCTAGCTTTGCTACTGAATTCAGCAACTGAGTGAATTGAGGACTCAAATTTCCACCCACCTCTGTGTGTGAAGTCTAATAACTGTACGAGGATGTTGCAAGGCCGTGAAAACATCAGAAGAAAGATCAGCAAGATCTCAGCCCTGAATTGACAGTTGCCCACTCCAAACAGGTTGTATTGTGGGAGCTCAGGTTTAATTCAGACTTGCACCATTTTGCCTAAACTCTCTAGCTCCACATTCCTTCCTTAAATGTGGTTTTTCAAGCAACTGGTTTCGAAATACAAACTCTGCGGTGTAAGTAGGGTTATCATCAGAGACGCGTCGTTAGCTGCGTGGGCCTGAAGTCGGGCAGAAGAGGAGACGGCAGCCAGAGAGCCTTTCCTTGGCTTCTGGTCGGCACCTCTCCATCTGTCAATTCAGGAGAGCTTTTGGCATAACTGTGCCTCCAATGCACGTGCCCGGGCAAGTGTGCGTGTGCCAGCAGTGGCAGGAGCGCAGGTGCAGCTGATAACTCTTGCCACTGCCCTGCTCAGAGGCCGTTTATACAATGTGGTGTGGAGAGCATTGGCTCCCCTGGAAACCGGCCTTATTGGCTGTGTTCCAGGTGGCTGGCTTACCAAAAGGAAACTGTGGTTTGTTTAACAAAGGTTAGTTTGTGTAATGTCAGGGGCAGAGAAGGGAGTGGACAAGTGACATTTGAACTGCCTGAGAGGAGGAAAGAAGGGGAAGGGAAAGAAGAGAAAAATGGGTAGTGTGGAAACAGACTGTGGGGAAAAAGAGCATGGAGGACTGGTAGTCTCATAACCCAACCAAGTTCAACGGCACAGTCAGAAAGAGCTTGTTTGTCCCGCTGGTGTCTGAGATCATATGGAAAGGGGCACAGGCCTCTTAGCTCAAAGGCATGTGCATCACCAGGTCTGTTTGAATTGTCCAGGGGGTAGAGAAGGAGTTTCTTTGCCATTATTCTGGCTGGGGGAGAGGTTGTTTCAGGCCTTTAAGGTTCATTTTCTTTGTTTTCATTTTAATCTCTTCAGAGGTTCAGTTGTTTTGTTTCTGGTCTCCCAGCATTTTTAAATTGTACAGCTGCCAAAACATTGTGTCCTGGAGCTGGGGTGGTAATACAGTTACTACTTTGACTGCGATTAGATTTGTATTGGTATTAGAGATTAATAGTACTGGGAAAAATAAAGAATGGTATTGACAGACCCTGGGAAAGCTTTGGCCATCTTTGTCTTGCAACACTTGTGGGTATGGCTGTCACCCTGCCAGTGCACCGAACTCCTGCGAGCAGAATCCTGTTCGTCTAGTTTTAAGGAGTTTACAAAGCTCTTGTCAGCTCATCACCGTACATAAATTGTTCACATTGGGCAATAAAGATTTACTGGCAGTTGACACAATTCACAGAACATCTCTCTTCAAGCATACATTGAAAGGGAAAACAAAAACAAATGGGTCACCAGATCACACCAGCAGTCCATCCATTCCAGTATCCTGTCTTCAGAGAAGGCAAGAACCAGATATCTCAGAGGAGAACTCAGGAGGCCTTTCAGTGGAACGTAATGGAAAATCATGCTAAATTGGTTGCATTTTAATTTCCTTGAATGTCCCCTTTTTATATTAGGAAAAAGGGGCAATAGGAGTACCTCATTTGCCCTTTTGATACTATTCATTATTCTGTATACTTTAATGCCTCCTTGCTCATCTTTTCACTAAACTAAACTCATAATCATATCAAATGGTGTCCAGAGGAATTTATCCCTTTTATTTTCATCATGCTTTCCTGAACTTCTGTTTCTGCTACATCTTGTTTAACATGCAGGAAACCAGAAGCACTGGTAAACACAGTCCTGAAAGCTTGCTCCCCTTCTGGGTGCTGGCCCCGATCCAGGGGAGTGCTCAAGTACTTAATATAAAGCATGTGAGACAGCTCATCTTGCTGGCTCAACCTAAGTTGAGGACACCCCACTGAACTGCATCATGAATCTATAGCATTGCCACTATTATTTTCCACCCCTTTCTCGATGCATCCTAACATTTTGCTTCATTTGCCATGGTAGGCTATGTCCAGGCAAGTGTGGATGTTTGGTTCCCCAGGGAAAACTAGCAGCAGGACGCCTAGTGCCATTGCTGGTTGTTCCCAGGGAACACCTGTGCCACATGCCCCCTGGTGTGCAGCAGGTTACCCCGGGTGGGGCAGGGGAGGCTGGGGCCAGCCCAGTGGCTGGCCCTAGCAGTCTTACTTGGGGGCTGGGGAAGCTGCAGTTACATCGCTCCTACAGCTTGGACCCTGGCCGGCTTCTGGAGCAGAGCTCTGGCCGGCCAGGCTCCGGTGTTGGGCGGCATGTGCTGTCGCCATGTGCACTGCCCTGCTTTTTTCCTGCACGGGATTTTTGATCCCTGAATGTCCAGGGGTCAAAAAAACCCCTTCCATACTGCAAGGTAGCAGTGCAGGAAATGCTTGGATGGGTCTGTGGCACCTCATACTGCATGGCCACTCTCATTTGGATGCAGCTGTAAGGCCCATTCACCTACTTGTGCTAGGTCCTCTGAAATTTGTCGATCTTTACTAATTAGTATTTTATGTCCTTGCAGATTTTGCCACCTCTCCTCTTTTTCCAGATAATTGGTAAATATGTTAGACAAGTTGTAGAATTAAACTTTGGAGGAAGTGTGTGTTGATGTTTTGCCCTGCAGAAAGTAGATCCCATCGGTCCTGGAATGCAGATTATAAAGACAGGGACAGCCCATTTAAAACTGAAATTTCAGTCTTACGTGTTAAAGAAGTTGACGGATATTCTCTCGCTCTGCTAGTCTTTTCCTGAAAGAGGCTTTGTACTCTGTAAGGTTGCAAACTGAACTCCCCCTGTATTCAGTGAGCAGAACATGCTATTCCTTGGACATTCAAGGATGTCAAGCTGCCTACAGACATACAAGGTAGAGGGACATAGCTCCCAATACTCCTATGCCACCAATTCAAAAATATATTTGTATGAATGAAATAGGTGTGGTCCAGAGATAGTGTTTATGCTACTTCAGTCTGATATGGGAGCTTACCAGAACGCATTGCAAACATTTGCCATGTAAACAGATCTGTGTGCTAAATGGTTGGATTTCCTTGTCAGAGTTTATTCTGTACCACTAGAGAACAAAGGTGGATCTGTGAAGAGACATGCACATGTACGATTTGGGGCTTGCTAGGACTGCTTATTTGCATGGTCCAGTTCCTTAGGACCATTTACAAATATGGTTAAGTTCCCATGTAAATGACAGAGTGGAACTGCATTGTAATCAGATGTGGTATGGGGGCAAGGCAGGGGTTGCCATACTACGGCACATGTGCCTCAAGGGGCATGGACAGTCTCTGTGTGGGGTCTGTGGCAGATCAGGAAGGAGATGGTAAGCACAGGAACAAAACGGGCAGGAAGCAGAAAGCACAAGCAGATCAGGCAGAAGGACAGGGCAGGGAGAAGAAAGTAGAGCAGCAGATTGGGCAGAGGAAAGGGAGCAGAGCAGCATTTCAGGCTAATTTGTGGTACCCCTGCCGAAGAGGTTGGCCCCCACTGGTATAGAGCAACTTCAGCAGAGAGTAGAATGATCTTCTGAGAGACAGTCTTCCCACCTCTCTGTAACCAATGTAAGTAATGACATTTGAATTCAAACGGGTAGAAAATTATAGGCAAAAATGTCTCTTGGAGCCAGCGTATGGCAACTGCTCTCAGCAGTTGGAAGAGATCACACTGTGTTGCGTTCGGCAAAATAGTGTACGTCAAGCTGCCATCACTTACTTGAAGGGACTTTGTCTTTATCCAGACCAGTTTAGGGGACATTGGAGAGTCTAAGTCGAATGCGACTCAGTCCCAGGGAGTTTTCAGTCTGTATCCTGGCTTTCAGTCAACTGCTTAGCAGGTTGGACCAGTTCTTTTGGGAGAACAGCCAATTTTTGCAATCCCAGGTGCCCAGAAATCTTTGTTCCAGTACATTTCCCTGTTTACATATCCTGGTACAGAGCAGGAACCTTTTATTGGGAAATGATATGGCAGATAAATATGTGTGCCTAGGAAGGCTTGGTGACCTACCTCCCATTGGCAACAGCCAGTGTTTTCCTGGGACAATGCCAGGTTGTGCTTCTAAATGTCTCCACTCACTTTCCGTACTTTGGAAAGCTCTCTTTCTAGGTAGAGCACCAGACAGGCCCGAGTGACAGGATGTATTTTTCTAAAACCCCACTTACATTCCTCCATATGTGCATTCTCTGAACCAGACTGAATCTGAGGAAATAGCAAGGGAGATTTCACTGCAAATTATCACCTTGCAAACAATAGTGCAGAAAAGCCAAGAACTCAGGGAGTGTCAGCAGGGAAATCTCGGCCTCGTGCCGGATGTCATTGTGCTGAAAGCGCACTCTGAGGAACGCAGGGAAAGTGAGTCGGTGCGCTCAAGGAGGTACAAAATTATGATGCATCGCTTGTGATGGCTTCATTCCAGTCGCTGTTAAGTTTCAGCTGCACACGGTCTTGGTGACACATTGTAGAAACGGGCACGCAGAGCTGCAGCTCGCCTACCCTAATTACACAAAGCAGGAGCCAGGGCTGGGGGGAGGAGACGTGTTTAGCTCTCTGACTGGAGCCTCAGATAGTGAGGAACGCTTGCCAGAGACAGGTCCACGACAAGGTTCCCATTTGCATCAGTATTCTGGGAAGAGGACCCCAGCGCCTGTTGACTTTAAAAAGATCAAATCCGGCTCTTGGTCTGTTCTGATTTTGCTCTGGTCACCATGTGATAACATCAGAGACAATCCTAGTGAAAACAAGGTAGTTTGTTCTTTTAAGTCAAGGGAATAGACTGAGGTAAACCCTAGACTCCACCATAGTCTTTTCCTGGACTTGCAACCACAGCTGAAAGCTACAGTTCCCCTTGTGTCCGCTGGTACGTCAGTCCGTGTTACTGCCATGTGCGAGCTACAGCCAGCTCTGGGCTTGAGCACTCCCGTCCCCTCGGGAAGTGCTAGCAGAGCACTGCTATTCTAGTCAGAGTTTCTCTTCTGTTATAATATAGCACCTCTTTTACTGTAAAAATGAAATAGTTTGGAAAGTAGTGAAATAGTTTAGTTACTAACTTTTTATTAAATATAAATGAACTGATCAAACTGTTTTTTCTTACATACAGTAGAAGACAGGGTGACAAGTACAACGAGTAAGAGAAACCTGAATTGAATGTATGGGCAAATTTCATATACTGCACATACTGATTTTTTTAAGGGCCAATTCTCATCATTATTTGTGCCTTCCTTATGTGATAAGCTTTCCATTTCTCTTCGTTCTTTTATTTCAGTTTTGATAGATAACTTATTTTTATCATCAAAGTGGTAAAATATATTTATTAGCTATAGCCAAAAAACCCAGGTGTCTCTCTTTTTTTTTAATTCTGAAATCAGAACATTTTCATAATGTAGAGTAATGAACAATTGGGGGATCAGATCCTTGGAAA
Source organism: Crocodylus porosus (assembly GCF_001723895.1). NCBI lineage: Eukaryota > Metazoa > Chordata > Crocodylia > Crocodylidae > Crocodylus > Crocodylus porosus. Next base: position 152,261 of record NW_017728921.1, on the reverse strand, counting down.
CACTCTTGTATCACTTGTCTAACATGAGGCTAGCACCTTATTCACATATTTTAATCCAATGTAGCACCACGTACAGTTGTCTGCATCATGATTACGATCTGTATATAATGGCAATATTCTTAGAACAGCTGACATACAATGTGTGTCCTTTGACTGGACATTTTAGACCCTTTCCCACCCTCCATATTTTGCTGTTTTAGATAGGGAGCTCTTAGAAGCCTTCGTCTAAGGTCTTCCTTCAGGTGATCTCAGCAAGTAGCACGTTATGGGAGCTACTGGAACACAAATAGTAACAGTGCTAACTTCAGTTTCAATTTTGTACTGGACAAGTATCTTGGGGTTGACCCTACAAAGACCACACTGGCTTTAACTTGGGACCACACCTATATTTGCTTGTGCAAATGATCCCATTGCCTTTAAAGAAGTTACTTGCAGAAAAAAAGAAGCACTGATCCTGCCAACGGCTTGTTTTCCAGTGCAGATTTGAATCAGTAGGCTTCAGCTCAGATGCCGGGTCTCCCTTACAAACTCAGCAGCACGATTAGAGTCCAAGTTACTCAGAAGTTTAGTATTTGCTGACCTGTGTCCTAAATTCAGGTATGTTTGTAAAGAGGGGCCTGGCGAGTGGGAGTGAGTGGAGAAAAGTCTGGCAAATGACAAGTTGGATGGTATGGTAAAGTTCTCCGCAGAATGTGTAAAAGGGCAGATATGTGGAGTGCATGCACCAGTGCCTGTGTACATGGCTGCACAGTCACTGGGTGCTGCCTGCACAATGGATGTGTGCACATTGTGTTTGGTTTGCCTTTGTGTGGAGCTGTATGTTCACACACACATCTTGTTTCTCCTTTCATAGGTTGTACATGTTAATGAAACAGCATCTGCCTGCAAGAACTAGGGTTTCATACATTTATTTATTGCCCTGTTTTCTCTTCCTTCCTTGGCAAGAGGTCCAGTTGTGCCTGTGATATAGGTGTGGGCCCTACCAATTGCATCACGCTTGTGTACCTTGGAGCTCACACTCCAGACACAAGTTAGATACACATTGGTATCTTTTAAAACTTAGTTTATATTTCTGACATGCCATAACACAAGCATTCTGCTGTGCCCCTTATGCTACACAAAGTGTCTCATCTAATATGTTCCAGGGGGGTGAGTTGTAGCCATGTTGGTCTAAGGACATAGGCAGACAAGGTTCTTTGGGTAAATCTGATATCTTTTATTAGACTGATTCAAATAGTTGGAAAAATTCTTCTTAGCAAGCTTTTGGGCACAGACACCCTTCATCAGACTGAGGCAGCTGAGGAAGTGTCACATAATATGTCACATAATATGACATACTGTCATACAAAGTGGGTGTGAAATGCTCCCAGCTCAGAACGTTAGCATCTTGCATAGGTTTAAAGCAAAGGAGCCCTAACAGCTATACTTACCTCCAAAATTACTGTAGAAACAGTTTGTGAGAAATTCATAATAGATCATAGAGCTGCAGGGTTGGGAGGGATCTCAAGGATCATAGAGTTAAACTATATGAATACTGAAGCGATCAGAGCTAAACAACCTTTACTGTTGATATGACTGATGAATGTTATCACTATATTTGTTTTTTTACTGTGTCAATTGTGGACATACGCATAACATTTTTATAGGTTTATGATATGATTTATTACCATATTTGTTTCATAGTTTCATAGTTTCTAGAGTCGGAAGGGACCTGAGCAGATCATCTAGTCCG
>NW_017728921.1:132294-149874 GCF_001723895.1 Crocodylus porosus | reverse complement strand
GCTTTTTACCCCCTCGTCCAAATCACTGATGAAGATGTTGAACAGTGTATTTGATTACATTAATATTAGGAGTAGGAACAATCCTTTTATAGTGGTTGGCCCTATGTTATTGCTCTAGTTGTACTTTTGTTATTTTTGCTTAAATTTATATTATGGTTCTGTGTCTGTTACCTTTTTTTTGGGAGCACGGCTTTTAACCAGAATCCTTAATAAGAAAAAGAATTTTAAAAGAACTATATGACTATTCAGTGTTGGTCACTGTAAGCGCGTTTGACTTAAAGGGCAGGGGAAGTGGATCAGGTATAGTTCAGGGTATTATATATCATGGAGCCAGCCACTGGCTGGAATCAGAAACAGAAGTAGGACTAATGTGTTTATTTCTGTTGTGTGATTTTAAGTAACAGCCGGTAAGTCCCAAAACTTATTCTTGGATAAATGTTTTTTGTTATGTGTAAATCTGAATTAATTAGTTTTTAAAAGTCTGGTGATATGCTTAATTAATACAGTGTGAATTAAAACTTTAGAGCCTTAAAATTGTCCAGTTGCAAATTTGCTTTCAGCAAGCATTTGGCCATAATGCTTGGTTTTCTGTGAGCCCCTGTACAGATAAGTTCCAGTTCTGAAAGACAAAATGATAGGCTCGTGCGTAGAGCCTTTTTTGTCGAATATTTACTGTGGATCTTTTTCATTAATTAGTCAGCTCTAGTTTTCATAGGGCCATATGGACTGTTTAAACTGAGCAGGCAGCTTCACCAGTGTGCACTGAATTACTCTGAGCTTTTTGAAGTTAGAAGGACATCTAGTGGCTGGTCTCTCCCGGTGCAGTCTGAGATAACTACCTGCATCTTCTCTTTCCAGAGAGTGCAACATGCAAAAGGAGACCACCGTATTTGAGTCTTCAAAGCAAACCGATTTTCAGATGCCGAGGGATTACTTTGTTTTTGCTGCCTCAGGAACTGCAAGTCATTAAACACTTGATTGGTTCTTGGAATTGGCTTCTTGATCCATCCTAAGTTACAGTCTACTCAGTCTCCCCCTCACTCTTTGGTCCCTTTCATTGAGCAAAAGCACACTGAAATCCTGCAGCACGAAGTACATGGCTGCCATGGACAATCTTCACAGTGCAGCTGTAGCACACTACACGCCAAGACCAAATGGCACTCTGAATCATATCTATTGTTACAGGGAACTAAGAGTGGGATTCTTATCCCTCAGAAAGCTTTTCCTAATATACAACCCAAATCTGTGTTGCAAATTAACTTGGTTTCATGTTACAGCTTACGACATGAATTACATTACAATTCACCACTTTTTACCCAGTTTCAGTAACGTGCTATTAGGGCAGTGAAACATTGGAAGAAGTTACCTAAGTTGTTGTGGAATCTCCCTCCTCGGGGGCTTTGAAGAATCCCAGAATCATAGAATAAATAGGACCAGAAGGAACCTCAGAAGGTCATCCACTTCAATCCCCTGCCCAAGACAGGACCATCCCTGTCTAAGTCACCTGTCTAACTTCCTCTTGAAAACTTCCAAGAGTGGCGCTTCCACAGTTCTCTAGGGAACCTGGTCCAATGCTGAGCCACTCTCCCGGTTAGAAGGCTTTCCCTGCTATCCATCTGCCTTGCTGTAATCTTAGCTTACTACTTCCTGTCCTGTCCCCTGTGGACACAGACAACATTTTATCTCCGTCCTTATCATAACAGTTCTTTTTGCATCTGAATACTGTTGTCAGATCCCCCCTCAACCTTCTCATCTCCAGATTAAATGATCCCAATTCCTCCAAGCTTTCTTCACACAACATATTTTCTAGATTCTTGCCAATTTGTCCATGGCTTTCTAGCTCAACACTGGACACAGTCCTGCAGGTGAGGCCTCGCCAGAGCTGAAGAGTGGAAGAACCACATTGTGTTATTTGCATGTGATGCATCTTTGAATACAACATAAATGCTAATAGCTTTTTGCAGCAACGCTACACTGTTGGCTCATATTTAGCTTACAATCCACTATGATCCCCAAGTCTTTTTCTGCGGTACTGCAGCCTAGCCAGTTGCTTCCCATTTTGAAATTGTACCTTGTTTTTTTCCCCTAAGCATAGTAGTTTGCATTTCTCCTTCCTGAATTTCATTTCACTTATTTCAGACCGATGTGTCAAGATGATTTTGAATCCTAATTCTCTCCTGCAAAGGGTTTGTTACTTCACCTGGCTTGGTGTCATTCAGTTGTTTGCTAAGTTTACAGTCAATTCCATCCGCCAAGTTATGAGTGAAGATACTGCAACAGTGCCAAACCAAGAACAGAGCTTGGAGACCCCTCTTCCAGTTCAACACAGAGCTGTCAATAACTACTCTGCAAGCATGATTATCCACTCAGTTATACTCCTCCTTACGGTAGGTTAATCAGACTGCATTTCCATACCTTACTTTTGAGAAGGTTGCAGGAAACTGAGGCAAAAGCTTTGCCACAGTTAAGTATCCCATGCATTGTTCTTCCCCCATCCACAAAGCCCATCACCTTGTCACAGAAGGAAATTAGGTTGGGTAGATATGACTTGCCCTGGACAAATCCATGGTGCCCATTCCTTACCACTTTGTTATTTTCTCAGTTCTCACAAAGTCATTGTATCTTTCTGGTTTGGAAACCCTCATATCTGTCTGGGATGCTGTAGGTACTTGACCCTGTTGCGGGGAGTGGCAGGCAGAGATTAACAAATCTATTGAGATCCCCTCCAGCCTTGCATTTCCCTCAGTGATTCATTTATGGTGAGGAAAACAGAAATGTTACCCCGTACAAACTCTCTGTTCTTGGTCTCAATAATCTCCCAGTCAATTAAAGGGTCTTTCCTTTATCTTTATGTTTTCTGATATGTTTGCAGGATCATTTGTGTCTATATTGAGGTCCTCCTCTGCTGGTTATGTGGCCTGAGCATTTTTGTGTCCTTTCCCCTTAGTAATATAATAAATAAATTACTCCTGTTAATTAAGAAGCATCTGAAATTGGGGTTTCAAATTCAAACCTTGAGACTCTGGGCTTCATCATTCTTATGACTGGAACTGCCGTGTATTTTTATGTGCACTTACTCTGTCAGGTAATGAGGAGGTTCAGGACCCTAACAACAGGCTCTCAAATAATCAGAGGAGCAACAGCTTTAAATTACAGAAACTATCCTTTGAGGTTTGCCAAAGAGAGAAAAACTGCTGAACACATGTGGGAAGAGAGACAGGAGAACTTGCATCGTACCAAATCTGCTGGTATTTTTCCTTGTGGAAGAGACTTCTGGGACATGCTGCTGTAAGGCTTCTTGAGGTGCGAGGGATTAAATGATAGACTCTAGTGAATGTGCAGTACAGGCCACTTACCTAAAAAGATGAAAGGAATATAATAGCAAAACGCACAGCCTTTCATCTCTCAGCCATTTTCTGAATCCATCGCAGGTCTGAGGCATTCCTATCAGGTGGCTTTTACTCGGCCTCAGCTGAATGTTGCACAAATGTCCAGACTGGTGCACTGACTGTTTACCTGGGGAGACCTGGACACACAGGTAGCTCCCCTGTCTTGGGGAAGTTGGGCCTGGCCCCATATTTTTCATGTTTGAACTTTTGACTTCCTCATGGCAGAAACATCTGTAGCATAACAGTGTTGCCGTGAAGGATAAACCCTCTCTTGAGAATACAGCACATCTCAAGAGCATGGAGCCAGCCCTGCTGTAAACGAGGTTCTTGAAGACCTCGGCCGAGCAGGTGCCCGATTGCCACGGCCACGTTGATCCCGGGCTGCCTATGTAAGCAGAGCAGTTTGCTGCTGGTGGCCGGGCAGCAACATCGCCTGGCTGCACAGCTCCACGTGACACCCTGGAGGCAATGGGGGAGCTGTAGGGGATGGCTTGGGGGCTCCTGGTCTTGTGCATGACCTAAACCTGCCCCCAGCCAGCAGTGGGTGGCCTGGTGGGGCTCCCAGTGGCACAGGAGCCCCCCCGGAAATGCCAGGCCACCGATCACCCTGGTGAAAGGCGGGTCGGGGCGCCTTAACCCCAGCCCTCACCTCCAGGTGGGTCTGGTAACACCGGAGGTAGTTGGGACCAGGTGCGGCTGCAGCTGCCTGAGCCCTGTGGGGTACGAGGCCCCAAGGAGGGAGAGAGGGGGCCAGGCACGGCTGAGCCCACTGGGGGGGAAAGCCCCATGGCCCTCAGCGTGGGAGCGGTGTGGAGCCCCAAATGAGGGACAGAGATGAGGAACCCCAGTGAGGGGGGGAGAACCAGAGGGCTGAGAGCCCAGTATGTGTATGTGTGTATATATACAGAGAGAGAGAGCACAATGTCCTGCTGCTCCGGGGGGCAGTGAGAGTCCCTGTGAGACGCTGGAGTACCTGTCGTGGCGTGAGCTACCCCAGCTCCCACCGCCGGGTGGGTTAACCCCCAGAGGGCAGACCCCAGAGAGAGTGCTGGGGCCAGGACCAGACCGGTCAGAAGGGCCAGGACCCACTGCAAGGGACGCCCAGAGCTGAGGGCCTGGGGTCCCAACTGGCCTTGGAGGCAAGGCCGGGGCCTGTGTGGCCGAAGGTCCTGGGGGTCCATGCCCAAGTGGGGAAATGGTTTTGGGGAGTGAGGCAGCCTGAATGAGGCTGGGGCGGGGTAGGCTGCCTGAGTGGAGGGATCTCAGAGGGGTCCTGATTGGAGGATTCTGGGGCCCAGTGTGGGGCTGGTGAGAGAGACATCAGTGGATGCCACCTGCGAGGCATGGGCTGCAGCGTAGGGGAGGTACAGAGCCGCAGATAGTGCCCCCTGGCATCGGGGCAAGAATGGGCAGCCTCCCGCCGTAATTAACATCTTAATGAAGAACAAGCCGTGGCAGGCAAGTCAGGAGGGGGCATGCCCAAAGGCAAGTGGGGCAACTAGCACTGTGGCTGGGCAGGGAGGCCCACTTTGCCACATGTATTATGTTAATTGAACTACCTTTGCAAGTTGAGTTCACTTTACCAAGCATTTACAGCAGTGGTCCAGTGCCATGTTTGATCCTTGACTGGCTTATTTATCGAGAGGGTTAACTTTCCTTTTTAATCCTCTTAGTAAAGTCCCCTTCTTACGGCTTTTTTTTTCTTTTTTTGCCAGGGTGCTCTGCTCTCTCAGCCTTTTGTTTAGTGCGATTGGGAGCTCAAAGACTTAGCTGCCTTGGCTTCCCTGCTGAGTGTCACACTTCCCCTCCTACAGTGTTCTTCCTCTCCATTCACCTCATGCTGGGTCATTTAATAAAAAACACAAATTACAAACGCTGGGATGGGGAACATTTCTGCTGTACGGCTGTGTTAGAATCTTGCTTCCAGCCAGGCCAGGTGTGCTTGTCATCCAGTAGAAAAGATCCAGACTCTGCTTCTCTGGCTACCAAAGATGAGGGAGGGATAGGGGAAAATTGGCTCTTAACACAGGTGCTTTGAACTGACTTTGAATGATAACTAGGGAGAAGGATGAGGAGCAATTATGCGTGGCCTAGATTTAGCAGAAAACTATTGGAGGAGTAACCTGGCTGCCCTGACTAATCTGCCTAGATAGCATAAATCTGCCCTAGCTGCCTTTTCCTTTCAGAACATTGTGTGGGGGATGGAATAGAAGAAAGCTAACAGGGCCAGGAGGAAAACTGGCCTTTCCGTGGCTGGATGGAAGAAAGGAACAAGTATTTCTAGAGAAAAGGAGTCCTAACTTCTTGCATATGGAGAAGTTCACATCTGCAATTTCCTTTGTTCATATAGGTACAGATATTGACTGCTGAGCCAATGAAACATGCATGTGTTGTGGACAGCTTTCCGTCGCATGTGCTACATTTCCTAGACTGCTTCGGTCATTGACATTAAATATTGAGCTGATGGAGTTCATGCCAGTTGCCTCTCTGACTTCTCTGCTATTTAGACAGAAGTTATGGCAGAGTGGCACCTTCAAGACATAAAGCAAAGTCCATTTTTCTTTCCCAAGAGGTCAGCTGGCAATTTTGTCCTTGAATAACAGGCAAGAAGAGTCCCAATCTGTATCCCACATAGCAACTGAAACCGGGACTCTGATTTTCAATCGCTCTAATGTCCCTTTAGGCCTCTCTAATATTATAAACCATCTGCAGTGTATGTGGAAACAACCTCCTGAGACTTTCTCCCAGCTAGAAGGCTTTCCCTGCTTGTCTACTCAGGCTGTTGTTTATTCTTTCTTAAGAGTCATTTTATGCACAAGGGGACCAGCTATTTGGTATGGGTGACTGTAGGTGCACTGCATGAACTTAATTTAGGGCTGTTTCATATAGGTTTCCAGGGTGATTATTGTGTTTTTTATTCAGGGAACTTGCTTTTTACAGAGGAACCACTCTCTGCTTATTAAATTGCTGATGCTGGAAAGAAGGATGCTGCAGCACAAATGCATTAAAAAGTATGTTGCCACACATCTGGAATGTACTCACATTCTGGACAGAACCCTAAAATGGCTCCTGGGGCTTAGAAAATGGTGTCTTCTGATATGGTGAGTTTTTAAATGCATCTTAAAACTGAGACCCTCATATTTTTAAGCGAAGTCAGGTTCTTAGCCCGAGTGAGGTGCTTGCACAACAGCTTGGGTAATTACATTTTCTCAAGTCTAAATTCCCTCTCAGAGTCCACTGAATGTGATGACATTCTTCTCTTTCTCTCCTAGCGTGCAATATCGGTGTGTCACAGGTGAACTGCCAAGTTGCACCCAGGAGTGGCTGTGTTTCACTGGGGAGGGTACTGGTTCATACGTGTATAGATGAAATGAGCGAGTGCTGTAATGTTGAGAAGTTTTCTACAACAGAGCAGTCTAGTAATAATAGATGTAATACCAAGAACGGTTAGGAGCCCATTCCCTGTCTCCATAAAGAACTTACTTAGGAACTGTAAATCATGGGCTAAAAATCCATGTAAAACTGGTGTAGTCTGCCTAAGTAAATAAGGAGAAAGAGACTTCTACTTGGAAGGCTTTCTGTACAACTGTCAGGGTTGTGGCTGTAACATTTTTTTATATAGTAAAACGTTAGGCTCAACAGAAGCTGATGGCCGTAGACTTGGGAATTGTCGTGGGAAGTTTTCTATTCACTTCTGGTGGGAAAACTTTTCAAGGCTTGATAGCAGATTGTTGCTCTACCTGTAAGTGATCAGAGACAGCCATACGTCTCCCTCCGTCTTGTCACTCACCACCCCCAACCCAGACATTTGGTTGGGAGCCCTTGAGTTCCTTCCATTTTACCACCCCCTACTCCTGAGGCAGTGCAAATAGCTTATGCCAAACACTAGATCATAAAAGGAAAAAGAGAAGCAATCTCTATGCCACTGGAGCAGGGAGGCTGTCGCCTCTGAGCACTCCTGGACTGACGAGCAGAGAATGAGAAGCCGGCAGCTGGCCGGCAGAGGGAGCACGGAGCCACCGTGCAATCAGTGCCCCGCTCTAACCCTCTGCTCGGCACTGCTTTCTCTGCAGAACTATAGTGACACTTGGCTAGCTAATAGGCACATCCATACGTGCAATTGATGCGACTGAATATTCTGTGGCTTAATTGAGCCAAAGTAAACTAATCCTGGCGTCACTGTCCACATACACATTTAAGCACACTAATTTGCTACAGATACCACTTTTTTTCTGACAGGACTACCTGGCAACAGAGTCATTTAGTATATTATGTCCTAATTGCCATGCACATCCAGATGGTGACGCCTTCCAGCGCAGCAAATTAGTATGCTGCACAGTAAAGCGTCTCGTGTAGACGTGCCCGATGATTTGGAACATGCCATCTTGTAGACCAGAACCAAAAATCAAGAGCTGCCCGCCTTGTTACCTCTTGCATCTGAGCAGCCTCTGGTACCAGACTTTTCTGCTTCCTCTGAAGAAAAAATGGACTAACTCTTCAAGGTTTAACAGCATAACTGCAGTTAACCACAAGCAAATGGAAGTTTCAGATGCCCTTAAATCTAGAAGGTTTTTTATCCAAGTGCAGAGGGTAGTTTGCCAACATCTTCCCTTTTCTTCTTGGGGCAGGAAACCATTTTTTCCATTGTGTCGTGTTCAATTGTAAGGCGGTGTCTAGAACACTCCCCCCCATGATAGGATGAAAGATCAATTTCTTCTGCAGAGTCTAGAAAGTACTCTACGTATCAAAAATCTGGGAATTTAAAATAGTATTGCCTCCTGTAGCATTTCTATTAAGAATTATCAGGGATCTCAGAAGGGATAGTTTATTTATAACAAATTATATTCTTTATTAGAAAACCTTGCGGCAACAGTGTGTTCCATTCTCTTCTTTGCTACAGCGCCAGCTACTATTTGAAATGTCATCTTCCTGCAGTATTGCTGTTTTCACTTTATTCTCTACTGCAGAAGAATCAGGTCATAAATACCATCTGGCAATCTAAGGTCAATTTTCCTCAAAAGACTGAAGTGATTAGAGCTACACTTATACTAGTATCTAAGCATGAAAGAATACTTAAAGCTTCATAGAAATTTCAGATACTTTATTTTGTCTTTGGAAAAAATGCAGCATATTTGTATGTTAAATATACACTTTTGGTGTTTCCATTGTTCTCAATGGGATAAATGGTTTGCTAACTTTGAAAAAAGATAAATAACAGAAGTTAGAAGAGTATGAAGATAGTTTGCCTAGTCTGTGCCATATAAGTATCATTAATTAAAGAAGGATGCGCTGCTCTAAATAAGTGCAGACTGTTGAATAAGTTTCCGGACAGCATGTGCTTTGATAGCTTTCTGCACAGAATAGTGCTGTTTCTTACAGCATCCATAGTAAAGCAGAGATTTCTTGGTTGATACATCTTATTTATACATTAGACAAATAAAGCTTAAAGTTCTCTCTGCGTGCAACTGTGCACTGTGTTTCTCTATATGTACATATGGAAAATTCTTATACCTTGGTTTCATGTGTACTAGCAAAGTGAAACACTGATGTACCAGGTGCTGGTATCAGTATCTGTAACTATTCAAGCCAGAAACAGAAATTCTACCAACATATAACAATCCTGTTCTGCATATTTATTCTATATTTGCCTATGTTCTTATCTGGAAATGCCACTCTAAATGCAAATAAATAGCTATAAAACAGTAATGCTAATGACACGTGTATATTTAAATACAGGCCCATGCAATGTCTTTCTCTTTGATGCCTGATCATATAACCTCACCTCTGATCTATTTTGGGTTCCTGATTTCTCGGAGCCAGTGCTGTTGTTAAAATTAAATGCATTTTGTCCTGGCCTTGTTCTTGACCCTTTTTTTAGAAGAAAATGTAATGAGAACACTGCTAATGCAAAGTTAAGTTTAGTATGTACTTATTGGGGAATTCCAGTGTGATGGAGCCCACATGAACCAGCCTTATTACACAGAGGTGGATGCGTGCATGCACGCACACATGTAAGCACATGCAGGTGTCCATATTAATGGCACTGCATCTGTCCTTCCTATACAGCTGATAGCCAAATGTTGTAATGAAGGGGCTGGCAGTGTATGTGGCCTGTGGAGCTGCAGGGTTTTGCCACTGCCCATGCCTGCACTGGGACTGAGCAGCCAGGAGCGGTGCCAGCAATGGGCAGCTGAAGCTGTGTCAGGGCTGCTGCTTCTCCCCACTTCTCCCTGCTTCCTCCCCAAAGCTGTGGTGTGACAGTGCAGCATCCAGCCAGAGCAGAGCTCCCAGCTGCGTGGCTCCAGTGAGCGTGCAGGGAAACACCAATAACAATACCAGACCCTGCTGCTGATGTGCTGCCCAAGCCCCCCAGCCTTTGCTGGACTGGGGCTGAGTATGTTCCAGGCTGGGGCTTGAAAAAGGTTGCCAGTCCCTATTATAATGGATGCTACATAAAAATGCGTTTGCTGTGGATTCTCTGCTCTGCACGGTTCACTGCAGTGCTCTGCCAAGCGGCAGAGTTTAGCCATAACTGGCCACTGGGGTGTTGGTTGCAAAGGAAATTCCTGCTGGCGTCCATCTGGCTGCAGCAGTAGAGCTAGCTCCTGGAGCTACTCTCTCCCTGGCTCACACCAGTGCAGCTGGGGTGGGACTGGAGAGGGGAGGGCAGAGCTACTCCCAGGCTACTGTGACCCTTTAGGACATGGTACTTCCTGTTTTCCACCAGGGACTGTCTAATGTAAAATGCACAATGTGGCCTGGCAGCGGAATCCAGGTTTCCTCCCCTCTCAACAGCCCCCAATTCATTTGGCCAGAGAATCAAGCTCCGTCTTGCTTGCCATCTTTCTGGCCTCATAGATCTTGCCCTCTTGGCTTCACAGGTAGCTTTGTTTCCATGAGCGGGGTGGTGGGTTCCCTCACCCAGTCTGCTGTATAGCCTGGTGAATAACTCCTGGGAAATGAGAGATACTGGTATGAGTCCCTTCAGACTCAGGAGGGTCTCGAACTCAGCTCTTGGTGAATGCTTAGACCAGACTGTTGGGCAAACCGTGGGCTCCCTCACCTGTGTCCCCCAGCGAGAGTGACTGTGAGGTTATGTACTTGGTCCTGAAGGTAATGCCGTGAGTAGCAAATGGGTGTCAAGCTCATTCTGCAAATGTTGAGCTTGGTGGAGTTCAACCACCTCCCAACTCTGACCTGGATTGCAATGGAGCCTAGGCAGGACTTAGGCACTGGGATAGTTGGTCTGGGTGCCAAACCAGAGATGGCCAGGGACACTGTCAGGCAAAATGGAGGTGTCTAATGAGCCTAGGCATCTCTGTGGTTTTGCAGCTGCTGGCCTGGAGTTGATCTGGATCCCTTCTTGCGACTTGGATGCATAAAATCCTGTTTAGATGCCTGTGAGAATGATCTGGCCTTGTCCCAGCCAGAGTGATAATTACAGCAGGCCCCAGCTGTTCTAATTTCCTCTGAGAGTGGGTGTCAAAGGATCAGGGAGGTGTGACTTGTTTACAGAGCCCTCTGGCCTTGCAAGTGCACCCAAGATGAGCCCTTGGTGTGACGCAGGAATATTGCTGAGTGGTACATAGAAGTTTGGTTTCACACAGGATTTTGACATCTCAGAATTGGGCTCAATCTTAAACTGGAATGAAAAAGTAAACATGTTTAGCTCCTTCCCTGTGGGTACTATAGAAACCCTGCGGATACTAGAGAATAGCCAACATGTTTAACTCTTCAGGAAAAAAAATGAAGAATTGCTGTGGATATATGGTGTGTTTTGTTAAAACTCAAATGTTTTCTTACAAAAGGATTGATGCATTTTTCAATGTTGATTTCTTTATATTTTGCATAATAGTAGTACACAAAATAATTCAACAAATTAAACATTTTTTACCAAAATACCAGGACATTTGGCTTTTTAGAACTTCTTTTTGGATTTGTTCTAAAATTCCATTCTGTTTAAATTAACTTGATTTTTGCAAAGCATTTTTGGCAGAACTACATTTTCTAGTAGAGTATAGTTCTGCCAAAGTTTTTCCAATCGGCTCTATTTACTAACCACTATGGACCTATTTTGCTCCTTTTTTCTTAAAATAAGGTTTTATAAATGCCGTCTTTTATATGTCTAATGTAGGTCGCCTAAATTATGTGAAGGGGTGTAGGTTGTAGCCGTGTTGGTCTAAGGACATAGGCAGACAAAAATTCACCCAAAGAACCTTGTCTGCCTAAATTATGTGAATGAACTTATTAACATAGCTATCAACCACTATGACTGTTCAAATGATGCTAATACTGTCATCCTCCTGCTTTATCAGGTTTAATTTTAGGCTGAGGCTCAGACTTTGCTCTTGTCGTAGTTCTTGGATACTGAAGCACAATCGGCCAGGATACACAAGGTATGGGCAGTATTTCATTCTGTATTATACAGCTTGCTGCTTTTTTGCTTAGTGAGATTTTTTTCAAAGTGGTATGTAGGTTCTTAGCACTTTGAATCAATGGTAGTTACGACTGCTTGGCTCTTAAAGGAGGCAAATGGAAATTCACCTTATTTATTTACATGGCCTTAAAGTACACAAGTGTGCCGTAGACAGAAGACAAATCCACTGCAGTCAATGTAGGCAACACAGAGCACAGAGAAGAAGGGAGAGAAGGCACACAAGTCAGAAAATTCTATCTAATTACATACACATATGAACACTCACATACACAGACACACAAGACAAGCAAACAACCAAAAAAAAATGTTAGAAGAACATTATTGAGGTTGCAAAGTTACATTTCAAAAGGCAGGAAATACCAGAATTAAAACTGCCTGTGCAATCTTCATTTGCCTGGTCATTTTTCCAAATTAAATTATAGACAACAGTGGATGATCAGTGATAGTTAGGCTTCCGTGTGACTACAACCCTTGCTCCACGCTGCAGGGCTGGTGTCCCATCTGCTCCCAGCAGACCCTTGGGGCAGAAAGCACTCGGTTGGATGGATCACTGTCCTTCTCCATAATCAGATCCTTCATAGGCTGCCCCTGCCCCTTCTGACTTATGTGCTGCTTGGGCTACATACAGTCTCCATCCTCCTGGAGTCATTGCTTCTAGAGAGAGCCTTTGGGAGAACTGCCAGTCATCTGATTTTAAATGCCTTCCTGTTAGTGTAGGGTCACGGTGCACTTGTAGCCCTGAGGTCTGGGATATATGTGAGAAGCAAGGTGTATAGAGGAAGTCACAAATGCTGCAAAGAAGAGAGACCAGTTCCAAGCTTGATGCTGCCTGATTTCTAGACACATTATAGTAAAGCAATATTAGGAAAGGCAATGGGGTTTATTTTCTTATGTCCACCTTAGAGTAGTATAATGGTGGAAAGGGTGCGGCACCAGTGAGTGATCTTCACCCCTTGGAGGGTGAGTCAGGATGGCACTTCCTTTATTTTCTTTATGACAGTTTTTGGACATTAGTACACACACATGGTTTCAATTTTAAACACTTTTTGGAATGCACTCATTCTAGTCAGGCCAAGTTTTGGCTCTTCCTTCCTAATACCCATTGCTGCTAATCACAGCTATTTGTTTCCAAGATCAGCATGAGCAGGCAGGAAAATTTACTTTCTTATGAAAGAGTAATCAGCCTTTTTTTCTAACGTGAACTGTTCAGTGTCATTCACAAGAAGAGACTCTGTCTGTCTCTGGCACTTGAAATTTGTTTTGGTCACATGGCTTTCATGGTTCCTAAATAGCTATTAACAAGCTGACCGTTATTTATACAAATGAAGAGAAGCGGACATTGGTGGTCTTAACAATTACACGTGTCCTTTCTGTGCTACAGCAGAAAGCAGAGAAATACTATTAGGGATTTGGTATTCAAACAAAGCTAAAACTAATAAAAAAAATTGAAAT
Organism: Crocodylus porosus; assembly: GCF_001723895.1. Lineage (NCBI taxonomy): Eukaryota > Metazoa > Chordata > Crocodylia > Crocodylidae > Crocodylus > Crocodylus porosus. Next base: position 136,596 of record NW_017728921.1, on the reverse strand, counting down.
ATAACAAATAAGTCACAATAGCTACCAGTCATGCTCGTAAGCTGCTGCCCTTTGAGGACCAGACTCATGCAAAATATTTCCCCCCCCCAAATGGAAGCCTCCTGAGCTTGCAGGGTCTAAGCAATACTGTTGTATTACTTTAGCATCGGTGACTCCTGCCACAAGGACCCAGGTTCTGGAGAGACGCATACAATACTTCAAAAGCTTGATTTATGTAGGTTAGCAGAAAGATTATTGAAAGATTACTTGGTTATACGGTAGGACCTTCATAGGGGAAAAAAACATCAAGTACAAAAAAAAGTTGTTAACCAGTGACTGGAAGTTAAATAGTGTAAAATTAAAACTGGATGCTTTTCTGCAAGGTGTTGGTCAAAGGCAAGATATTGGCTCCAAACGTGCATTTTCTAGCCTGGGTTTTATAGGAGGTCAAACTATATGGTCCCTTGTGGCTTTAACATCTGTGAGTCCCTGAATGCCATCCTGTTTACCCTTTTTCTAATAAAAGGAATACATTTTCCTGTATAAACCTCGTATTTTTCTCACATTGAAGAACATACAGCCTACTTCTTGGCTATAGTTGCTTGCTCTGTCTTTCTCCAACCACTTGCTGTGGGTGGGTATTAGGGAGGTTGATATGATTCTCCAGGTTCTATGTTACTGCCACATACTGACTCTCTGTTTCTGTAAGGTCAGAGACTTCCTGAGTTTGTGGAAACCCCTTTCTAGTTCCTTAGTCCCCAAGAGCTCCAAGATTCAGTCAGTATAGTTTCTCTGGGTGGTATGCACCTTTATTTATGACCGGGACCAGGAGTCTGGATTTCTGCTTCTCCTTAGTCGGGCAGGAGGCGAGAACATTCTCACGCGCTGTTTCTTGTTTGTGACGGTCCTACTCTAGACTGTGAACGCCTTGGGCAGCGCGTACACTTGGAACGCAGAGTGCAGCAGGCGCTGAAATGGCGTGCCCTGGCAGACCGACACGAGGCTTCTGCACTAGGTGCTGAGGCTGGCCTGTCTGCCTGTGCCTTAGCGGGCCACGAACATTTGTGAGAGCTCAGGGGCTGGCCTCTCCTGTGCTGGACCTCAGCTTCCTGGTGTGGGGCTGGCCAGAGCTCCTCTGCCTCTTTGCTCCTTGTCTTCAGAGGCATTAACTTTTGGGCAGAAGCAGACGCTGCTCCCTGCAGTCTCCTCACTGAGCCCCTGAGTGGGCAGGAAGCAGTGGCTTGCCTTTGCATGGTAGGGGTGTACTTGCTCAGTTAGAATGGCTCAGCCTGACAGCCTTTTCCAGAGACATTGGTAGCCATCTGCATCTGAAGCCTTTTCTAGGTCGGAGCTGGACAAGGCTTTGGACGCAACAGGCCAGCCTGTAGCAGAGCCCCGCGCTCGGAGAGGAAGCAGGGCAAGTGAGATCTTCGAAGCAGCAGAAACGCAGGTAAGCAACTTCCTTTTCTTTAATGATAAAAGAACGTTAGAAAGCCAAAGAGGTATAAAACAGGGCAGTGACTCTTTACCAGTGTAAGTGAAATGGAGGACCACTGTGAGACGGACAAGAACATAAATGAAGTGATATTAGTGGAAGACTGTCATTCTTAACAATACTATGAGGTAAAAGTTGAAATAGATGCAAGGAGTATGCACAAACACTGAGAACATCCAGATCTAGGCTGCTAAATCAAAACCATCCTGCAAAAACAGGTCAAGTAAAGGCCAGGAAAGCTGGGTGTTTAGGGGAATGACAGTTGTCCTCGGGGAGCAGGATGGGTAATGCGGTTACTCCTCCTGACGTACACACTGGAACAAGCAAAACAAGTGAACAATAAACTCCTGTGGAGCCACACCAGACCTGGGTACTCTCTGGTTGTTTAAAGATTGACTTGAACATAAAGATTAACAAGGGAAGCCTCATGTGCCAAAAGGCATCAATAGTATGACTTAGCAGGGCAGCATCGAGGCCTGGCCCAAGCCATTTTAATTTTGTGAGCAACAACTCATACTGTGCAGTGTCCCCTCCCACCTGCTCCACACTAATAATATATTTTAAAACGATGACCCTTTCCCTTAATTGCTGCCCGGCCTGTGCAACGACTGGGCCAGGAGCCCACATAAACCGTCGTAGGATCACAGGAGCATGGGGAAGTAGGGCAGGAAGGGACCTCGCAAGAGGTCACATCAGTCCAGCCCAAGGTAGGATCATCCGGGGCCCGACCATCCCAGCCACGTCTCTGTCTAACCTGCTCTCGAAAGGATGCAGGTTCCACAGACGTTCTGGGCAGCCCGGTCCAATGACTGATCGCCCTCGCTGTCAGACATGTCCTCCTAGTCTCCAGCCTACGCTTCCTCTGTGGCCACAGTAAAAAAGCCCACCTCCATCCTCTCTATCAGAATTGCCCGTCAGTATTTGAAGGTTGTTATCACCCTGCTCCCAGTCGTCTCCTCTCTGGACTAAGTGACCCGTGCTGTTCAGCCTTTCGTCCCAAGTCACGCACGGGCATTGTCGGGGCGAGGCCGGCAGCCAGCGGCGCTTGGTCGCGGTGGCCGTCTTGGAGCCCGGCCCCTGGACTGACACAGTGTCGCGGGCCGAGCGGTGCCCGCAGGTAGGCCCCAGGCACCTGCCGGGGTGGGTGGTCTGGTGGGGTCCCTGGGAAATACCAGCCCAGTTACTGGGTCCCTGGTGGCAGGCACCTCGGTAGCCCCCAGCCCCACAGCACTGGGTGGACATGGGGGCCAGGCATGGTCGCCGCACCTGAGCCTGCGGCAGGGCGGGGAGCCCGGAGCCCCAGGGAGGGGGAAGCAGAGAGCTGGGAGCCGTCTCTCTGTGTACAGTGGCCCCAGGAGGGGCCGGTCGGGTAGCCGGCTGGCCGCTGCCCCGGTGAGGGTGGTGGGAGAGGCCCCGCGAGGGCTGCCTAGATAAAGCCTGTGGGCGAAGGGGGCCACCCCGAGGGAGCCCGGCGGCACAGGCTCTCAATGCGCGAGAGGCCCAGTGAGAGGAGGGCAGTACGAGCACGTGGATGAAGGAGGCCTGACCACAAGGGCTAAGCTTGGCGTGGCCGCAGGCCAGGAGCATTGCGAGGCGTGAGCTGCGGCGCAGGGGGATGGGAGCGGGCCCCCGGCTCCATCGTGCTTCTCAGGCCCCTCGTTTTCCTACTCTGAGCTGGACTCTTTCCAAACCATCCGCATCCTTCTTTGAGTGCGGGGCCCCAAACCGGGCGCAGGGCTGCAGGTGAGGTCTCGCCGCGCTGGATCGTGGGGAAGAATCGCTGCCCTCGACTCTCCTGCTGATGGGTTGTTTGCGGCGGGAGCACCCTGCAGCCCCTCGGTCCCGCCCCGCAGTACGGCAGCCGGGCCAGTCTGCACTCGCGCGTGCCGTTCTTCCGCTCCCGAGTGCAGGACTTGGCCCTTGTGTGCGATGCACAGTTAAGAACTGTGGCCGGGCTCTGGCCTAGGCAGCCACATAAACAGTCTTCCCATTTCTGGGCACCGATGCCTAAGGTTTCCCACCCGCTGTCAAGCTGGTGGGCCTGGGCTGCCCGTCTGCTCACAGCACGCTTTGTCTCCCCACTAAGACCCCGTGGGGCGGCTACGCAGAGTTTTGCCAAGTGCTGGAAGCGCGGCTGGGCGACATGGCTTGTGCTGTGCCTGCCCCCACGACACAGGACACGCCGGCACGTTGCAAGTGGGTCAGACCAACGTGTGGAACTGGGTATGAAAGTGCAGTGGTACCAAGCCTGGCCTGGGTCTCGGGACATCACAGAGGCTGGATTTAATGAAGCAAACTGCTCACAAGCACTTTAATTAGAAATAAGGCTGCAGCTCAACAAGGCTGTTACTGCACCGCTTTTCACATTGCAAACAAGTAAAGAGGCCTGCACCACAGCGATCCCCTGGGGCAGGAGGGAGCTCTCCTTGCAGGCAAGTGATGTCCCCAGCGCTGTGGTGCCTCTGCAAAGCCACCGCTTATTACCTTCTGCAGAAAGGAGGCCGCTATTTCCCCTTATATCTTCCTTCCCTAGGGGAAGCAGAGGCCTGGAGGAGGGAGTCATGGCTGCTGGAGGGAACGGAGATGGCCGGCAGCAGTGAGAAGGGAGCAGAGCTGCGGAGTCTGTTTCCTTCAGACCACCTCTGGGCCTGCCTTTGCGGGCCGCGGCTTGTCGGAGAAGAGGGCAGAGCCTGCCCAGCACTGGTCTGGCCCGGGAGGAGGGCGAGCAGCGGGGTTAAGGGAAGGCTCCTCGTGTCCCACAAGAGGCCCAGGGCGGCGGCGTCCGCGTGCACAGAGCTGCGGACCCGGGCCCGGCAAAGGGGCGGCTC
>NW_017728921.1:130069-131736 GCF_001723895.1 Crocodylus porosus | reverse complement strand
CAGGGCGGCAGGTGCGGGGCAGCCGGGCCGGGCTGGGCCTCCCGCCGCTCGGAGCATCCCTCCCGCTCCCAGCCTCCCCCGCGCAGCGCCGTGCTCCGCTCCGAGCGGCTTCCTCGTCCCGGAGGGTCCCGGTAGCCCCCACCCCCGCGCTCGGCGCGCTGAAGTGCCTCGGCCCCTGCCCGGCTGCCGGCAGCCCGAGACCTCCCCGCCCCTCACCCCGGGCGGCTCTCCCCGGCCTGCCACCGCGCTTGCCCAAGTCCTTTCCACTCCCTAGCAAGTGTTGACTTTATTTTTTTTTTCGCTCGGCTAAGTAAAGAGGGAGGACTGGAATAGTATTTTAATAAGCTTACCTGTTAAGCAATCGCTAATAACTGTCCTTATTTTGCTGGTAATAACTCTCAAGCTCCGTGGTTTTAGCTGGAGCTCTGTGTAATAAAGTTAGGCTTTAAAAGCATGGGCGTCTGAAGTACCAGAGCACTGTAGCCGTGTCCTTGTAGGGGTTTGCCTTGTCTACTTTTAACAGGTAAACGCTGGAGCAAAACCCCCTTGACAGAACGAGAGCTGTAGGGTCAGTTTGCAGAAGGAAAAGCAAAAATGCTCCGTGAGAAAAAAGTGAAGCAATTTGGTACACTTACGTTTTTAGGAAGAATTGCTTGTAGGGGCTGAAACATGCCTTGACGTCCCCTTGAAGCAACCCATTTGCCATCTTAGTTGACAAGTCGAGTTCGATTCTCATAGCTTGTCAAACAGGTTGTAACGCTTCTTGAAAAATCTGGTATTCCAGACCCACAATTTTAAGACGCCCTTAGAGACTGTATTTATTTAAAAAAAAAAAAAAATGTAAAAGCATGTTGAAGACTGTTACGTAAATAACACAAAGCAAACGTATTAAGTGAAATGTCTAGGTCTGGCTGCTTTTCCTAACACAATCGGAGACCGTTCACAAGGCAAACCTGGCCTTGCCCCTACCCCCACGACTCGCACTATTTTGCTAATAGACTCACACGTGCTACATCATGTGCTTGGATGCTGCTCAAGCCATGATGCGTATTGGCTTACAGATGAGCATAAGCTTAAACATCTCTAATTCATCAAGGTATTTCGGCCACCAAAGAAAGAAGTGTGATTAGGTGTTGCATGAAAGCAGGTAAAATGACCATGTCATGTTATCAGAAGCACTTTTAGTGTGTCCCAGATTTTGGATCGTGTCATGTGAACTTCCTCCTGACCTTCCTAGGGGTGAGTCTTACATTACACATGCATAACTTCTTCAACTCCTCATTTTCAAACATTCTCTCTCAAATACCGTCCAGGTCTGTACCAATTGTTTGGTGTGTTAGATGGTGCTCGGGACTTGTAAATGCAGATCAGATGGGTAGGGATGTCGAGCCTGGCTCGCTGCAGCTAGGGGCTTATCAGTTCCATACACCAGGGTGCCACACATTGTTAGCACTGTTTAAATGTGCAAATGTGATTTACAGAAGAAACCCAGAGATCTCGAACAGGAATCAAAATAGTGCTAAAAACATTCTGACCTGTTGTGATCTTTGAGTTCTTTGTAGCAGAAGAATTGCTTTATTTATTTTATTCCCTGTCAAAAACTGAATGAAAATGAAGAGCTGGCATTTTTTGATAAGTGTCTTGAATCTAGCAAAGTTGAGATTTCC
>NW_017728921.1:127132-129969 GCF_001723895.1 Crocodylus porosus | reverse complement strand
CCCCCCCCCCCACCCCCGGTCTTAAACTAAAAAGCCCTTTCCTGCCAAAATTGAGTGAACTCTTAGTTCTCATTCAAAACATTTTAGAAACAGTTGGGTAATTCAGGAACAGAGTGAATCCAAGGAAACATGAAGGCGTTATGCAACTTTAAACAAACAAACGTGGTTTGGGTAGTGTCAGAACCTAAACTCCAAAAGCTGAGTAACAGTTTCAGAAGGAGCGTGCTTGAAGCTTGCTAAACGCTAACGTGTGACCTGTCAAATGCACCGATCAGATTCCTGTGCAGCAGCGATATACTAACTTGGTGTTTCTTATGTTGTTGGTCAAGTCCCTTCCAAAACAAACTTCAGCCCCCGTGAAGCAGAAAGGATCCTCTCTCTAGGCAGTTACAGCACAATACCGCACATCTCTGGGGGCTCTCTACTTTGCTGTCCTTAACCTGTGTGGCTGACTGGCTGACCCAACAACAGTTGCCCACTGGCAGCAAGTTGTAGGAGGATATTTTATGTGCCTCAGAGCGTCCTCCTTTTCTTTGGTTAGAATGGGAAATCGAGAACAGGTACTCAAGTGATGGACTCACGTGAATGTAGATATGCTGAGAGCTGAGATGGTCTCTGGCTTAAAAGAAGGCAGCAAATACATTGTGTAGGTAATGAGCTTTGTTCTGTTCTCCCCGTGAATGGAGGGAGATGCAAATTGCACCTCCGTGAGCTATCGGGGACACAGAACAATAATTCTAACGCGCTTGGATGGCAGGCTAGTCTCTTCATGAAAGGAAGTGAGCTCACTTAACTATACTCTGATGATAAGCATCGCTGATCTGACCAGAGGTTTCTGGAGTTTAAAGGAGCTTTATAGACTCCTTTTTACACGTGTCTGACAACGGGGTGTTTGTACTGTCTGGTATCCGGAGCTTTGTGCTGAATGCGGGGTTTGTCGTGATAGTGCCACTTGAATAATGGCTGTGAGTTTCCCCCTTCAGCCTCTAGACTAACTTCCAAGTGGACCTGGGCTCTGGTTGCTGCTCTGCGTTCGTGAAGTGTCCCCTCGGTGAGCTGGGCGAGGGAGGACTGAAGGCAGTCTGCCAGGGCTGTGACATGCAGGCTGATGGATTTGTTCATCACTAGGGGAAGCCATTTGTGCCACTACCATGCTTATTTTCAGCATGGTTGCTCAGAGGTTTTCACCCTTATCCTTTCTCTGGTGAATGAAGCTCTGTGCAATCATTTTAGATCTTGAACTAAAATTTCTCGTTTCTGTTGCCTTTTTAGATTGTGGTGCCTGGATTTGTGTGCGAGTTTTCAGAATATGGCTTAAAAACAAACAGCCGCTTAGTACTGTGCCCTGTGTGCATGCACTTTCCCACCAGTGTCACATTTTAAACTCCTAGTTTTAAAGTTTTCCAACTAAAGTCTTCCTGAAAAGGAAAAAAAAATTAAAATAAAACGGCAAGGGCTGAGATGTTAAAATTTGTGGAGCTGGAAGAAGCAGTTAGTGGATGGGGGCTGGACACATTTGTCTTGGGTTATCAGTCCTGGCTGTGGATTCCCACTGAAGTGATGTGTTCAGCCAGATCCAGTTCTGCAGGGAGGATGGAGCCGTTCTGCTTTGACTGTAGGGACCTGACGCTGGAGAAGTCTGGGTTCTCTGGGAAGGAAGGGAGTCTTCCTTGTGTGTAGTGCCTCTGCTGCTGCGCAGCCTTCCCAAGCAGATGCTTGAGATTGCGCCCATTCCCAAGTTTCACTGCTGCTCAGTCCTGCCCAGGACTGGGGGACCTGGCTTGGGTTCTGTGCGTTTAATTCTGTGGGGTGGGGGATGGAAGACCAAGCTCTCCGCCTCGGACACCATTGTCGTGACTGGTTTCACTTATTCTGCCGTTGTTAGAAACGAGAGCGCCCAGCCATGGCAGTGGTGCATGTTCCAGGGAAGCTTTAAAGATGAAACATCCCCACGCTTAAATTTTATGATCAAGAAGTACTTTAAGGTAGAAGGTGCCAAGTAGTGATGGGAGGGGAAGGTGGGGTGTGCGCACTCATGCACGTCTTGTGTTTTTTATTTGTGTTGTATGTGGTGGTATGTTATCTTTTAAGTACAGGAATGTTATAACTCTCCCAAAACCAAGCATTACAAACAAGGAAACTTGGGTATACTTGACAGATATTCAAACATGGTAAGGGACTTGCTCAGCCTTCACTCTGCCCTGAAGTGACAGTGTGCCATTACTGTGCAGTTAGGATTAAGGCGTAGTGGTACTTGTGGTTCCATATCGAACCAGATTGACTTTGAAAAGCATGTTTCCTTTGTGGTGTTTCACTGAACTGTTGCTAAGAACCCTGCTGCAGAGCAGGTGCCAGTCCATCTTGGTGATGTGAAAGTGTTTGAACTGTGTGCTGAAATGTTCAGTCTTCTCACAGCACTGGTGTGGTGCCAGAGGACTGGAAGAGGGCCAATGTGGTTCCCATCTTCAAAAAGGGGAGGAAGGAGGACCTGGGGAACTACAGGCCAGTTAGCTTTACCTCGTTCCTGGGCAAGCTTTTTGAAAGAGTTATCCTGGCGCATGTCCATGAGGGGCCAGCCAGGGAGGTCATGCTTGGGGGCAACCAACACGGGTTCATTAGAGGCAGGTCCTGTCAGACCAACCTGGTGGCCTTCTACGACCAGGTTGCCAAATCCCTGGATGTAGGGGTAGCAGCGGACGTAATCTTCCTGGAGTTTTGGAGGCCTTCGACACTGTCTCTCACCCTGTTCTCATTAAGAAACTGGGGGCTGTGGTGTCAATACCCACACAGTCAGATGTGTCGTCAACTGGCGGGAGGGCTGCACCCAGAGAGCGGTG
>NW_017728921.1:118287-122175 GCF_001723895.1 Crocodylus porosus | reverse complement strand
TGGTCAGGGGGGATCAGCAGGTATTGGGGGAGTCCCTGTTCCCCCGTGGGCTGCCAGGAGTGACCAGGAATAACGGTCACAAGCTGGCGGAGGGTCATCTGACCCCGGTGCTCTTTCCTGCCAAGGCAGGGGGTCGGACTAGATGATCTACCTAGGTCCCTTCCAACTCTAGCTACTATGAAAGGAGAAAATGGCTTGGTGCGGGGTTCAAGTAGCTTTCATCATGCCTTGCAGGCTTAGGCTCAGTGTTTCACTCTGCATACTCCAGCCCTTGGTCTGTCAAGATGTTGGAGCCTTGACCATTTCCTATTAGATGTGCTGGGGTTGAGGGCAGGACTGGCTGTGAGAGGTGGGATTAAGGGCAGGGAATCTAAAAAAAAAAATAAGGTGCTCCAAATGTTCACATCTAACGCCTCCCATTTCTGTATTTATGTTGAGACCTGAATCTATACGAGTAGGATGGTTTAGATATAATTGCAGCCTGCTCTGTAGTGTCACCAGCCGTTGTGGCCAGCTGTGCCCTGAAGACGGAATTGGCACACTATGCCTGTGCCCGGTACTGGCGGATGTGGTATGGGGCATGGTGACTGCTTTCATTGCTGTCTAGTTTAGAGCTTCTAAAATGGCACCAGGTGAAGCATGAAGATGTCATCATTTGGTGTGGCACAACGTGCTAGAAAAGAAAGGCAACTCCGCTGCAAGAGAATTTTAGAAAAGCCTAGAGTAGCCGTATAAAACCATTGATTAGCCTACATAGTAATTTTCCTTCAGTTTAGACCATTCTGTTGTGTAGCCTATATTTAAAAATGGGCTCTTTTATTACAGTCTTCTTCAAGACTTTTTTGAGATTTCAAAGCAAGTCTCTCTGGATCAAAATAGCTTTTTATAAATGCATGCATGCTATTTAAAGTGAGAATGCAGTTGTCTCTTGCATCTTCTAGGTAAGAAAAGTAGAAGTTGGAGGCTGTGACCCATATATGTTCTTTGATATCTAGATGTATAAAAACTATGCAGTTCTGCTTTTAATGTACCTTAAATCGAGCAAGAGTTTTTAATGCTGTGTAATTAATCACTCAGTTGAGGACATGTGGCAGTTAGAAGTGATATGGATTCTTCCTTGATGTCTCTGCACTATAGTATTTAACTATAGTCAGGCTAGGAAGTAGAACTGCTCAAGAAAAAAGTAATTTCCTATATCCCCTTCCCCATCCTGCTGCTTCCATATGTAGAGGTCCAAAGGGTGTCTCCATATTTTGTTTTTGTTTTTGTTTTGTTTATGGTGTTGTTACCATAATAATAGAATTGCAAGCTTCTTTTGGCCCTTGGGTTTTTAGCAAAAGATTGCCCCACTCCAGTGCTGCCTCTTGTGTTTGCATGGGGCAAGAGTGCTAGAGGGCACAGGACTTGGTGCTTTTGGTGCCCTGACCCTTGCACCAGCTAGACCTGCTCCTGCTCAGTCTGTCATCCCCTTGTGCACCTTGTCTTTTAAGACTTCTGTTGCCACTAGGTTTAGGATGAAGTCCCAGTTTGACATGTGAGAAGGTGCTTGTTACACTTGTGAGCAAGCTTGCAGCTGTGCCTGCACAAGCAGTGTGCCTTTGAGTGTGTGCGTTTTTTATGTGGGCACATTCTCCTCCTTCCCTCCCTCTCTCCTGCCTCACCAGCTGTTCTGTGCATTAAACCAATCTAAGGCTTTTAAAAAAAAAAAAAGGCTTAAAGTGACTGGAGGCAGTGGAGGGGAGGCAGTAGGACAGTGTACAGCGTGTAAATCATTGGATAGCCTTGCATCAGTGAGTAGCAAAACCAGTTGCAGGGTCACTAAGGAGGCTGGAGGGCCTGCCAGTGGATGCTGTTTAATTAACTGTCCGAGCATGTGCATTGCAGGTACACACCTCCCACTGTGAATTTATTGTATGGGCTTAGTAAGCAACTTTCAGATGCTTCTGATTTGAATGTTTTGAACATTTGTGCCTAATCCAGCAAAGACACCAGTGCTTACTGGTTGTGCTGTATGCCAGGATTCAGCTTCGAGACACCCCTCCCCCTTCCCGCCTTTGGGGGGCCTGATCAAATTGTGCTTAAAACAAAGTGGGGGGGGAAAGCATTTTCTCATTCTCACGAGGCTCCAGTGCTAGGGAGGTGACTTCTCAAACTTTCCCATAAATTCACCTCTGGAGAAAGGCTCAGGTTGGAGACTTGCAGTGGACGGTCCCTGCACAAAAATCTTTGGCCGTGTCCAGATGCGTGTGGATGTTTGGTTCCCTGGAGACGAGTAGCAGCGGCACACCTTGCACAGCCACTGGTTGTCCCTGGGGAACGCCCGTGCTCCGCACGCATTGGCGTGGCAAGTTACTTTGGCTGGCCCCAGCAGGCTTACCTGGGGTCCTGAGGGCCTCTGGGGGTTGCAGCAGTAGCAATCCTGCCACGTGGAGCCTGCCTGACATCGGGCTGCAGCTCCAGCTGGCCAGGCTGCGGCTTTGCGTGGTGTATGCTACCACCATTTGCACCACTCTGCTTTTTTGTTTTCTACAGGTTTTCTTGACCCCTGGATATCCGGAGGTGGAGAGAACCCCTATACGCTGCTCCCTCGCAGCACGGAGATGAGTGGCACATGTGGCATGTGGTGCTGCAGACGTGTCTGCAGCACCACATACCACATGGCCACAGTGTTCGGAGGGAATAGAGGCTCCCTCCCGAATTTGCCCTGAGAAGCCACTGAGGCCTGCCTAGTCTCTTCTGCCTGGGTCTGTTGAAATGCTGTGGCATGAATGGCTAGATCCTGATGTGTGTAAAATGCACACTTTACAACCATTACAAAAATAACAACCCCTTACAGCTGGGATTTAAAAAGCTCAAACAGCCATTGCCCAAGCTACTGGTGACTGCCGGGCTCGGGGCATGAGGTGAGGGTGGAGGCCAACTTCTCCAGTGGCTTCTTTCTAGGCTCCTGTTTCTATTCCCTGTCGTGCCCTGGTCCCCCCTCCCCCTCGTCACTGCCATCCTTCAGCTGCCCTTGCGCTCCCTCCTTCTCCGGTGGACTGGGCTGCCTTCTGGTTGCTTTGCTTCCCTGGAAGTTTTGCATTATGCACCCTGAGACCACAGTGCTGACGTGTAGTGCGGCTGCTGTCCCTCCCACCCAGTGTCCTCTCCCAGGCATCCCTTGATTTCACAAGTTCTGTGTGGTCGGGGCTGTCCTGCTGTGTATTATGGGCCATGTAGGGTCCCTTGGTATTAATCTAACCTTATTGATGGAGATGGGGCATGTGTACATGTGCATTAAGGTGCTTTGCCTAGTGAGCATCAAATTTAGTATGTCCAATGTGAGGTACTAAACAAATGCGTAGTAGACGGCCTTAATGTGCGGTAATGAATATGCACGGTTTTTGAGTGACGCTTAATGCACAGTAGTAGCCTATCTTACTGCACGGTAGCCTGATCGCATGTTTTTTGTGATGTAAAATGGCCTACTGCGCATAAAAGTGTGCGTGTAGCTGCACCCAAGGGTTGCCTGGGAGGCTGCAGAACTAATTGTGCAGCTCCGTGTTGTGTTGAGGGCATGTGCTTGATGGCTTGCAACATGGTGAAGAACTGCCTGAATCCACAATGCTTAAGGTATGCTGCTTAAAAGCATGGACTTTGTTGTAACCTGGAAACTTGCATTGATGTAGGAGTTGCAACCAGAGTTGGCCAGCATAAAAGAAGCATTTTATAATGCTGAACTGTGGTGGTGACCATTGCTGTGAAACTTGTGCTTCACCTTCCCAGACTAAACTCTGTTAGATCCCTCAACCCTGGCCCCCCGCCCCCCCACCTCTACCCTCCAGTCGTGCTTTCAATCCACAGTTTCATAGTTTCTAGGGTCGGAAGGGACCTGAGCAGATCATCTAG
>NW_017728921.1:88226-118187 GCF_001723895.1 Crocodylus porosus | reverse complement strand
GCTGTGCACCTCCTGGGTTAGGTGGAGGTCCTGCGCTCTGGCCAAGAACCGACGTGAGCGGTCAGACCTGGCCGACTGCTCCTCCCAGCAGATGTCCGGGAAGTTCAGGTCCCCCATGACTACCACGTCCTTAGCCTTCACCACCTCTGTGAGCTGACCCAAGAATTCCTGGTCAAGCTCTTCCCCCTGGTTGGGAGGTCTGTAGTAGACTCCCACCATTAAGTCTCTTTCCCCTCGACTGCCTTGTACTCTAACCCAAAGCACTTCAGAGTGCCCCTCCCCTGCCTCCTTGCTAATTGTCGAGGATGTGCATTCTTCCTTAATATAGAGTGCTACGCTCCCCACTTCTCCTTCCTATCCTGTCCCTCCTGTACAGCCCATAGCCCTCGACACTGACCGCCCAGTCATGCGTTTCATCCCACCACGTTTCCGTGATCCCCACTATGTCCGGGCTGGTGTCAGCCAGCAGGAGGGTGAGTTCCTCTTGCTTGTTGCCCATACTACGAGCATTTGTGTAGAGGCATTGAGGCCTCCTGTGGGTGTGTGTACTGACCCCCTCGTCCCAGCGTTACCCTGGCCCCTCTCTCTTACCTGTTTATTCGCTTCGCTCATTGGTCTGGGCTGGGCTGTAGTTGTGGGTGCTGTTTGGTCTGGCAATCTGATGTTTCCTCCGCCCTCATCTTCCCCTTCCCCCGACGAGCCTAGTTTAAAGCCCGCCGGAGGAGGTCCGCCAACCTAGATTCGTTATTGAGGGAGCTGGGAATCTTGGCTGACGCCACTGGTAGAGGAGCACATTGACCTCCCGGGATTCCCCATTAGTTCATGTATTGAATATTGGTGATACAAAGTGCTTCCTTCTATTTTACTGTGTGTTTGTTTTCCTCTTCATTACCTTTAGCCTGCCAGCAAAGGGAAAGTCCAGAAGACCAGTTTGCATCGCAGGCACTATCAGATAGTCTTATTGCTTGGGTCCCGGTCACAGATTGACGTTTGTCAGTGGCCTGCTGCTTTTCAAATGCGTCTGCGTAGCACGATACGATTAAAGTAACTTACACCAAGGCTAAACCAACTGGAACGTATCTGTTTTTGAAGACTGCCAACATTTGTTTTGGGGGCTTGGATACCACTGGTACTGGAACCTAGGGAAATTACAACTCTGAAAATAAGATGGGGGAAAATCTTTGGGTGTCCTTGTCAGTAAAAGGTCTGAAGGACCTTGACAGTATCTTGAAAGAGTTAAGCTCTAATTAGCTCATTCATAAGGTATTTAATATCCTTATTAAAACTCAACCGCTGTTAACTTTTTTTCCTTATGGTGAATAAAATTTCTGGAGGAGCTGAGCCTTTGCCTCAGATCAGAGGCTCACATGTCGAAGCTGGCAGTGCTAGAGGCTAGTTCCTATCTGTGTGACAGCATTTTTAATTTAACAGGACCGGCTTTGATGTTCTCAAATATTTATAGGCAGCTTCAGATCACTCCAGTGTGTGCACTCTTTAACTGGAGCACAAGTTCCTCCTCAAGCAACAAACTTCCTTTCATCCTGTCGGTTTATTCTAGTTTCCTTTGTGGATTTTTCAGGTATGAGTGTGATAATAGAAAATGCAGAACAGAAAATACTATGAAGAAAATACAGGTCCTACCAGGGATTTGAGCATTTTGGTGCAGCTCCTTGTTAACCACATGTATTGCCATGAACTAGTCTGCAGGTTGGCAATCTCGTGGGATTTGGTTTTGAGCAAATGCTCTGGTTATTGCCTTAGTTCTTAGTGCATGTTATTCTGGCTGGGCCATGGGGAGCTGGGGTCTGAGCCAGTCTGTGATCATGGTACCAGAGGACTTGGAAGAAAGCAAAAGGATCTGCCAGCTGGGAGCGTGGGATGACGCATCCCTTGTGTCTGTCTCTTGCAGTTACAACTAAATTAAACCCGAAAGCTCAAGTTTTGGGGGAGTTGGACAGAAACCAGGAAAAACTTTTAGTGGGAACTTGCCTGCTTGTAGAAATTGAGCATTCTGGTGAGATGGTTTGATGAGGTCCAGGCAGGAGCCAGACTTCCAGTTGCATGCCTGCCTGCATCCTCCACAGCCCCCGTGTGTGCTGCCCCTGAGAGGGTGGGGCGCGCTATGAGATGGACTGAGCTGTGGCCTCGTTCCCCGAGAAGTAGAAATGCAGAAATTTTGGGGGAGGGCTTCGGGATGAAACGCAAGCTTGAAATATCAAAACTCTCAAAAGCTGAAATGCCTCCCTCTGTACAGCCTCCCATGTACAACTTTCGTCACTTAGGATAACTGACTAGTCTTGGTATTATACAAATGTTCAATTCTGGTTTGAATCATGGGTTCTTATACTTAATTCCTATAGTGGGGAGTTACACAGTGTAAAAGTATTTCCTCCTGCTTTTTGGTAATAAACTCCAGTTTCTCCCTCCCATTCTGTGGTGCTATTTGCTTTTCCTGTTTCCTCTGCTCTGTTTCTTTGATTGTTTTGCTTCCCCTTCTTAGTACATCCCTTTCTTGCATAGTATGAACCTGGGTCAGGCAAGACTACAAGCTAGATGCCTACTAAAATGCATTTAAGGCATGTGGTATCTAAAGAGAAGGTTTTTCATGCATTAGCCATTGAAAATGATTAGCCTTTCTAACCTTGCATCTGTTATGGTGATGTGCTTAAAAAAGTGCCTCTGCCTCTTGGATCCAGATCTTGAAGCAGTGGTTTGTCTTGAGTGGAGATCCAAAGTCTGAGCAATGTTGCTCGTTCACCTTTTTTTAAGCAGAGTCTATGCTAAGGAAGATACTGGAGTAGATGCATACTGGTAAACACTCAGATACATGAACTAGCAGACTTTATGAACCTGCCAGTTTGCACAGTACCTTGCATGAGATGGGAGAAGGACCCTGCCTTTGCTAAGTGTTTGAAGTTGGGGGAGAAGGGGGGGGCAAGGTAACTGCAGGCCTCCTAGTTTTGTCGGAGATGATACAAGGTCTTAGAATAGACTTTGAAGGAAACAATAATGAGGACCAGGAGGTCAGTGGGGCATGGGATAAAAGGCAAAGGTAGATCATATCAGGTATTCTAGCAGAGGAAGATCTTGGGCTAGTGCAGGGGTAGGCAACCCCCGGCACACATGCCAGAGCGTGGCTCGCAAAGGTATTTTTGCTTGGCACTTGCCCCTTGAGGAAGGGGTCGGGCTGTGCTGCCACAACAAGGATTGGGGCCCTGTGGCTCTGCTGCCACCTGCTCCTTGCACACCAACGTCTTACAAATTGAGGTTTGTGGATGTTTTTGGCACTCTGCCCAAACACATTGGCAACCCCTGGGTTAGTGTGACTTCCAAGATAAAGGCAAGGCAGTTCATCTAACCTGTCAGATTTAGGCATAGTTTTGAATGCCAGTGCCTCATGGGGAGCTGTTGTCTGAGGCAGCGAAGGTGCGTGCTAGTTCTGGAACTGTGACGTGGATGTGGAGCTGGCTGCAGACTAAGGCTGTCTTGAAAGGGAAGCAGTTACTTTGGAGAGCTGGGGATGTTCCTCAAAAATCTGGCTCAACTTATTCATCTTAATATACTCATCGCTTACCTTGATGCACAAACCAGGTGGTTGGCACTGGACTTGCAAATGGCATTGCCAGCACGGAGGAGGGCTAGGTTATTGCAGGTGTGGCTGTGAGGAAGGTTACTGTCCGGTGGGAGTATTGTACCTAACTCGTTCCCTACTTCTGCAGGTGCCCAAGGCCTAGGTGATGCTTTTTTCTCTCTTGCATCTTCTTGTCATGCACTCTTTTTATGCCTTACTGGTCCCAGGCATTGCTGTGTTGTTGTAGGGGGTGCTCTGTGCCTTGTGCTGTGCAGGAGGGGCCAGAGAGGATCCTCCTGTGGACTCCTTGTGCAGCTGTGCTGCCCAGCCTTGTGACTTACACTGGCAAAGCGCTCTTCTCGGATGGGGCCTGCCTCGGTACAGCCCATGTGCTAAATGACAGGCCCTACTCGACTGTACCAGCAAAAGCTTCTGGATGTCTTGGAGCTGCAGCTTGCACGCTCTCGCTGGCCATGTCCAGGCCTTCACTCCCTGCTGGGTGGCGAGTGGCCAGCTGGCTTAGATGGAAGCTGCTGCTGCCTTGTGTGGACTGAAGTTCTAGACCGTGTCCTCACACCAGGTCTCTCATTTAAAGGCTTTCTCAAATCCAGTTCGCTGACTCCAGGTACAATGAGTGCAAATGGAGCAGCTGTCCACGTGGCCTGCCATCTTGTGTGTAAGTGGCAGGTGGCATTGTTCTCATTAGGGCACTACCTTGAGCTAAGAGCCACATTTTTGTGAACCCGAGTCTCCGGTTCCTTTGCCCTTCAACTAGTCTAACCTGCTGTGTGGAGTAGTGGCTGGCTTGTGGCTGGGTCATCTAATGCTTGCTTGTTTGGGGTTTTTTTGATCTCATTTTGATACTTTGTTCAGAATAATGGCCATAATTGCAGTGAACATCTGCAGAAGGAGCTTTGCATGCTTTTTCTAAGCTATGTGACTTGTTTCTGGCCACATGCACAATCCTTCAGATACCACAAGGTTGATGTACATCTTACAACTTTTCCTGTCCCAAAGTACTCTTGATTTGCTGGTGGTGACCGGAACTACCTGCTAGACCTGACTCCTAACGAGTGGATAACTGCCAGGACCGTAGGTTTGGTCTCTGGGCTGTTTTTTCTAGACATAGCCAACAGGAAGTACTTAGCAGAGGGTGACCGTACAAGGATACCATCAATGCTACTACACTAATTATTTCTATGTCATGGTGCTTTGTGAACACCTGATACCACTGAGGTCTTGGCCTCACACAGGGATATACCATGGAGTGCACCTGGTATATTCACTAGCTGGCAAGCAGGGGAAGCCAAGTGGTTGTGACACTTCACACCTGCAGAGGAATTCAGTTATAAAAACGTGGGTTGTAAGCTATACATACAATAGAAATGAAAGTTTAAAAGATGACCGAAGATTTTTCTGAATAAGCTCTAGGGCTGGCAGTCAGGCTGCCTGGCTGTGTTGCCCCTTCTGCTGCAGCTTCTTGTCGCCTTTGGGTGAATCAAGTTTTATTGGCTCTGGTTTTGAGGACTTAGTAAGATGCTTCCAAACTCTTTTGCTGCAACACTCTTAAGACAGTTTGCATCCAAACTGAAGGAGTAGAAAGCATAATTATAATCAAAGATGGTTGCTAGCATCAAACAATACCTGCACCAGTTCTAAAACTCTGTAGGAATTACGAAGGAGCCTGAGTAATTCCAATTTAAACTACAAAACCCCTTAAAGCTAGCTTTTCAAGCATCTCTAAACTTAATAAATACATTTGGCAACCAATGTGCCAGCTCAGGGTCTCAGCTGGACCTTCTAGTGAGAACTTTAGAGACCTGTGAGCAAGTGATCCAGAGATGCCAACCTCTCCACCAACTATCTGCCTTCCGAAATTTCAGGACAAGCATGTCTGAGCAGAGATATGGGCCAAAAGGGGCAGAGGGAAGAACTGGACCACTGCTTTTCAATGTTGCTGCTCTAATAGCATCCATGGCCAGCGTGGGCTTAAGCTCCACAGGAAGTGATTATGTGTTTTGGCTCCGCAGAGCCAGCTTTCCAACTGCTGCAAGAGCTTTATGTAGTCTGGTGCTGGAGGAGGAGGAGGATGCTGTGCCACAGAATAATACCTTCAGTAGTGGGGAGGGAGCACAGGATCTGTAGCAGGAGGCTGTGTTAAATTCTTCTCTTCCCCAGATTTGCAGTGGATATCTTCTGTGCACTGTACAATCATTACTGAGCTCAATTTGCTTAGGGGCAGGCAGCTGTTCCCTTTATTTCTCAGGTCGGATAACCGGGACATTGCACAACCCCACTTCAGACAGAACTGGGAATAGTCTGCATCTCTAACATAGCACACTTGAGTCTCAGCCATTTCACTCGGTGACTTTGCCAAATCCATTCATTTGGCCATGCTTTTGGTATCTACTGCTCTGCTCATGAGATCACTCTCCTCTCCTAGAACTCAAGAATCCTGCCTGCCAGCATTGCGTGACTGTTTCACAAAATGTATTGGCTCAAGTGGTGGAGAGAGATGATGCGAGTTGAAGGTCACTGGTTCAAACCCTGCTGCTGGCCCATTTGATAACGCTTCAGTTCTGTCAGTTCAGATTTGCAGTTAACTTGTGCCTGAAGCCAAGTTATGAATCCTCTCAGATCTATCAAGTGCCTGATTGCATCTAAAAATCTAAGCATAGGCCTGACAAACTTCACAAAGCAAGCAATATAATCCATTTTTCTCTTAGTAAAGCCAGTTCTTGTGCTTAACTGTGCTGACTGTTTTGGAAGGATTGGCACAGAAATGAGTCTCTGAAGAGAGGTAGAGTGTGAACTTCACAGCATGCCTGTAGCAACTGCCTGTGTGCATGCTCTCACCCTGGGGTAAATCCAGAGTGGTTCTACCTCAGTTTCAACTGTGCGTGAGCTACCTTGCATTTAACATGGCATAGGAGTGTTTTCACAGGCAGTTATAACATGTCAGCTACTCCACAGTATGCTCCCACCTTGCCTTGCCTGTTGGCAATTTGTTCACACATCCTTTAGCTAGTACGTTTGGTGATGCTCTCTACATCGCACGTCTCTTCCTGCAGCTGCACATCCACACATCTCAGTTTTCTGTCAACTTCCCTAGCAAATCATTGCACATGACTAACCTCTGTAAAGTCAGTAAATAAAGCAGCTCCTGAAAGAGAGGATCGATTTTAAGCGTCAGCCCACGTGTGCAGTCATGTTGCCACATACCGAAGGCTTGCAGCCGATTGGAGTGCATTGTGGTACTAGGCAAGCAGCCCATGGAGCCTGAGCAGTGCTTCCTACCTTAGAGGCTTGCAAGGCATCTGCTGAGCATGAGTGGAGGAAGACTTGTGAGGACCACTCATCGTTTGGGAGCCAGGGAGCCTTATGGAGGCCATATTTTCATTCCTTTCCTGCAGGTTGCTTCGTGGCAACTTCTGAGAGTTGCCTCCGAAAAACAAGTGTTAGGCCTCGTGAACTGTTGGACCTATATTTAACAAAGGCTAGTAAGTTTATCCCAGGTCTTGCTGGAGCAGCTGTCTTGTGGGGCTCACTATGCTCTCAGCCTTGAGCCTTTGTAACATAGAAAACCTCTTTCCATGTCCGAGATGAGGCTGGGTGGGTGTTTGAAAATTGAGAGGGGGTCTGAGGGCCGCTCACGGACTTGGGTCTTAAGTTTTAATTGTTAATAGTCATGACAAGGATCTTTCCTTCCAGAGCGGGGCTCTCTCAAGAACCTCCTGCCGGGCTGTTCCTGGATCGCTCACTGTTAAGGATGCTTCCCTAGCTTCAAGACCATGAAACCCACATGCACACGCCAGTGGCACTGGTTATTTTGTAGAGAGAATTTGTTCTGTCACAAGTCTTTGATAGCCTGGTGTACTTGGGCTTCCCAGTAAACTGCCCCTCTTTCACTTACAAGAAGCCTCAGGTAAGGTGGCTCGTGCTCAACGATGTCATTCTGTCGTGATGCCAATGCTGTGCTGCCTTCCAGGAGGGCTGAGGGAGGGATTCCCTCTCTGACTGGTAGCTGTGGGAGAAACATGGGAACTGTTCCTCTCCCCATCCCAGAGCGGGCAGAGCTCGGCGTGTTGCAGAGCAGCCCCTGAGCCGTGCTCCTCGCTGTCCTGGCAGTCTGCGAGGCTGTTCCTGGCGGCAGTGACGTTCTTTTCAGGGGGCTGTGAACGGTACACTTCTTACCTAAACGTGTGGGAAGTTCAGTATCTTCTGTATCTGGAGACAGGAAGAATCTGGCCAGAAAAATGCAGTGTTTATATGCCAAAAAAGAAAGAAAGGTTTTCTAACTCTCTTTTTGCCATTTGCTGTCACTGTGCACCTAAAACTCCAAGGCAAAGTTACTCCTACTGTTGAAAAGCCACATAGGAGTTTTCCAGTCTGCTGACTTTTTTTTTCTGATCAGTATATTTGACTGAATTTGTCTCTGGGGTTTGTGATGCTAAGAAAACATTTGCTCCCCTCATAAATGGCTGCAAGTGACTTATGGCTGCTCATGGGCATGTTGCTAGTAAATGAATCCCTCAAACAAAATCCATGCTAGATTGAGTTGCACTGCCTGGGGAGCTGAAGCATCCTTTCTAGTAGAGTTTGATTACTTCTGTTATGTTGCATCTTGAAACCTGATCTCTGTAAACGGGCTCCAGATAGAAACGGACACTGCAGTTGCACAGTCTGAAGACTAATGCCAAACCTAGCCTAAAAGACAATATCCTGTCCCAGACTTAGGGGTGGCAAACTAAATCCAGTTGGACAGGTTGTAGGTCTTGGGAGTCCCGGCATGACCACACAGTCGCTCCTTCCACTGCCAGACATCTCCCCTTGGGGCTTTTCTGAGAGAGAGCATTGGGCAGAAGCTTGAGGAAAGCGGAGCGGCTGCGGTAGACGGTGGGCTCTAGAAAGTGGAGGCTGTGGGGTAGGAAGCTGAAGCTGGCGATCTGCCGAGCTGGGAAAGCTCCCCTCTGCAGAGGTGCTGGCTACGGTTCCCTCATCCTGGTTGAGTTCCCTTTTGGGGTCCCATCTCTTTCCTGGGTGCGAGACATGTGGCCTCTCCTCCCCAAAGCCAGTACTTTGTCTCCACAAATAAATAGCTTCCTGACAACTTGAAGGTGACAATGTTAGTTGGAGTTTTGAACTGGATTAGTAAGGAAATGGACTGGTAAAGAATCAGCGTCAGCCTTCTGCTTTGTCTCGGGTGATTTATTACAGTTGTTTTAAAGAGTGAAGTGGCAGATGCTTGAAAATCAATTGACATCTCAACCCAGTTTATTCAAATATGCGGTGGCTCTATTTGGTTAAACTGTGTTGTCGTTAACCCAACTTGCTTGCTCAGAGGCAGGAAGGCTTAGGTCCAAAGTGGGCATCTCTTGCATGGACCATTGTGACGCTCCAGTGGACAGTCGCCCTTTATAGTTGATGGAGCTGTAGTATTGTTGGTGGGGAGGAGGCAGGGAGTGGGTGAATAAACTGCACTGAAGCCTGGACATTGAAGCCTGGTGCAGCACATAATTGGGGCATGCAGTAAATTGCACCACTCGGTAACTGGGATGATTCCAAATATTTGTCTGATGTCTGCATAGTGGGTGTGGATCCAAAGGCACAACTCTGAGCTCTGCTCTCAGCTGGGGCTTGGCCACCTCAGCTGACCTAGTTGTAGGTAGGTACTTGGTCCTTGGGCTCTAGATCCCATCAGACTGGTGTCCCATTGCCCTGGAAAGCTGACTTTTGAGTTGTCCCAGGATGGGTTTTAAGATTAGATTTTTAAGAGACTTTTTGTTCATATTTCTCCATGTTCCTGGCCTCGGAACAGGGTTGAGTTAAGATTTGCTTTGGGTATCTTAACTTAATTTCCCTCCCTGAAATGCTTGGGTTTCTTCTGAATGTCATCCTATTATATAAAATATGTAATGAATAAAGAATATGAATGTATGTGTGATTGTTTTCCCTGGTGTTTGCTCTGTGCATTCTGCAGCACTTCAGTATAGTCACTTTTGTGTCTGGCCAGTTTCCCCTTTCTGATGATCCCTTTCAATGTCATCAAGGGAATCCTAATTCAGACTGTGTAAAGGGCAAGCCCAGCCCCTAACACACTTCTGGGCATGCTCTTCAAAAGCCAGGAAGGGTTTGGTTTGGTTTTTACTCATGTTTTAAAAGGATACAACTCCAGAGTTTTACTTGTTGAGTGGTGACAGCCAGGGGAACAGAGGTGGTCCAGAGGGCAGAAGATGAGGTCTCGACCAGAACGTGTGCTTTCTTGCTGTTGTGGGTCAGATGGCCTCTGCCCTCAGCGTGAGGGACGATGGCTCTTCAATAACTTGCGCTTAGGCAAGTGCTCGCAGTTGTGTTTGCGTTCCGGTGGGCTCGTGGCTGACTGCTGGGGTGGCCTCCGAGCCCAGGGTCCTGGATTGTAGCTCCGTTAACAGGGTGGAGTTGTGGATGAGTCAGCTTCTCTAAAATCTTGACTGGTGCGGCATTGGCGCTTCCTGCTGCTCTCTGGAGACCTGGACTCCTTTTCCAGACCTAGTTTCTCCCAAAGCTGGAAATGGCTGCGGGACCTCAAGGGATTATCGAGTCCGACCCCCCCCAGCAGGAAAGAGCGCTGGGGTCACGTGACCCTGGCGAGGTGTTTGTCCAGTCTCCTCTTGAAGATCCCCAGGCTAGAGGAGAGCACCACCTCCCTTGAAACCTCTTCCAGTGTTTGGCAACCCTTACTGTGAAGAAGTTCTTCGTGATGTCCAACGTACACCTACCCTCCGTCAGCTTGTGGCTGTTGTTTCTGGTTATTCCACAGGGTACTCTAGTAAACGTATGTACTGGACAGGCAGCGGATGCCTCCAGCCGGCTCTGGACTGTTAATCGGTGCATTTTCTGTTGGATTTGCATGCAGGCATGAAGCTCCGCTTCCTGTACAGGTTTGTCAGGGGTGCTGCTGTGGCAAAGTAATGGATTCGGTGTGGGTTTTTTTAGGACCGTGGTTCTGCGTGCGTGTAAGAGCTCTCGTAATCTGCCTCTCGTGATCTGGGATTCAGCTGCTCTGAAGTCCAGCACGGGCTTATGGACAAGTGGCAACCAGGCCCTTCCAGGAGAGGTGGTTCCTTCCTTTCTGCCCCTGTGGAAACGGGAGCAGATGGGAGGCAGGGAGAGCACCACCAGCACCTTCTGGAAGTGTGCTGAATGGGACCATGCCAGGGAGGCGGACTGCTGCGACAGGACTTGCAGGCAGGCTTGCTAGCCTCATACAAGTGGGATCTTCCATCCCTAATGCCTGTCAGGCAGGGATAGGCACCAGTTTGTTGGTCCTGTCATGAGCAGAGAGAAAAGAAGAGTCTGATGGGATGGGCAAAAGTGAGCCTGAAATGAGAGCCCCATTCATAGGATTTGTGCTTCTTTGTAAAAGGATGCCTGCTTTGCTCTCCTGAGAAATGCAGCCCTGAACATTGTCTGCCAGGTTTGCATAGGATTTGCTGAAGTGAGATTTGCTTGATCGGGAGAGATCAAAGCATTACATATGCATAGGTTGGCTGAGAGATGCTGGCACATGACTGAAATGTCTGCAGGCATTTGTAGACAGTTGCAGAGAGGAATTTTTGGACACTGTGTTGGAGGGATGTAATGGGAGGAAGTAAAGAGAAACTAAGCTGACTGCCAGTAAGAATTCCTTGATGCGGGGAGGAACTTGTGTAGGGAGTAGTTTCCCAGGGAATGCGGGATCAGACAATGTGATGTTGAACAATTCTGTACTGGGCTGGGGAGGGGGCGGGGGGCAGGCGAGATGGCAGCGGTGGCTTCTCTTGGAAGCAGAGTAAGCAGCTGAGAAATGTGGGAGATGGATTTCTGTCGGGTTCTGAATTTCTCTCTGCGTAGTTGAGTTTTGTTTGCTATCGGAAGAAGGAATATCCGCTTCTGTTCTGAAAGAGGACAGTTTGGTCTTGTTCCTGCTGTGGCAGAGTCTCTCATGACTTGGTTCTCCTTGTTTCTGCTCCATTGCACTCCCCCTCCATGGGCCCACTCAAGATGCGGAAGTCCTGTATGTGACCGACCGCCAGTGGTGACATGGCGAAGGACTGGAGGTAATGGACCGTGTGCAGTTCTGACTGTTGTGGAGGGACTGGCCCCAGGGCTGAGCGAGTGCTTGGCACTCCCAGCCCATCCCCTTGTGCTTTGGGGTTGCTACTTGCCAAACCTTTCTTTGTGGCTCATGGCACCTGTCCTTTGTAAAAGTTTGATAGGACACGAGAGCTGGCACGCATGCTTATCTGCATGTTTGGTGTGTGTGAGCCCCAGGAAGTGGTGGGGTGAAAGAAGCAGGCAAGTACAGCTCCTAGTCATAAATGATCTGACGTTCCACAGTTTGGGCTCATTTGTGTGCCGGGTTCGAGACCCAGAAGATGAGGAGCACAAACTTCACAGCCACTCAGTAAATGTTGGCTTACATTGCTTATCCTGTCTCTTGCAGGAGGCCTGTGGCAGGGCAGGAGAGAAGAACTGCTTAGGGCAGGGATTTACTTTCTCTGCCCTGTGTACTTCTGGTACAGATGCAGCAGCTTCTTCAGTCAGACACCTGCCTAAGCACTGAAACCCAGCTGATTTCCTGTTCCCTCTGTCCCATGGACCCAGTGAGGTGGGGGTCTTGTAGAAAATGCTGTGCGATCGCGTGCCTTGAGGCTTGTAGCATAATGCACGTGCCCAAGGGAGCAGAATAAAGGTTGCAGGGACTGCCTTGATTCTGGCAGTGTAACATTTGAATGCTTGATTTGGTAGGTTTTGATAGACACTGTGGATCTCTTGCATATTAAATACATTGTTAAAGTTGCAGTCTTGGACTCTGGCATCCAATGAGTTGCGTATGCTAAATTGCAGCTTGTATCTTTCCCGTCTTAAATCTGGTGTTCAGTGGAAAAGCTCACTTTTTCCTAATGCTGTCTATTGTTCTTGTTCTCTGCGCTGGCTGGAAACTTTCCAAAAATATATCCATTTCTGCATAGTTCTAATTGCAAATTCTTAATCTTGTCTGAAGGATATTTATTATTATTTATTTATTTATTTCCAGTACACTTGCCAGTCATTTTTGCTTGTTGAACTAAATATCTGACTTTGTCTTAAGTCCATATTTCTCTAAACTGACTTTAAAACAAGACTCCATGAAAGTAACTTCTTCCAGGCCCCAGCTTTTGTTTTGTAGACACAAATGGTTCTTAAAGTAGCAGTGAACTGCATTGGCTTAGCTGTCGTCCAAAGTCAATTTATAGGCATTTTTAAACAAAGGGGAATGTCTTTGTCTCTTACTGTATACACCTTTTGAGATTTGTATTTGTCCTTGTCTCTGTATTTGTCAGAAACTGGAGATTACAGGATTAGTTTGCTAAACTTGTACTAAACTGAAATCTAGCAGCAGAACTGATAGGAATGTCCATGACCTCCAGATCGTACCTGGGAAGAAAAGCAAAAGATTCAGCGAGGTTAACCCCGGGGAAAACCAGAGTGCCAGCTGTGTGTATGTTCAAACACCTGCATCGTGGGGAATAACCTGTAATGGTGCATGTTGCTGCAGAGGTGCGTGGTAGTTGAGGTACACCACCAAATAATCTCTGTCCCACAAAGTTGACACCTGGACGTAGGAATGAACGCTTGGCACCTGCTGTGGAGGTGTCCCAGGCACAATGAGCCATCAGGGGTTTGTGCAGCTCAGCGGTGGCTGGCCAGGTACACCCAGGGTGAGTGCTCCTTTTGGAGCAAAAGGAGAAGTAACAATGCAGTAGTGGGAACTGGAGCTGTCAGTTCTGGAGCTTTGTACCTGGTGTTCGTTGCCTTTTTCCTGGAAATATTAAGGCCAATCAAATGTCATCTGCATGTGGAAACCATGATGGGGCCTTCACTTTTAAAACTCTTGCTTCTGCCTCAAGTTTGAATGTGATGAGGGAAGCATTATTTGTTACTTGTCACCAGCCCATGGAAGACACGAGCATAGAGGGGGTGTGAGAGACGGTATCTAGGCATAAGAAAGAGGCATAAACTCCTCCAAGACTGTTTTAGGCTGGACATAAGAAGAAATTTCTTTACTGTCTGAGCCCCCAGGACCTGGAATAGATTCCCTCCAGATGTGGCGTGGGCACCTACCCTGGACTCATTCAAGAAACGCTTGGATGCTTATCTTGCTGGGGCCCTTTGAGCCTAGCTGACTTCCTGCCTGTGGGGCAGGGGGCTGGACTGGATGATCTTTGAGGTTCCTTCCAGGCCTAATGTCTGTGGAAACTATGAAGAAGACTCTTAATATCAAGGTCGCGTGTTCTACCACTCATAATCATCATAAGGGACCTTGCAGTTTGTGGCCCACTTTAGCTGGAGGCATGACATTACTTTGCTGGCCCCAGTCAGCTGGTATTTAAGTCCCTAAGGTGCTGTGAGTCCGGTGATGATAGAAGCCATGAGTGTGTGTGCAAAGAATAAGCTGCAGAACGCTTCTGGGAGCGGAAGGTGTTGCGTGCGTGCCTCCTGAGTGTGCTAAAGAGCAAGGGACAGGAGACGCAAGACACTCGTCTGACTGACCGGTTAACTGTGAGGGTTCTGGGGACTACGCTCGGGTCGTGGTCTATGCTGCGCAGGGCGTTGTGGGAGATTCCCAGATAACCCTGTCTGTTGGACTTCCCGCAGCAAGCTCCTCTGTTGTTGCTCTGAGGCTGGTATGCATGCGTGCCATTGAGCCTGCAGGATGTTTCATCCTAAATCCTCGTCCCTGCTTGTCATCCTCTCCCTCCTGTATCTCGGGGTCCTGGTGGATGGGGGACCCCTGATCTCTAAATGCATCTTGGCAGAAATTGCGCGCAGCCTGTCGGCAGCAGCAAAGGTGATGCAGTACAGCCAGGGCTTAGAGGGCCTAGCTCGGTCCAGTGATATTAAGCTGCTACAGGTGAACAGGCTCTGGGCAATTCGAGTGGGGCTGCCTTCCCACTGGGGCTGAGGGCATGGTGTGGAGGTTGGAGGACAGGCTGCTTGGGCTGACAGTGGCTCCTCTGGCTTCAGCACTGAGATGCGTCTGTCTCCGCCTCTGCCCCTTGGCTTGGGCAGCATCCTCAAGGCCAGCCGCCTCTAATAACAAGCTGTAGACTAGGTTCAGCTGGTCTCCATGTAACCAGCCACCCTGACTGCAGCACAGGCTCTGCCGCCGTTCCCTCCCCAAGCCCGGTGGGATTGTGGGGGTTCATGCCAGTGGCATCTTTCCCCTCAGCAAAGGTTTTTACGGTCCAGACGTGTGCTCACTAGTTGTAAATTAAATGGCTTGCAAACCCTCCTTGGCTAAAATGCACCTCTTTTTCCACTGTATCAAATGCAATCCAGTTGGCTACGGCTGGGCTTGAACCACACGCATAATTTTAGCTCTGGTTGGCCAATAGACCCTGATGCCAGAAGCTACTAGGCGAGCTCACGTGACCGTGTGATACTTTTTTTCCAAACAGACTGTTGGGCAGAGGACAACTGAAACTGCTTGCATCCTGCTGGGAGGTTAGATTCCCGTCTGTTGTGAGCTATAACTTCCCAGTCAGGATATAGTAGCTCTTGTGTACGTGTGTGTAAACACTCTAAGAGCAAAAAGCTACCGGGAGCTTAGGCTTTTTGAATGTGTAAACACATCGGGCTGTGTTAACAGCCCTGTGCAGACAGACGGAGTGGTGACAGGCTGGAAGCTGTAATTGTGCTGGAATTGCATGTGGCTGCACTTGCACAGAGTTGTATTTTTGTCATATTGAACTGATCTAGGAGTTTTTCTGTTAACTGTTTTGCTGCATCTATCCAGATGTGTTCTAGTCTTGCTGTACCTGTGCTCAGGAGGCCAGGCCTTGTGCTCAGATTGGCTGTACTGGCGTGGAGTCGCGTGCTTCTCTCGCAGAGACTGGCTTGGACAGACTGGATTGCTGGGGCGGGTGGTCCATTAGGTGGATGCTGGCGGAAATGTCATGAGCCAGGCCCTTGGCTCGGGGCCCCCTACACCTTGATGTGAAAATAGCTTCATCTCTGGAACTGGCAGCTACCGGGGAAGTGCCCGTGGGTGCAACATCCTCTGGGATTTCTGATGTGCTTGCTGCTAGAATAGATCATGCCATGGGACCGCGGTGCTGTCCGTCTGTCTTCTAACGCCATGACACCCTGGCAGGTACAGGGGCCTCCAAGAACTGTCCAGCGCTGCCACTCCAAGGTGCCAGAACAGGAAGAAGGACCGGGATTGCACTACAGCTGTTGGTTCGCAGCAGTGTTGTTACCGCTGCCCTTGCAGAACCAGGCAACCCTGGCATGTTCTCCTGAACTGGTTGTGTGCAGCCAGCTCCGTGGCATTCGTCTGCAGTGAAAGCGGGAGCTAGCAATGCCAGCTCTCTGCACCACGTACCTCCACACCTTCCGGTTGGGTGGGTGGGGGCTCCTGGGAAGTGCTCTGTATCTGTGGGGAGAGGGATTCAGCTCCTCTGTGCAGTGTGGTCAGGGCTCGGCTGCATGTCCAGAGTTTCCCCAGCTCTCGGCAGAGCGCTCCCCGGTTGGTTGCAGTTCTGGTCTCCCCCTGAAAATGGACAGCCCCAGCACTCCTGGAGCGTGTGAGAGGCTTGGGAAGGAGCTCGGAGGCTGGGAGGGGAAGGGGGGGGGGCGAAGCTGGCCTCTGCTCCCCGTGGGGAGGGGATGCAGGCACTTCGGGGCCTGGCACGTTTAAGCGGTTTGAGCTGGCGCAGCCTCCACCTCAGCCTTGGGGCCGTCTGCACGGCCGGGTGGCCTGGCTGGGACGTGTGTGCGCCCAGTCTACATGGGGCAAAGGGCTGTAAGGCTGGCAACTGCAGCTTGATGCAGCTTCCCAGTGGCTGTGGCAGGAGGCCGTGGGGCCGGTTCGGTGCCGTTCTCCGGGGCAGGAGGCTGGGTGCGGTGGGAGCTGCCGTCCTGCTCCTGCGTGCAGGAGTGAGGGGGAGGCAGACGGGTCATGTTGTTAGCTGGAGTTTCCATTGAAGTGCTGGATTGCTGGGAGCCTTTGAACCTCCAGCCTGAGAGATATTTATAGCCGGCTGTTTGCATTATTGGAGGAACCAAGGACTTGCCCCTTGATCATTTGAGTGAATTCTCAGACCCTTTCTTCAGTGCTTCACATTTTCTAAAACTCCAGCTGAAGGGAGCCACTGCTGCCGGTGCCTCGTGTGAAACCCACTGTGGCACCGTCGCTCTGCCTCCAGGTTCCTGCGGACTGTCCTCCTTGTCGCTTCCCCGGCTGTGGGTGGAGCGTGCTGGTGGCTCAAGGGTTAAATCCTCGCGCTTTGGGAGCAGCTGGCCAGTTTACACTCCTTGCTGGGCTGTACAAAAATACTTTCCCTTTGAAGTGCTGGGAGGAGCGGCGAGGGGTAAAACCTGGACTGGGCTGCGGGAGGGAATGGGCTGTGCCTGCAGCCGCGGTAGGGGTGGAAGAGCCTGCCTGGGGCCTGGCCAGAGCAGGAGGTGCCCTCTGGTTTGGAGCCTCTAAAAGACCTGCTCGTTCCTGGCCAGCCCCTGGTGTGGGGCTGGCCAGAACTTATAAACCCAGTAGGCGTGTCTTGGGGTGCAGTACAGATGGCCCCGATCTTCAGGAATGGCCCCCTCTCCCTGTGCTCAGTCTGTGATCCCGCTCCCTGGCGGAAGAGACGAGGCTGAATGGAGCAATGCAGGTGGAAGGTGCCTGTCGTTCTGGGCCCAGCCAAGCAGGGCAGTTTCCAGAGCAAGGGCCCTCTCCTCATCCCCAGCTCAAGTCCGTCCGGACCTTGGGGCACCAGATTGAGATCTGATCGCAGAAGAGTGCTGCGCCCACCTGCCTACCCCAGCCGTGGCGTGAACCGAAGCCCTTTGGGATGGAGACGCCTTGCAGGGAAGCGCGCCTCTCGCTCTGCTCTGACTGGGGCTGGACGTGCTAGCAGGATGGACTCGCTGTCGCTTGTTCTCCGCTGTCTTCCTTCCCCCTCAGACGTAACATCAGAGTACACGTTCGTCCTTTCTCTTCCTCCTGCTCTCCTGTACTTCCTAGAAAGACAGCCAGTCCATCGAGCTCCTCCTGGTCTTAATATTGAGAGTCCTAACTGAACAACCAGCTGCAAGTTTTGATCCTCCCTGGGGAGGTTGTCCTTAATCTTCATTGTTCACATTTATAAGCCAGGTGGAAAAGGTGCCTAGGACTTGGGGGCTGGTGCCGGAGCGAAAGCCCCCCAGGAGCTGTCTTGCTGAGTGGCAAGGGTTGGGGCATTTGGATGCTACAATTTTAGAGGTATTTATTGTTCTAGAAAACTCTGTACGGGTAATGCCCATGGTAAAGGGTCTGTGTCCATGTGCCGCAGGAAACCGGGCAGGGTGGACCCAGGGTCTGACGCAGTACGTGGCACTTCTTACATTCTCGGGCCGTCGCCCAGGAGGGTCCGTGCCGCTCGCTGTGTTCTGCACGGGCGCCTGTGCGGGTGTTTGCTCCTCTGCAATGGGAAAAGCTTCAGCACTGACAGGTGCAGAGGAGGCTGGACCCAAAGCAGCATCACGCTCCCAGGGTCCTTGTGCCAGGGGCACAGCTGGAGAGCCTGAGGGCAGGAGCGGAGCACCGGGCCTGGGGACTGGGGTCGACGCCACAGGGAGGTTGTTTCCAGAGCAGAGGCCCCTTAGGTGATGCTCTGCCCCAGCACCTGGCTGCCAGATCTGGGGCTGTTCCTGAGGGCCTCTCTTGCCATGCACAGCATCCAGGGTTAAGTGCGGTTCAGGGGAGGAGGCTTTTTCATCTGGGTTGTGGCACTGGGCACAATGAAGTCTTGTCAGCAGCAGCAGGGGTGTGGTGAGCAAGGCATTGCAGGTCTGTCTGCACCTGCAGCATTGCAAGTTCTGCCCTCGAGCACTCCCAAGTCTCCCCTCGTGCCTGTGGAGACAGCTGGGGCAGCCGGCAGTGGCTGGGCGTCCAGGGTCTCCGTCACCTGGAGTTTTCCAAACAGCGTGCTCCAGCCCGTGAGTGACTGACTGGTGCCTCCTGGATCTGGGGGGGCACCTGCAACAGCTGCCCATGACGGCGGCCCTGTCAGGGGGCACCAGCCCTACTGATGGTATCAGTGTCGGCCGTTGGGGAGCACCAGCCTCGTGGAGGGGGGACATATGCATCCCCTGCCAGTTACCTATGCTCCAGCCTCTTGACTTCTCTGAATTTATGATTGTCCAGCCCTCGGGTGCTGAAGTGACACAAGGCATACGGAGGGGGACATGGCTTCTCTTCCCCCAGCCTCTTGCATGTGTGGAGTGTTGTCCTTGCAATGGCCACCTGGTGATGTGTGATCCTCCCTCCTTTTCCAGTTCACATGTTCAGCACAAGCGAGAGCGTGTAGTGCCATAGTTGTGAGCTCCCGTGAGAAATGCCCCCTGTTCACAACTTGCGCAGGGCACGCTCATTTTGCATTGGGGTGTCTGGGAAAGGGGAAGAAGACGGGCAGAAGAGGGCATAAAAGGCCTGGACGTGTGATAGGTTTTGGAGACGCCCAGTATGGGGAGCTGCCACCTGTTTTAGGCCTCCGGCTGGAAAGAGGAGTTGCTTGGCTCCTTGTCTCATGGGCAGCTGTGGACTCCAGAGCCGGTCTTGCTGAAAGTCTTGAGAAGCTCTTGGTGTGGTGCGAGGCCTGACCCATGCCCACTTCATGTAAATGATGATCTTTCCCTTGGGCTTCGTAAAAACAAAACAAAACAAAAAAACCAAACCCTCCCCTCAAATCTCAGTAAGCACGGACTCTTTTTAAAGCCCTTCTCAACTGAATGGGATGTGGAGCGCAGAGGGTGCTGTGTGCTGGTGCACACTGCCTGTGCTCTTGTGGCTTGGGTAACCTGTGTGTCGCCACCCTCTTCCTCCCGACAGGAGGGTAAATGTGACTGGCCAAATGCTGGCATGACAGAGTGCACACAGCACATGTGTGCTTGTGAGCCTCCTGGCATGGGGGATTCGCATGCCGTTCCAGTGTTTAGCAAGGCTTTACTTGGGCAGGAATGAATGCTGCTGCATTGCCCAAACTGTGCAGGCAAAGCAGATATTATCAGCTCTGGCCCTGGGGCATGAAATGGAAAGATCAAAGCACACGGCAGCAGCACACAGAGGCTCTTCAAAGCCGGTGCAAGACAGGATTGATAGAGAAGACAAGAAGGCTCTTGCTGATGTAATCCTAGCCTGTGAGACGGGTTTTTTTTTTTTTAATTCAAACAAAGACACAAAGATGTCCCTTGTTTGTTTAGAGAGGTGAAGTGTGTGCCACGGAGGCAGGGGAGGGGGCACCTGGATGTTTGGAGGGCTTCTGCAGATGTGCCAGGGCTGAACCCAAGCATTTGAAAAAGTGCAGACCTGCTGCTGCTTCGACTTGGGCTGCAAAGCTGCTGAGGAGAGAGAGGATCTCCATTCCTGTCAGGGGTGGGACGGACTGGATGGGGAAGCCAGGAGCATGCACCTCCACCCTCTTCTCACTGGGTCCCCCTCACCCCGCCTGTCAAAGAGTAAACACCTGGGAGTGCGGGGCTTGGATGGTGCACAAGCTGTTGAGGGAGAGCGAGCTGGCCCCTTCCTTTGGGGTAGTGCCCACCCCTGCTCCTAGCAGAGCCCATGCTGTGGCACTTGTGGCTTTGCCCCTTCCAAGCAGTGGTGCAGTTGCCATTGGTTTTCCTCGCCTGTCCACAGGAAGGAGAAGTAACTGTCCTGGTGCGGGGTATGGGGCACTTCAGTTGGCTGCATCCAGCCTTTCTACAGCTGCAGTGCCTTTCAGAGTTATGCTCTTTTCTTACTGAAAAGTTGAAAACCATTTCTGGCCCTCTCCCTTCATACAGCCTTCCCAAATGGATAGAGCACAATGCAGTGTTATCTACCCAAGTGTGAAGACTGCATAAGGCAGTTGCTCTGGAAAAGGTGCGCTCTTCTCATTCATCTATGATATCCAGTGGGTGGCTAGTTCTAAATCCTAGAGATGACAGTTTGCACATTGGCATAGTTTCATGCTGATTGTTTTAAAAGGAAGATCTAATGGGATTATCCCACAGTCCCAAACTGTCTCTCAGGGTGCCAAAAACCACAGCTGTTCTTTCCAGCTGGCAGAACCTCTGGCTCTATTTCCCCCCATCTCATTGACATCTCTTTACAGTGCAGTTGTTAGTACAAAAAATTGTGGCACTTTGAAAACTGAAACACTAGGGACAGCAGAATCTGTCAAACACCGCATGGATGGCTGCACTGATGCCTTTTTTTCACTGTTAAATTCAGTAAAAAACAAAGCACTGTTGAATTCAAATTTCTAGCTTGCTGCAGCAAAGTTGTACCACAATAGGAGGTCTTGGCCCACGTTTGAGGTCCACTTTATCACAGTACACAGAAGCTTTGAAGGGATTTCTAACATTGTATGTGTTTTTGGACATCCTCTCCCAGTGGATGGGGGGGGGGGTGCACATGTCTGCACGCACCTTTTCCTCCCCCTCTTCCCTTGAATATCTTCTTTCCTTTCCTCTCCCACAAGCTTATCTAAGTTGATCTTTGACATCAGTGGAATGGGCTCCAATCCTGATCCTAGTACAATTGAAATATACTCACGTGGTTTCTGGTTACCAAACCTGCAGGCAGTGAGGGAATTTGCACATCTTACAAAGCTCCAAGATGGGCTGTGACATGCATTTTGTTCCTGCTGCAGGCATTTTCCCCCCTTTCTGTAAATTGCCATGAAGTAAACAGACTGGATTGCTGACAGGTGAAGCCTGGAGAGGGGCTGCAAGGCAGGAGGGGAAGCACTCCAGAGTTTCTTGGAATCTGCATGTTTCCTTCCAAACACTTCCTTCTGCAAAGTGCCTTGGTGCTCTGGAGAGCCGGGTGTCCCAGCCTGCTGGAATCGGCCTCCCATAAGCTTTAGCACTTGCCCGTGGGTGACAGGAGGGAAGGGGAAGTAGCACAGCACTTGGATTTTCATTTGGGCTGCGGAAGGTACCCCAAGGTCACTTTTTTGATGTAGCAAATAGCTTTTTGTCAGTAGTATCTCCAGTGCTGGGCTGTTTCTGGTGGACAATACTCCATGCTTACCTCAACGCCTATCTCCCCTGGAGCTCTGAACTGCTGCAGCAGAGGGAAAACGGGGTGCTTGCTGTGGGACCGTGGAGCAGAGCAGAGCCAGCAGCATGCTTCCCTCCTGCTGTTGCCTGGCAGGGGCACAGTGCGGCTGTCTATGGAGATCATTGTGGAGGGGAAGCAGGTTTTCTGTGTGCGCTACATTCCCTTTTTCTGGCATATGGCAGAAGAAACCAGGTGAATCACAAACTGCATCTGGTCTGGATCTGAAAGGACACCAGAAGGTGCTTGCCTTGTTCTAAGCAGCTGGAAGCCAAACCCTTGGCAAGTGTGGCCCAAATTAGCCCCATCCCCTCCTTGAGTGCTACGCCGAGTCCCCTTCCCCTGCCCATTCTGCTTCCTGCCCTCTCTGCCATTATGCTGCCTGGCCCCTTCTGAGTTTGGTGCGGGCTGCACACAAGCTACCCATGCCGGTTGTAGTGCATGTACCGCAGTGGCCACCCCTGTTGTAAAGCCTTGTGCTGGCTGTAAGAGGGCATGGTGAACTTCTGTCTTGGGGCAGGCAAGGCAGTCCATTTGGACAGCATTGGCTGTAGGTCTCTAGTGAGAGGGTGATGAGGCTCCACTGTTTTGGAGTGATTTGGTGTGTTGGCATGATCAGCAGTCAGCTCCTGAGTATTGAGATGGACATTAGCCCGCTAAGATAAATGCAGGAATTCACTCTGTGCAGTGCAAGGCCCCTGAATGAGCCAGGAGGATATCCGGCTTAGTGCTGCGGTATGGGAAGAGGCAGCTGCTGCGGGCACTGCGGTGCAGGAAGCTGTCCGAGCTTCTTGGGGCTGATGGGACTGCAGAATAGGACGCGCTGGCCACCGGATCCTAGCACATCAACAGCAGACAGGTCTCAGTGAGGGCATGAACAGCTCCTGTGACAGTGCTTTCCTCTCTCCCATGGTGGCTCTGGGTGCCTGTGAATGAGGGGCGGGCTGTGCTCTTCACAGGGGTTTAGTCACTGAGATATGAGGCTTTCTGGTGCCTGTAGACTTCCAGTGAGAAAAGCGGATATGCTTGCCAGAGTACAGTGGTTCAGTTAACTGCCTTTATGGGATGACACTCACGTGGGAAGAGATGCTGGTGTCTGTTTTATTTGTGGCGTTACAAGTGGACCCCATACCTGGCTTCCTGTTTCCAAGGACTGCTGTCGGTCTCGTTTAGTATCCTGTTTGGCATGGGCTAGAACCAAATATGTGAAGGGAAAATTCAAGAAGCTGCACTAAGGGCAGCTCAGTGGTGGGCAAATGCTCCCACTATCCGGTTTGTGCCCCATGGCATGAGCTCATACGCTGCTGAACTGGAGGTGCGTGGTGGGGGGTGTCCACATGGATGCCTTCCTCCGAGTCGTGTTGAGCACTTGGCCTCTGTCTGTCTCACGGGTTTGAGATGTGCTGATCGATCGGGGCTATGAGAAGTTTCTTGGCCTGTTGAAAATGGCTTATCCTTTTGTATTTCAAATAATCCCTTGTGTTTCTCATGTGGAAAGGTAAATAAGAGGTAAACCTGGTGCTGCTCCGTGCCACTCGGGCTTCAGATTATTGCTATGGCCCTGCTTATTTTTCTGTCTTCTGTTTAATACAGCTCCAGTATCTGCAGTCTCTGTTCATGTGCCAGTCATCCAGTCCTCTGCATTGCTTATGTTGTGCATGGGACTTCTCTTGGTTTTCTAGATCTTTCTCTTGAGATGGCAAGAGCTGCACGAGCCATTTCCGGCGAGGGCCACAGGCCGCTTCCTTGCACAGCAGCACGTTTTACATGCTGTCTTGTCTTCACTGTCTGGACCAGAGCTTGGTGCTCTAGAGCTCAGATGGTCTCCCTGTGGCATGTATGCCACAAGTGGTGTGTGTGTGTGTGTGTGTGTCCTGCAGGGGAAGGGGTTGGAGTGGGACTGGGAGTTGTAGTGGGGCTCATCTTGTGGCACACCTGGAAAATGGAGTTGCATACATGATCATTGCTTTTGTTCCTTGTGATCCAACAGACCCCTGGGGCTGTTTTGGCTCATCACACAAGTGGAAGCAGCCCCAGGGCAGCTTGATGCTCGTGGGCAAAGCTTGCAGAAGCTTAGCATGTTCTGGCAGCGCTCCCTTTACGGCAGGGAAAGCCCTCGCCGCTGAGCAGGTGCACGGAAGTGCCTGCTCCAACTACATGGTACCTGCAGTTGGACATGAGTCTCCAGCTGGCTGTTACCTTTCCCGTTGCTCCTGCATCTTGTATTTTTGAAAGCAGACCCAGAGTCTGGTTACATGGGTAACACTGTTTTTGTTTTGCTGCTGTTCTGTTTAACCTGAGGCCTTACGTGGTCCACACTGATCTTTCTGCTAGGAACTTGGTTGTTAGATGCCACAGTATCCGAGTTCAAGTTATGCCTTGCATGCATCAATTTTGAGCAATTCTGCCTTTTTGTGTTGCCCATTCACCTCCATTTTTAGGTGTCTATGAAGTAGTTGAAGCTGATCCTCGATATTAAGTAAACTTTGTATGATGTGGACACTTAATTTGCATACCAAAACTAATGATGAGGGCTCTGGTGAAAGATGGTGTGGTTATGTGCTGCACAGGCCCCTTCTGCTTCTACATGCACACCTGAAATCTTTTTCTTGCAAAGATGATCAGCAGGTGTTTGCAAAGCCCATGTTTAAAGGGGAATGGATGCATCTCGGACGCTCACTGCCTGCATCATGCATGTTGTGGGAATGATGGCAGGGATCTTGCCTGGACTGTCAGTCCAGTATAGCCGCAGCGGACGTCACATGAGCATGAAAGAGTCTGTTATGCAAGACAACTGGGCCTGACCTATAACTCCTGACTTGAAAGAGAGGTGGATTGGAGGTCAATGACACTTTATTGCATGATGACAGTAACTGTAAAAACTCTTAAGTTACCTTTAGACTGGGAGTGTTAAATGATGTTGTAGCTGTGTTGGTCCAGAAATTATGCTAGAGGCAAGGATTTTTTCGGGGTGATATCTGCATAGCTGGAATAAAGTTAAGCAAGCTTTTGAATGCAAAGCATTCTTCCGGTCAGAGGAAGAAAGCATGGATGGGGGGGTGCCTGCTTGCGTGGATGCAGTAGGTAGAACTGTGAAATTGGAGGGGGAAAAATTCCTAGGGGTAGCCGACAAACGATTAGCAAAAGAGAAGAAGCTTGATGACTGGGAAATCAAGACATGCATGTGAAAGGAGGAGGGTCGTTTATCACCTGTCTTGTGTAGGAAGAATGTTAGGATCGGATCACATAACATCAGTATTGCTCCTCCGTCCTTGGTGTTTAGGCCAGGAGACTTTTCTGAGGAAAAGAAAATGCTCCCTTATAATTTAAGCACTGGTAGGAAGCTGCTGACATGTCTTATGGGATGTTTGAACTGTTGTTTGTTAGGAAAGCTTTATATCCACCCACAGTTCGACTTTAGAAGTAGTGGATGGGGCTATTTAAACTGAGGAGGCCCACATGTGAACCTGAAGCACCCAGAGGCCTGCACCAGATACCAGGCTGTTTCCTCGTGGGCTGTTCTGCGGTGCTCCCAACGTATTGGCAATGTGGCGTGCATTAACCCGTCTTCTCAGCATGCCCTCTAGCCCTAGGGAGGGAGAGCTCCTATCCCCAAGTTGCACTGGACACCCGAGGCACAAATTGGGCACAGCACTGATGAGCGTTAACTAATTTGGGTGTCCTGCCTGAGGCATGAGGTTAGATTCCCCCTCCCCCCAGAATAATTAACACTTTGTTTTAGCCTTTAATCTGTTCAAAGTGCACCTTCCGTCAACCTCACTTGCAGCTTTGGCAAAGCACTCGGTACAAACTTGTTAGCTGTCTCAGGTGGAGCACCCAAGCCTGCTCACTGGGTCGTGCTGCTGGAAATGCGAGTTTATTTTGGGGACCACACTGTCTACTGTGGATCCTCACTTTGCTATCCTGACCCACGCTCAGTGTTTCTGCAGCAGATAAGGCAGGGCTTCAATGGACAACAGTACGCCTCGGGCTGTTTGCAGGGCACACTGCATCCTGTGCAGCGAAAGGTGATCCCATGGAAAAGTGCTGTGATTTTTATATCGTTAAATACTCTTACCACATGCGTATCTCACAAGGATCCTGATTTAAGGTTGTTTCTGGTACTTCTTAAGTCTAGAGTACTTGACGTTGCAAGCTTTAACACTGTTATAATTTTGTAGACTTAATTGTCTAAACTTTTTGCCGATACATCATCATCAGGATGTGGAGTTTGAAACGGAGTACAATTTGCTCCTATTTCTGATCATCCTTATCCCCAGATGTTACTGTCACTTACAAAACTATATCAAATTCACATTTTTCCAAACTTCTTATTGTTCAAGTTGGATAGAGTCCAGAGGAGAGCAGTTTGTCTGCATCTTTCTTAAAGTATGGTGCCCAGAACTGGTATACACCAGCTGAGGCCCCACTCTTGCCAAGTACCTGGGAATAATTATCTTCAGCGTCTTTGTCCCATTCCTGCTTAATATCCATTAAATTTTCCTTTTTTGCTACAGTATCATGCTGGTTTTCACTGCGATACACTGAAGTCCTCAGGTTCCCTTCTACAGTACTGCCACCTCACCAGTTGTTATTCATTTTGTATTTTTGCATTTGATTTCTCCATATAGTCTAGTATGCTTCTGGGAATCCACGTTAGGCTGCTGGTCCATAACTACCAGGATTTCCCTCTTTAAATTCTTCTCCTTCGTGTATTCTCAAAGATAATCGCTAATGCTTTTGGACTCCCTCAGCTAGTTGTAGTATTCAGGAGTAAACTTCAGTGGAGTCTGTTGACTTGAATACAAACCACTTGTATCCTTTACCTTATTGTTTTGTGTCTGTACTCTTGCCGGTGTTCCAAGCCCTTGAGTTGTATTCAAATTCCTTCATAAATAACTTTTTTTTGCTTTGGTGAAGACCGAGGCAAACACCTTGCTGAGTCTGTCGGCCTTCTTTGCTTTGTCCACTGGTTGCTTATTTTCCTTCAGTGATGTTCCCGTGTGCTTTCTTCCTTTTTTTTTCTTGTTGGTTTTGTCTTCCTCTGCATGTAGCTCACTTTGCACTCTTAAAAACGGAGGAAAGTTTTTTTTCTGTTCCATGCTTGTGTGGCATGAGAGTGGTCTTCAAGGTCTTGGAGCTCGAGGTACCCCAAGACTGGCCACGTTGAAAGCTTGCTCTTCCTGGGAGGATACCAAGAGGCTTCTGAGAATTGCAGCCTCAGAATCTCACTATCGGTTGACAGGAGTTGCTAACAAAGTCCCATCTGTGCTGGCTCGGTGATGGCCCCTTGCAGAACCAGGGGAAGTGTCCTGACCTCCTGCATGCAGAGCTGCTGCTCCTTCCCGGGTCAGTATTTCTAAGAAGTTCTTGAGCACGAATAAGGCTGCACGCTCCAGTGTGGCAGAAGAGGCCTGAGCCGGACGATGCTGTCGGAGGCATGCAGTGGCGAGTGGTCATGTTGTGAGCTGCACTTGCGGAGCTGACCTCTTGGGTAACTTTGAATATTGTCCTGTTGGCTGGGAGATGGCAGCACTTGGTGAAACCAGTCATCAGACGGTTTGAAACCAGGAGCAGATGTGATCTTTTCTCTGGTTTTATGGAGACTGGCTCCTGGCTACACACGACGCAAGCGGCGTTCCAGGGATCGGGATGATAACGACAGTTCTGCTGGATCTGTCCAAAGCGTACCAGTAAAATCACATAGACCTGTCTGTTGTACAGCTAATCTTCTCACCCTCTAGTTATAGAGGGGATGCAATTTTGCTTGGGAGTTTTGCTGCTATAAACACCTAATAATCCATCGTTCCTCCCCTCTGCCTGTTGCCACCAGGCCTGAGGTTTAACTTTGGTTCTTCGTTTGAGCAGCGGACCTTCAAAGCCTAAGGATGGGCTGCGGCTGGAGTGGCTCAGTGTGGCACCGGGTGTATCTCGGCATTGTGCCAAGAGCCCGCTAGGCGAAAGTGAAGTTAGGTGGGGGGTGGGGAGAGATGATAGTTTAGTGTGGTGTTTTTGTTTTTTGTGCCCCCCCCCCCCCGCTGGGAAGCATAAAACCGCAATCTATGTTCCAGTAGCCAGCTGCTCCCCAGCATCGTCTTTCGTCTCTGCATTTCCCTCCGCGCCCCAGGGGAAGCTGTACCTTTGTGGTTCTTCGGCAGCTGCTGGACTTTGATGGGGACATGCCTGTTGCCTCTGCACTTGCTTCCCCTGGCAACCAGCCCTTTGAAGATGACCTCTTGCTGTTTGCCTGCTGTCTCTCTTGTGTTGGATTATAGATGAGCGGTTGGCGTGCTGAGGGGGATGGGACGGGTGTCGATTTTTAGCTCACTTCCTCTGGGATGCCCCCTCATCTGTGGCTCTGGCTCCCTTGTACGTGGCTGAATTGTTGTTGCACAGAACTGAGCACGTGGAAAGTGTAAGCCTGGATGGCGTGTATAAAGCTGCTCAACTGCAGATGCTTCCTCAGCCTGACAAAAGGCTTTTAAACCTGAAAGCTTGCTAAGAAAAAAAAAGAAATGCCCAACTGTTTCATTTGGTCTAATAAAAGATTTCAGATTAACCCGAAGAACCTCGGCTCCCCCTCCCTGGCGCTTGTTCCGTTGTGCTGAGAACGAGCTCGTTTTGGTTTGCAGTGAGGATGTTGCCCTACAGTCTGTAACGATCCACTGTCTCTGGTCCCCTGCTTTTCACTCTCAAAGTGTAGAGGTCTTGGCTACCTGGAGGTGACCACTGTGCCCCTCCTGTGTACCTGTACCTCCCCTAGCGTGGGCGCTGGCCCCTTCCTGGGACAGGGTAGCTAGGTTGGACTGCTGGCCAAGGAGCTGATGTGAAGAGGGAAGAAGAGTGGGGTCCCCAGAGTGCCTGGCTGTTTAAAATGCCACCTTCCTATTGAAGCTTGCCCATTCGGACTTCCAGAAAGCCTTTGACAAAATCCCTCACTAGAGGCTGTTAAGGAAACTGAGGTAAAGTTACCACAAAGTACAAGAAAATGGGATAAATAGCGAGTTCCTGCCATTTGACCTTTTGCTAAGTTGGCATGCTAGCATCAGTGGTGTGGTGACTGTTGTCAATTGGTGGCCTCCAAAGTGTGGGGAGAGGGCCGTTCCCAAATCGCCGCTTAGCTGGGATGAGATGAGTAGGAGACGTTGGAGGCTGTGCCGGGTGTGAGCGGTGGTGCAGTGGCAGTGACTGATGGTTAGAGGAAGCGGGCTGGGCCTCGCTGAATGGTGGGA
The DNA here is from genome assembly GCF_001723895.1 of Crocodylus porosus. Lineage (NCBI taxonomy): Eukaryota > Metazoa > Chordata > Crocodylia > Crocodylidae > Crocodylus > Crocodylus porosus. The sequence goes on along the minus strand of NW_017728921.1, from coordinate 89,296 downwards.
TTTCACTGAACCATACAGCAGTGGCCAAAGCCAGGCCATTAGGATACACAAGAGCCTGTTCCAGGACCGAAATTTCTGTCACTTCTCAGAGCTGGAGTGTCCTTGTCCAAAGCAACTCTGGTCCTTAATCTGCACCAAAAAAGAAAAGGTGCAACAAAATGAGAGGGGTTTGACAGAGGCAGGAATTTATTCCTTCTGCCAAGGCTGCCTTGGGCACAGGAATTCAGAGCAAGTCATCCTGTCCCGGGTCTTCTCTGTCCTCTGTCAGAAGTGATCAGTAAATCTGTTACTTGACTCCCATTGGCTTTGACAATGACAACAACAAATGTACAAAAGCCTGTGTGATGTGGAGCTAGGGAGTCCATGCAGTTGGCCTGATTCGGGTCTTGCATGCAGTTCTTGCACAGCTCTAAATCCCTTTGCCTTGTCCTCATTGCCAGACTTGCTACCTTGGTGCCAGTGTCTTCCAGTAGCGTACTAAACAAAGCAAAGGGCCTAGCACCTGTCACCTGTTGTCGTCTCCTCCAAAGGGAGAAGTGCGTCTTGGTGAAGAGTTGGGTTTTGGGTTCTTATACAGATGTGTACGTGCACATGCAGACATCCTCTGTGGCAGAGGTTCCCAAATTCTTTCTGATTGCATGCCCCCTCCCTGACTTACCAGCTGCCCCCGTACTGCTACCAGCACACATTTTATATTTTAACCCCTTAAATGCCAATTATTATTATAGCGGATTTAATTTTTGTTATCGCACAGTTTCTCCTACATATCCCCCAGAGATGTTTTGTGTGTACCACAGAGGTACGCATACCACAACTTTGGGAGCCCCTGCCATGTTGGCTTACTGGAAAAGCCCATCTAACCTAGCCCATCTAACCTAGCTATGATGGCCAACGTCTGTCATGAGGGTGTGTTCTCTTGCCCTGTCCCTGCAGAGAAATGTGTGCAGTAGTCCAGTTGTGCAAGCTGTATTTCCATGCATGTCTTGATGTGAGAGATGGTGAGGCTGACGGTTCTCCTTGCACCTGGAGCGAAACACAAGGAGTTCCATGCTGGCCCTTTACTTCAATTA
>NW_017728921.1:82593-88126 GCF_001723895.1 Crocodylus porosus | reverse complement strand
GAGTCAAGCTCTGGGAGCTGTTTCTTACATGGGGAATTTTTACCCTTACTTTTAGGTAGGTCCACTGTCTTATCAGCCATGTCCCCATTGTGGGGTGACCTTTGTTACTCTGTGCCCAGGTCGTAGTTTGTCCAGAGGGTAAGGACCCTGTATCTTTGGCACTTGGTCGTGGGGATTGGAGGTCAGACCTCTTTGGCAGCCAGTAGTGTTCTTTGCACAGTGTTGTTTATGCCCAGGTGTGCATTGTTGCTGTGGGCTAGTGACTTGAGTCGCAAGCAACAGATGTCTGGAGGAGCAGCTTTTGTGAGAGCTTGGTGGGGCTTAGTGCTCTTCATTCAGGAATTGGAGGGATGATGGTTGTCCCACCAAAGCATAGACTGGCCTAGTCACTTGCTGCCTGCAGCACTGTGAACTGGAGTATCTTCCTTCAAATTGCAGGCTGCAAACGGCCGCTTTGGGCCCTGGGGAAACCGGGCATCGTTCTAAAGACACTGTTTCCTGCTGCCAGTCGGATCTGTGCTGAAGGAAAGGTTCATCCTACTCCCACACAGGAGGTGCCTGGCCTGGCATAGTGTGTGCACACATCCTCTCCTGGAATCAGGTACCATACTCTCTGCAGCCCTGCTCCTGCCCTCCTCCACCATGTACTTGCGCAAGAAGCTCCTCTGGAGAGGCGGGGGGGGGCGGGGTTAGCGCCTTGCCTCGGCCAGTTGGTCTTTCCGTTGAGCGAGTGGTGTGGGGAACATCTGGCCTTTTCCTGGCCCCAGATATTCCCTGGGGTGGGCCCTGCACTCTTGTGGGAAGCTCCCCCAGACCCTGCTCAAACTCTTGCTTCCAGCTTCCAGTGGAAAGGCTCTCTCGCAAAGCGTGTGCAAAGCTCCCTCGTGCCTCTACCTTGAGCCCAGGCTGTTGTGCAGTACTGATGTGAAATGTGCACTGCAAGTCTCTGCTGCATGGCATGGGACAAACTTGGTAGTTCATGAAGTACAAGGTAATCCTAGCCAGGCCATTAGTGTATTTTGGGCCATTCTCCTTTCATGGAGTGCCAGAATTCTTGGATTTTACTGTATAGCTACTGGCAGCAGTCTCCTGCCAAAATAGTCTATGAATGTATCATTTTACACCTAATTTTCTCTCCCCTTCCCCCTTGGTTGGTGGCATTATGCCTACATCTCTTGCCAGCATCTTTCCACCCATTTAAAAAAAAATACTGGGGGAAGAAAAATCCCTGTGACTTTTTGTTCCTGCTTTTTTCTCTTAATGTTGTGAACAGTGTGTTCGGACTCTGCCAGTGTAATTAAAGGCCTAGCACTTGAATTCTGGAGGGGAAAAACCTGCCCAAGAAAAAGTAATTTTGGATGCGTACATCTTAGTCAGGTCTATGTTTTATGAGACCCTTTGCAGGAATGAAAAGGGCAGAGGCTTTGGTGTGCTGACTTGCTCTCTCTCCTGTTGAATGCGGAGTTCCTAATAGGGGTATTTTGGGTGTAGGCTAACTCCTGCTTCCTTCTGTGGGATTGCTCAGTGTCTGTGTGGTACAGGTAGTGATGTTGGAGGTGCCCGCTGGGCTTGCTCGGTTGAGAGAGGTATGAATTTTTAACAGAATTGGCAGGTCTCCATCGTGTTTAAGGAGGGAGGGTAGATCCTGTCCGTGTCACTCCTTGCGGGGTGTCTCCGCATTACAGGCACGCGCGGCTCTTCTGCTCTCGCTTGATGCACAGCTTCGAAATCTAGGCTGTCCTCAGGCCATGCCCCTTCTTGGGGAACGAGAGCCAGGGGAGCACTTGGGGAGAGCTCGATGCGTTTGCTCTTAAGGGAAAGTCGTGCAGGACCCTCTTGTGGGTTCCCTGCTGGCCACTGGGTCGAACCACACAGCAAGTACTGATAGCCAAGAAAAGCGAGCTGCTGGAATATCCCGGTCCCATAATGTTACATTTCACGGTGGTTTGGTTCCTGGCAGGATATCCTAGTCTAAAAATGCAGCGCCCTTAAACTGCTGTTGTACTTGCAGTGGATGGTAAATGTTGCTCTTAACCTTGCTAAGCTCTCGTCCCTGAGGAGTGCAGGAAGTTGAGGAAACGCTTCTGGCTTTCGCCCCTAGAAGAGCTGCTGTGTTCTGGCTGCTGCCAGGATGGAAAGTTCATCTGTTTCACTGGGCTGGATGGACACTGGCAACCTCTTAAAAAGGCTTTTGCTAACCTACCTCACAGATCTGAAACGACTCTTTTTTTTCCATGCATACAACGCTGGTTTTCCTATCTTTAATGGGACTTACTATTATTGCCCCTGTTTTATTTACTACCTTGTGCTCCAGTGTCTTTTGTGCTCTTTCTTCCTGGGGGCAGGGCTGGGGTTGTTGCCAGCAGTGCTGTCGCACAGATGTGTGTACCCTGGGCTCTGGCAACTCTTTGCTGGCGAGAGGGGGTTCATTGTAAGTGGACGGGGGAGGTGTTCCTGCTGTTGCAGCAGGGCCAGATGAGTCCACAGACTGACTTAATGGTAGCTGCAGTCCTAGCCGCAGATTTGGGACTGGAACTTGATAGTAATTGGGAAGTCTGTTTTTCTGCTTGTCCTGAAGAATTAATGTGAACCAAAAACGATGTGGTGGTGGTGTTGTAGACCCTGTAAAAAGTGGCTGTCTTGGTGACTAAGAATGTAGAAGTGAAATAGCAGTTAAAAATTGCAAGAAATAAGGTGCTGACAGCAGTAATTTAAGCATCAGACAAGCCATGCAGCGGATGCCAAATATTTTAAGACCCAGAGCACGATGAAATGCATTATAATATTTACTGGGAAATCAAGACTGGATAGCACTCTGGATATCCCTTGTAGTGCAGCAGAGATGTCAACGAAACCTTTACCGCTCCCATTTCATGGCTCTTCAGGCAACTTGTAAAGTTATGGGCTAGGTCGGCTTTTGTTTCATTTGCTAGCAGGGAGGAATTTGTATGCTGAGGGCAGCTTGTAACTGGGGCACTAGACAGTCACCTTGCTGAAATCCCGGCCTGGGGAAAAGCACTTTCACTGCTGCTGTTTAGCTCTTCCTGCCCCCACTGCCCTCCCCTCCCCTCCCCTCGCAGGGACGATCCCTGCTGTAAGAAGGGGCCACGCTTGGTAAACTCCCCTGGCGGCACTTGGCGAACCACCAAAGGATTTCCACCTATTCAAGAGACCGTCATTGCCGCTGGTGAGAGGTGGAGTGTAGATGGGATTCGGGTCCTTAGAAGGATTGTTTATATTAGTCTTTCAGTTCAGCGTGCTCCTCAGTGGTGAACTGTATCAGCTACAGCTCGCTAATACGGCCAGCTGACCAGGAGGGGGTTTTTGGTAGCATACGCAGGGCCAGCGGTCATGGTTACGACTGTAGCAGCCAGACTTGCAGGAGGTGGAAGCTGTAGGATAGGCAGGGTTCAAATGGTGAATTGTAGCTCTGGTTAAGCTATTGCCATCTAAAATGATGGCAAATGTGGAGAGAGCAACCTCTTCTGTCTGCTGCTCCAAAGTAATACAAGTCTTAGCTGGAAGAGGAGCAGTGCCTGAAGTCGGTCACGACAGGGGAAAAAGAGACACTTAACTCTGTCTGTCAACCCCCTTTTTTAACGATTTTTAAAGTAACAGTACTCTAGAATAGGGCAGAAATGTTGGAGATTGTACAGTTGTCAGATCTGTCACTTTTTGCCCACTGTTAACTCATGCCCAAGTTGCTTTTCTTTGCCAAATGGTAAGACTAGCTGGTTCTTCACTGACAGCTTTGCGGTGTTGCAGTGCAGTGTTTACAAGCTCTCACAGCAAACTTGCAGTAGCAGCTGCCGGGCCCAGCGGTGCAAGCCAGGAGAAGGCAGAGTGGTGCCGTGATGGGGGCGATGCCTCGCGGGGATCAGCTGTGAAACATCTTGCGCAAGTGGAGCAGTCTGGGACGTCTGCTTTTTCTTTTAGTTTCCTCCCATTTTAGTTCTCCAGATCTCCTCCCAAAGCTTGTCTCCCCAAAAAGGCTCAGCTGTGTTCCCACCACACCTCAAACCGCAGCCATTGACTTTAATTCTTTATTTTTCTCAAGGTGGCATGGATTTTTGCAACAACTCGATGTAGTTTTGCTATCTTGTGAGACATCTCTTATTTGTGCTGCTTGTATTCCAGTAAGCTGTCAGGACTTTTTGAACCCAATTCCTGGCTTGGCACGTGTTAAGGAGTAAGAAATAAGACCTTTCTGTTCTTGCTCATCGCTAAGGGATGAATGCCCAGCTTTGGGACTCTGGCTGAGGTCACTCGATCTTCCAACTGTGAGGTTGAGCTACTTGGATGCTAATCGTTTCCCAATAATGTGTTTTCAGTTTTTTTGCCATTTAACTGTCAATGTTTTAGGTTTTATGGTGGACTGGAGGAATAATATTCATTTACCCAGGTCTGCCTCTGCAGTAGCACCTCGCCATGTCAGAGTAAGGGCAGATGTTTAAAAGAGCTGCCCTTCCAACACGCAGCTACATCCAAGAGGTGTTCCCCAGGCCACCGCATCCGCTCCCGGCACTGACAGGCTCTACAGAGAGTGAATTACGCCTTGTTGATTCCCAGCCAAGTGACCCTCACTACCAGGACTGGGAGCTCAGTTTCAAGAAGAGATTGGATAAGCGTTGGACAGGGAAGGTTTAGCAGCAGCACTTTGCATTCATGTAGGGGCTTGGGCCAGGTGGCCTTTGAGGTGCCTGCCAGGTCTAGGGTCCTGTGACTTTAACTGTGCTGCAGCGGGAATAGTGAGGAGAGTGATTTGTATCCAACAAAGTTTAAAAAAAAAAAAAAAAAAAAATCTCCACCAGACTCTGCATGGACTCTTCTCCGAGCAGGAAGGCGATGGCTTGCAAGGAACTCGTTTGTACTGGTAAGACGTTGTTAGGCCTTTTGCAAGCATTGTTAGGCCCATGGTTGTGACAAACTCCTAGGGTGCTTACAGACATGGGAATAAAAACCAAGAAAGAGCTTTACTTCCTTCTTGGTGTGCCCCTATGCCAAGCGCAGCATACCCAGAAGAGGAAGCATGTCAGTTAGACCCAGCTCCCCAGCATCCATATAGCTCGTGCTCGTCAGCAGGGCTGTTTGGCACTTGTATCTAATAGCTGATTGGATCAGCCAGAGCCAGGTGACCTACCTGGGCCCAATACCTGATTGAATCAGCTATTAGATACAAGTGCCAAAAAGCCCCGCTGAAGTGCACAAGCTATACAGACTGGCATGCTTCCTCTTCCAGTAAAGCTCTATTTTTTGACAAATAAAGTGATTGATTGATTTATTTCCCCACATCTGTTATCAGCACTAATGACAACATGAGATCCAAATGACAACGTCTCAGTGAAATGCATGTTAAATCAAAACAGAGACATTTCTTTGAGCTTTGGAAGCCTAGGGAGGTGTGTAGCAGCATTGCCTTCAGGACTGGGCAGAAGGAGTCCTTTTTTAAAAAAAAAAAAGAGGAGACCATAAGTGAAGGACATGTTGCACACAGCAATTTTTTTTCTCTTATTAAAATTCCTATTTCTTCCCC
>NW_017728921.1:21266-82493 GCF_001723895.1 Crocodylus porosus | reverse complement strand
CCCCATCCTCCCTGCAAAACCTCAGCCAATCAAGACCAAAGGTTTTTTTTTTTCATAAGTTGTGTAAGGAAAGCAAATAACTCATAGCCAAAGGGGTGCCAATCTTGCTCAAATTGATACGTCTCTTGTTCTGTCCTAATCAGACCCTCAATTGATCTATGACTAGAAGCTGCTTGGTGGCTATAGAAAAGCTTTTTTTAATCCATGAAGTGCAGTACGTCATCCCAAACAGATTTTGTGTACCCATATTTATAGGCAAGAAGCTGTTTGGTGAAACTTTTAAAGAAATTAGCTGAAAGGCTGGCCTAAGATGTATTATCTTGGCAGATGCAATGATCTGGAACGGAAACTTTCAAGGAATCCCTGACAAAACTTCCTCCAAACCAGGGTTGGGCAATTTTATTTTGGGCGGAGGGCTGCTTACTGAGTTTTGGCAAGCCATTGAGGGCTGCGTGATAGGCAGCCAGGGGCAGATAAATATTAATTTTCTAAATTTTTTTAGGGACCCCACAGGCCGGATAGAATGGCCTGGCAGGCCACATCTGGCCCCTGGGCTGCATTTTGCCCACCCCTGATCCAAACCAACTAGATCCTCAACATAATGAAGTCAAAAAGAGTACTTGCCTGCAAGCTCACAATGCCTGTGCACAACTTTCTCTCTGCAGCCAGCCTTAAGATGTGGCTGGCAGCGGTCACAGCAAGGATGCATGTTAACCATCTAAATGACATGCCAGTCAGTGCCTTGGCCAGGGAAAACAGATGTTCAGTACTACCTGCCTCCTTGGAACAACTTGTATTCATCAGGTCAAAATCCAGAAGAGCTTTATAATGCTGCTAATACCTTTTACCATGATGGTAAAATTGTGGCCACTTCCCAATATTGTCATGTTGACCCTGTGCAAAGATCCAAAGTGTAGTTGTGTCGGTTCTTTGGTCGTGATAATCCATAGTTAGTTCTGTCTAGCGGCTAGGAGTGCTGGTGCCATATAGTTGGTTTATTCCCTGAATTAGATTTTCCAAGTGTGCCTGCTGAAATCTTTTCAGAAGCCATGAAACCATGCACCTGATCAATCTGTCATCCTCATCATGTCCAAATGCTCTACAGAATGCTTGTCTGGAATCCTCCAAGGAAATGCCATGACCATGTGGCATGCGTAGGTCCACTGGACTCGCTGGATACTTGGATGGCAAGATTTAATTGGGGGTCTGCTGCTGTGGCTGTGATGGTCCATGAGATGGACCAGAATACTTTAAGCTGTTACTGCTTCCGAAGGAGGTTTTGGAATGATTTGTCCTACCTGTGCATGAGATGGCTGTTCTCAGGAGGAAAAGGATATTTGTAGCTCCAGAAGTCTGTCTGTGGAAAGGGAATTCCTATTTTTACAATTGCCAGAAAGTTGTTCTCTGAACACTCTTGTTCTAATCCTTGTCACTTGTTTGGAAGCTGGTGGTGCTCTGAAGATCCTCCAGGCATGAAAATTACAAATAACAATTGTATCCCGTTCAGCTCATTCTAGCCAGAATGCCAAGGTCTTAAGGCCTTAATTGCTTGTAGCAAGGTGCTGAAGTCCTGCACCAGTTGGCATGCTAAGCACCTGGGAAACTATTCATAGCCAACTCTAAGGACATGTGGGGGAGCGGGGATAGTATCTGAGCCTCATCTAAGGAAGCTTTCAAAGTAAATTGCTATTTTCTCTTCAGAAGCATCCTTTGGTAGAAGGTGGGCACCAAGCCAGTAGAACCTAATGCATTTTTTTACATGGAGGGAGTATCAGCTCTGCCTATTCTACTCAAACAAAGTTCTTCTTATTTCCCCAAACACACACACACATACACGCACATAAACATGCACACTTCTGTGCATCGTTTGCTTGTTTCTTCTCACTTAATGAGGAGGAGAGACGCTGTGGCACAGGCTCTGAGGTTTCTTAGCTTTCTGTTTTGCGGGCTCTCTTCTCCTTTCAACCGTGGCAGTTTGGTGATTGACCCAAATCCACATGGAAATTATTCTGATCTAGACCTGGAGACCAGCAGACAGACAGGATGTAGTCCTAAGGCTAACAAGCATTTGTCTTGCATTGCATTGTTTCGTGTTGATACCAAGTGGCTGGGGTTTGGAAGAACTCTTCTGAGCCCTAAGCTGGTAACTGCAGTTTACTCCTAGCGCCTCCAGCAGCTGCCTCTGCCAGCTCTGAACTATACCCAAGTGATCCTGAATCCACCAGTAACTGAGGAAGGAAAGGGGCTGCTGGTGGAGGACCGTGAAGCAGCTCGCTTTTTCTGTTGAGCTGTATCACTCTACACAAGAAGCTTCCCCTAGTCAGGTGGGTATATGGGCATTATCCTGTTGCACTCTCTTGTGAAGAGTTTTCTCTTCTGTTACCACAGCTCAAAGCACAGGGGCATGTCCTAGGCTTTTTCCTCTGGAAAGGCCAAGGGTCCACGAGAGCTCTGCCAGGGGAGCGCAGCAGCTACCATAAGTGTCCCAGCAGCAGCCCTCGCTGCATGTTGGGCCAGGGCCAGCTTATGGAGGAGGCCTGTGAGCCTCTTGATATGCTGGGTGTCTGCCTTCATGGAGCCCAGCCTGTTGGTCTCTCTCTCCCCGATGGGCAGCATCACGGGACGTGCAGCACAGCTCTGGGGACAGCTGCCTGCCCTCTGGAGCAAACGCACTGCAGGATGGCACTGGTGGGCACATCCTGCTGCCCTGGATGGATGCTGTGCAGGGGGTGCTGTGCATCTGTGCTGGTCCTCAGGTCCTTAATGAGCAGACTTGCTGATGTCTTTCAAGTGTCCTCTTGTAGGTGACTCCAAGCAGAGCGTCTGCCCTTGCCTCTGGCTGGGAGGAGCGTTGGGCTATGCTGCTGGGGCAGGGGCTGTTGGAGGGAAGGGGTCCTCTGATCCTTTGTTTGTGTGGGGGAAGGGAGGTGTTTCAACGTGAAGGGAGGAGTTTCAATTAATCTCTTGTCACAGAGCTGGCATGTGGAGCTGGCACCAGCCTTGGCATTGGCAGGACTCCACCATCCAACTGCCTACAGCAAGTGGGGGGGGGGGGCAGGGGAAGGGTGGTTTGCAGGCATGTTGCTGCAGTGCTGGGATCCTCTTAATCTTTTTGCAGCTTTCTCTTGGGCTGGGAGCAGCCTTTTGGGACAACTCCTCTCGCTGCACGTACCTCCGTCCTGGTCTAGTCTCCCAGCAGCTTGTTGCTCTCTGTAGAACGGTCCTGGCTTTACGACAGAATGAACAAACAAGTGGCTGTGTGTGCAGGTTGGCAAGGCCTGCAGTGAGCTTTGATACTGAAATGATGGGGAGGGCTGCAGAGATGGGAGGGAGAGCGTGCCCCTGGCATGGGTGCCAAGAAGTGTGAAATGCCTCGTCCCCTATTGCTGCATGCAGATGCTGGCGGGGGAGGTGGTGGGTGCAAGGGAAACTTCCATTGCCTTCCAGCTCCAGAGCCCAAGCTCAAGACTTGTCCCTGCAGAATACAAGACGCTTGGAGGGCACCCTGGACTGCCCCTTTCCTACCCCCCAATGCAGTGACAGGCAGGGCGAGAGCTGTTGTCAGCTGGTCCCCAAAAATTGAGCTTTGGGGTACCTGAAACAATGTGCAAATTTGCCAAACTCAACCCTTGAGCTGAGAAAAAGGGGGATCCTTGGAAAAAGTCAAAACACTTGGCTTTTTGACTTCTAAAATAAAGCAGATTTGTAATAGCTTTTGCCCTGTACCAACAAACCGAATTTTAAAAGGGTTGAAAATACCACCCCCCGCCTTGGATTAAATAAGTGCCCCATTTGAGTGATATGGAGTTCTTTTGGATTGATCCAAAATTAAAGTTTTGGGCTCCAGTTTATTGAGCCTGCCACGCTGCAAGTCGCTGTGTAGTCTGAAGGGCGTTCAGGTGGCCTCTGGCTTGGGTCCGTACTTGGGACCCAGATGCATAGTCTAGCACCCCCTTCTGTGACCTGGAGCCCATGCCCCAGCATGGGCTCTCTGCACATCCCTCAACTTCTCCCAGGTGTAAATGTGCCTTCCTGGCACCTGCTGTTGAACGTGAGGACTCTGCTAACAGGTCACCTCCTTGGGAGACTCCGTAGGCTTTCTACAGCTTCTGAGCGCACCATGGCTCTTCACTCAATAGAACATAAGAGGCAAAACGGCCACCGCTGTGTGCACTTCCCTTTGCCTTCCCAACACGCTAAAGCGTGGCTTGTCAGAGGTGGGGCTGAGGACGGGATCCAGGGCTCCCCTGTGGCCAGTGCCCCCACTGCAGGAGTCTGTTTAGCTCTCCCCTTCTGGCCAGTACTTGTACCCCCGCCCAATCCCCTTTCCACCTCTCCTTCATCCCCTCTGCCCTTCTCTCCTGCTTGGAGACTTCTCGCTTCCCTGCTCAGCCAGCTCTGCTTAGGAGCCGCCTCTTTGTACCAAGCTATTTCCATCCCAGTCAGTCAAGTGGAAGGAAGCTGACTCCGGCCTGAGAAATGGCTGAAACCACACTGGAAGTGACACGTGTGCAGAGGTGTATTGTGATGCCCTCATTTTCATGGCAATGGCAGCACAAAATTTAACCACAGTCCATAAGTTACATGCAGGTCCTCTAGGTCCACGCACTGCCTTCAGGGTGGACAGCTGAGAGGTGACCATATACTGGCAGGCAGGGAGTCTGACTGGACCAGAAGGGGACAGAGATGCTTGGGAGGGCCATGAAGGCTGCCATTAAACTAATATTAAACCATAGCCAAGGCTGAATTCCAGCTCTTCCTGTGTATGTAAGTCTGCACCCCCCTCCCTCACCCCGCCAAATTGGTCCTCTTGTAACCTAGAGCTTAATATCAAATCCCTTAAAAGAATGTGTCCTACCCCAGAGCAGTCCAAGCACAGTTGTTCCTGCCATGGCTTGGGGAAGGTAAAGTTTGGCAGAGGCAGAATGGAGCAGCAGCTGGTGCCTGGCATAACAGGGGCTTGTGCTCCCCGTGGGGGAGATGACCCCTGGTTGGGGGTGTGGAGTCGGGACAGTGCACCTTCATCTGATGCTAACCCCATGTAGTGCGTGCTGAAGCAAACCAGTGTGGGAGCTGGTCACTCAGGAGGCTGGAGAGCTAGGATCCTGGTGCTGCAGATGCACTGCCAGTCCTGTTTTCTTTTCGAATCTCCAGGAACCCACCTATTGCAGAGGAATGCTATTCTTCAGAATGGAGATGAAATCGTGACTTAGGCTGGCCTTTCCAAATATGTAGCAGAGGCCTGCGAGAATATACGTAGACTCGTACAGTAAATGCTTCCTGTGGCTGTGAAAAAGCTGTGTTATGCTGAGCACGTGCTTTTCACAGGAGGATTTGACTTTAAGTGGAGAAAGGGAAGATGTGTCCGTTCCCTAGGTTCTGCACTGAAGAGATGAAGGATGGGATAATGCTTCCTACACATTAATTTGGTCCGCAGGCAAGGAAGAAAGTCCTTGATGTCATGTTTTGTGCAAGTGCTCAGATCCCTGCAGTGCATCACTTAAGCCTCTGCTGTTTGTGCATTTCCTTAGCTGGTTTCACAGGGTTATTTTTTTTGCTGAGTTACTTGGGGTCGGCTACAGCCACTGCCCTTGCCCAGGCTCTACCAGCAGTTACGACTTTGTGTGATGCTCCGAGGGCAGTAACCGGGTGTTTAAGGGCTGGATTGAATCTAAGAGAGACTTTGCTGTTCAAAAACAAATGAGTGGGATCACAGGGGTAGGCCTTCCTGTCCAGGCCAGATCTATGATAGATCAGTGTACTTCAGAGCTGGATTGCCTCTGAAACAAGAGTGTGAAAGCTCAGGAGATTAAACTCTGCAGCAGGGGAAAGCAGCGGGTCTAGGGTGGCATGGGATCTGTCAGGAGGGTCAGAGTGGCTGAGCTGGCGTTCGCTTACCCTTGGAAATGGGAGTGCGGGCAGCTGCTAGAGCTCCAGCTGGGTCCTGCTCTGCCCCATGTGGAACCTGCAGATTCAGTCCCCTCGACCAGTGAAGCGTGTCCAGCAGGCTGTGTGCAGTGTGCTCAGTAGCCTCGGGCTACGTTTTCCATGTCCCTAAGCCTGCTGCTGGGATGTATATATACCCTGCCCCAGGCTTCACTTTGCATGGACTTGCCGGGTCCCCTCCCACTGTGCTGCTTTTCCCCAGCTCCTGTGCCCCCCCACCTGTGCAGCAGCAGGAGCAATGGGAGGGGAGGGGTAGCAGCTGGCATCCTGTGTTTAACCCCTTGTGCACTGGGTGGAGGCTGCAGTTGGACAGCTCTGGCATTAGTTTTTGGCCATCTAGGTAGTGAACGTAATGCAAATAATACATTTCAGTACTTGGGACTCTTCTCTGTAATGTCAGAATCGTGAAATGTTTCTGAGGAGCTTCAATGAGTATGTAGAGGGCCTTTGGGCCTTCAGTTTTTTTTTTGACTGGCTTTACTGACAGAGTTGGGGATGAGTGAGAGAACACTTTTCATCCTCTGTTAAGGAGGGAGTGTGATGCATTGGGCAGCTGAAACCCTTGAAATACTTTCTGATGTGTATTGAGCAGAAAAACGCCCATTTTGTTAGAGGGAGTCCTTAGTAAACGTTTCTGTACATCCATCTACAGCAGCATTCGGTTGCCCTACACAACTCTCCTTGGACTGCTGTTGGGAGCTTTATACATTGCACACGTGGGTGTTTCTGGACACCTCTTTGGATGTGTTGCTTGTTGTACTAGACTGTCCATAACTTACCCTGTTTGTCTTGGTAGGCAGTGAACGTGTTGTGGGGTTGCTTGCATGTCCTGGTGAAGGAGAAGCAGCAGAACACTGTGGTCCTTGCTCAAATCTTCTGTCTACGAACCCATTGTGCTTCTGGAGCGAGTGTCTAGCGCAGTGATTCTCAACCACAGTGCTTTGTCAACATTGCTAGAGGTGCAAATGTCAGTCACAAGATTAAACCCAGAGATTTCAAATGGGAGTCCGTAGTGTTAAACCATTCTAACCTGTTGGGACCTTTGAGTTCTTTGCAACAGAAGAATTGCTATAGTTTTTTTCTGTTGTCCAAAAAAAAAAAAAAAAGAGATAACCAAGAGCCAGCATTTTTGGAGGGGTGCCTTGAGCCTAAAAAAGGCAGAGAACTACTTGTCCAGTCTGTTGGGTATTGATCTGGGTTAGTCTGTTTACAATTTTTCAGGTTAAGTTTTAACTAGACTCTTTTTGGGTTATATTCATTGCTGTTATGGAATGGGGTGAAGCAGAGCACACTACCCAAATTATGGCAGCACTCTCTTCTCCTGCAGTAATCGAGCCTTTACCTTATTCATCCTGTAAAGTTGCAGAGAACTAGCATCAGCCATTTTTTCTCTCTCATAGATTTCATAGACATTAGGGCTGGAAGGGACCTCGGAAGATCATTGAGTCCAGCCCCCTGCCTGAAGGGCAGGAAGTCAGCTGGGGTCATAGGATCCCAGCAATATAAGCAACCAATTTGCTCTTGAAGGTGTTTAATGTAGGTGTTTGAACTACCTCTGATGGCAGGCTGTTCCAGATCTTGAGGGTTCGGACAGTAAAGAAATTCTTCCTTATGTCCAGCCTGAAACAGTCTCGCAGTAGTGTATGATCGTTCGACCTCATCATCCCTTGGGGCGTTTTGGTGAACAAACGTTTCCCCAGATCCTGGCGGTCACCTCTGATAAACTTATAGGTCGCCATCAGATCACCCCTGAGCCTGCGCTTTTCCAGGCTGAAGAGCTCCAGTGGGGTGACCAGTAGGTAGACGGAGCCAGGAGATGGTTGTGCATGCACAGGCTGGAGGTGTTGTGCTCTCTTGTCAGGGGTGACCGTGTAGGTTTGCTGATAGGTTAGGCAGTAGATTTGCGTGGGATGGTTTGAATACGGATGATCCTGCCTCAGGCAGGGGGTTGGACTAGATGTGACCTCTTGAAGTCCTTTCTGGCCTGTCTTCTCTATGATTCTGAGTTTGAATTCTCTAGTCTATACTTTAAAATTAATCTGCATCTTTCAAAATGAGTGGGGGGGAAAAAAAATGTAAACTAATATCTGTGAACACACTGAACCCACTTTAAAGTAGCCAAGTCTTGCCTCAGACGCTCAAACTTCCTTTCATGTTGCATATGAAAGAGCAAAGACATACAGGGGGTGGAGCCATTTATAGAAAGTCATGTTTGCTGGTGGGAACTCTGAAATATGTCTGTCACTTAAAATACTTATATGATGGGGGCAGAGAGAGAGAAAAGAAAGTGAAAAGGATTGTGCTTTAAACAGAAAAGTATCTGCCCCCCCTGCCCCACTCCACACATTCGGTATCCAAGTCGTAACATAGACTTGGTGATGCTAGCCCCATTTAAGTGGATATGATGTCACCAGTTTAGTATCATGACTTAATACACCTATTTTCAGACAAATGTTTAAAGATTTGGTTTCTTCCTATTTAGACATGTGCGTGCAACAGTTGTATAAATATCTGGCATAGGATAACCAGGCCTAGAGGCAGAGCTCAGAAAGAAGTACGGACTGAGGAAGCTGGAAGAAGGGGTCATGAGTTTGTGAATGTGCATACAGAAATTCCCAGCTGCATGAAGCTGGATGAGGGCATGCTGGATGATTAGAGGGAAGTCAGGATTGCATTGGGCAACCAAGGACAAGGGAGTGGAGAGATGAAGGACAAGGTGGTTTGAACAAGGCATTGGTGATGACCACTGCTGCACCTTGGCCAAGGGAAGGGGATGCTGTAAAGCAGATGGGCTCTGTGTGCTTGTGTTTGGAATAGAGAGGATGCTTGTGGGGACCTAGACTTGGCAGGGGCATGGATTCATAGAAGTAGGGTTGGAAGGGACCTTGCAGATCTTCTAGTCCGACCCCCCCCTGCCCTGGGCAGGACAGAAAACGGATCAAATGACCCCAGCTAGGATGTTTGTAGCTTTGTCTACTTCAAGGGCACTGGTACTGAGTAGAGTCAGTTTAGCAGGTGATGCGTGCCTGGAGTGGTAGCTGCCCAGTAGAGTTGACGCTCAGAATGAGATGTGTGACTAGTATGTTAAAATGCTGCGAAGATGGGTGTGTGGCAGTGAGAAGCACGTTACATGACAAACTGAGACTTTCATGCTTGTGAACTTGGGACCCTTCATTGGAGATTCCAAAATCTACATAATTAGCCAAGTCTTCTTGAATAAGGGCAATGATGCGATGTACCAGTTGTGGAAATATATTCAGAGGTTGGCACCAAAACAACTCTGTCCTGAAAGGCAGCAGCCATACTTTATAATCATCCTAATTGAGAAGGGAGATGAAATGCTATAGATTTTAAAAACGGGCTGGGGAAGCTGTAAAGGAACCTAACTGTAACATTACTGGCCCAAGCTTTTCCATTGATCAAGACCATAACAGAGATTCTTTTGATTGAGACTGACACTTTTTTTTTATCATCCACTGGACCTACATAGGATTTTGTTCAATCACAATGCAAAAATATTCAAGAAATATTTTGGTTCTCTTTGGAAAGAAGCACAGTGACATGGTTGCATCTCAAAGCGACAAAAATATTTTTCACTAGGAAAGATGTTAAACCTGTTTAAATCTGTAGGGCTGAAAGAAAGTTAAAATGCATTACTACTTAAAAGGACAGGCTGGATGATGTGGCTGACTTGTAGGTTTGACATGGTCTCCTGCAAACAGACTGTGGAAAGGCTGACATGGAAGCTGTTATGGAAAGAATTAAAGGATGGCAACATGATTGATGTCAGTCTGCATTGCTTGATGAGCAATAGGTCTTGTCAAACTCAACTTTTTTTAAAAGTAGGACTTTGGTGAGAAATGGGGAATGTACTGGCATCGCATATTGGACTTCTCTCAGGTGCGTGTAGTACTGCATGGCAGTGGGAGGGGCGGGAGTCGCTTTGTTGTTTTTGAGGTCTGGAAAATGTGCCTTCTAGTGGGAGACTTGAAGATTGGATAACTCGATCGAAAATGTATGCGAGTGAAAGATGCCTGATAGATGGTGGCTATGTAATCCAATGTAAAATATCATATTTGGAAGATGAAGCTTGACCAACTCGCACTAGAAATAGGGTTTTGTTTTCAGCAGTGAGTGAGATCACTGAACATCTTGCCTACAGCCTGCTGGATGGCTGTTCACTTGAAGTCTTGAAAGCAAGGCTGGCTCCTTTGCTAAAAGACGTTTTATATTGTAGCTCTCCTACGCCGTGGCGTGGCATGGATGAGCGAGCTAATTCAGGTTGGACCCATGAGTCACGCCACATAAACAGCAGCTGAAACTCTGAGCAGATGAAGTCATGCAGAGAGAAGGTGTTCAACAAATCATGAAAACCCAAGAAGAGGTAGTCACACTTTGGCCAGGGAAAGGTTGTCAGGAAGTTGGTAGAGCAAGCAGATGTAGTATAAGTGCTGTCACCATTTATGACTGTAATGGCTGTTAAAACTGCTGCCTGCTAGGGGCAGACTTGGGTTATTTTCCCCCTAGATCCTGTTACTGGGACCTGTGCAGTGCAGTGGGTGAGCAGTGTGATGGGCATGGATAAGCGGTCTTCTCGGTGAGCTTCGTAGCTTCTCCTGTCTTTGTCATCCATGCTCGTGGCTGGGTTTTTTCATTCCAGTAGTTTGCTTTCACAGTGAACATAGTGTGGGTGTTTTGATCGGTTGTCCTTCTCTGAAACACGTGGACGTTGGTGAACATCCCAGAATTTTATATTGATGGTTTGGTTAATTGCCCTGGTGAGATTCCAGTATGATGCAACAACATCCTTGTGAATTGGTAGCCTGCAAACCTAACCTCCACATCCACCAGCACAGAGCCTGTGGCACTTCTTTTAATCGTGTGCTTGCTCCTCACACTGGGTCTTGTTTGCGTTAAGGTTTCCGATCTACGGCATTATTTTGCCAGTATGTGGTTGAGTAAGAATGTTTCAATGAATCTGGTTCCTTCTCCTGGCTGTCCTGCTTCTGCTTGCTTGGCTTGCAAGGCAAAATTTACACAGGTTTGCTGGTCAGCAGGGAGAGATGCTACATTTAGGGAGAATCTTCCTTTCTTTCAGCTTTCTAGTTTTTCAGTTGCCCAACTGTAGCTTGCCTCCAGGTCAGTGTGCTGTGGATGGTATGATCTGGGTGTTGTCTTGAAATGGAGTGCATGGGCCTGATCCGTGCCCCAGTGAAGGTGGCCTGAGTTTGGCACTGAGGTGAAGCTGGCCAGCAAGGCTGGGGGTTTGCAGTAAGCTCTGCTTGTCCCGTTTCTTTGCAAAGCTGCTCTGCTTCTACTGCGGCATCTTCAGGGATTCCTTTGAAACCTCGTAGGGAGCCTCGTGTGCCACAGTGCGTATGCACATCGGCAGCTGCTAATGCCCTTGGCTGTGGTTCCCAGCGGTAATGGGTGCTTTCTCTAGACAAACAGCTTTAAACATGACGTAATGCTTCCTAAGTGCTAAGCTGGCTGGAATAGGCCTGGCATTTCCCAGATCCCATACTCTCTTTAGGCATCCTTTTCCCGTCCTGCCTCAAGATGAGTTGTCTTTACTCTGTAGTCCTAGTTTTACTGGTGGAGCCACTTCTTTGCCTTGGGGTTTCTTCTGTAGTTGCTTGGCCCGTACTTCAGGGCATCCAACTTTCAGCCAGTATGAGTAAGGGTTTTGGCGCACGAATGTTTTCAGGCATCTGAGTGCACAGAATTTTCCCAGTCCTGCTCCACGAGGTGCCTGTTCTTGGAGTCATCACTTACCTGGCCTCACGGGAGCTGCTTTGGATGAGGCTTTCTTTTTAAAGAAAGAGCACCCTGTCTTCAGTGTCACCCCGGGCTGCTTCCTGCTGACCAGGGCAAGGGGCTTTCTCTCGTCACTTCCTTGCTTTTCCAAGACTCCTGGTTTTGGTCAGGAGGGATAAGGGAGGGGCCTGCGTGCTCTCTCTCTCTCTCCCCCCAGGCCTTCTGGCTGTCGCTAGCAGTCCTCTTTGAATAATAGCTGCTCCCGTGCTCATCTGTGCTGGCTTGGAACTGGCTTGATTCGGCTGCCTGGGGCTCCGAGCCGGAGCCTTTCCACTGACCAGCCTGGTTAACTGCATGATGCTGTTAGGACAGCTTGGGAGAACTGAGCCCAGCTCCTCACTTTATGCTTGCATCCCTTTTGATGGGGTTTGCATAACATTTGTATTTATTTAAGCCTTAAATCCTAAAGGAGTTGGGGGTAAGGTCTTTCCGCTACCAGGGGGGAATATCACTGCCACTGCCAAAGGACTTTTTCAAGCCTTTCCACTTACAGGAATGGGGAGAGGCTTCCTGGAAGTGTGGGATTTGTGTCACTGCCGCCCAGCAGGGTTGTGTGCAGTAATCTGTGTGCAGCAGCTGTCCCTAAATGGCATGGCTTGCGAGCTGGGGTGTACTCGGGAGGGTCAGGTGGGAAGGCCTGTCTTGGACTCCACCATGGAGTGAAGATCTAGCTCAGCACTGCATAGCACGCTCCTGTCAGGTGAGCTGCACGTCCCCGTGCGCCCCACGGCTCTCGGGGAAAGCTGGGCAGAGTTTTGTAGGTGGCCCTTTGTGAGTTCCGCGCGTTTTCTTCCTCCTCGGCCGTGGACTCGTGTGGCACTTCCGAAAGTTTGGAAGGCTGCCGTGAGGAGGAGCTCTGTTTGAAACTCGGGGGGGGCGGGGAATCTCAACTGTCAGAGCCATGGGACAGTGGTAGCAGCCGCCCAGGGAAGTGGCATTGCAGGTCTTGAAGAAGAGGAAGGGTGGACATGTGCCTGGACTGTCTGGGAACGGTGCATCTTGCTGCGTGCCAGGGGATTGGGCCAAACAACCCGGGAGGCCCCTTCCAGCCTGACGGTTGGTTCTTCGCAATGTCACTTCCAGTGTTGCTGTCCTCGGAGTTGGCCATCGGGGAGAGCTGCCAGTGCCCGGCTCGGTGGCGGTCTGGATGCTCCCCAACCCCGAGCCCTGGGGGAGCAGGAGCGAGTCAGTGGGGCAGAGGAGGTCCTCTCTGCCGCTGTGCTGCGGAGTCTGCGTTGGCCGTCTCCTGGATGTGAACCTAGGGCCTGACGAGGCCTGTGTCCCCCTGAAGTGCCTGTTCTGGAACAGGGAGAGTCGAGAACAAAGCGACTGGAGGCACAAATGGAAAGAACGCCCTGTTCTCCTCGGCCCCACTCCAAGAGGCTTTTTCTGGCCTAAGAAAAATGGGTGGAGACAGTTTGGGTGGAGACAATGTTTTGTATGGATGGAAAGAAAATACAAGCCTTTAATCTAGTAACAGCGCCTAAGAAGGTCCAGGGCTGCTCCGTGTGGAGGTCTGTAACACTATGACATCCTATTCTGGCAGACAGAGGTAAAGGACAAAAGGGTGGAAGTTTTCCCTTTTTAATCACCAGGACTTTTTTGAGGAGATAAAGTTACAGAGCAAAATGTCCCTCCCTCCCTCCCTTTTGGTTCACTGTTTGTCTGCTCTGTAACAGTAACCCACTTAAAATTGCGCGGCTCTTTTGAGGTTATTTTAAACCTTCGGCAGTATACACAGATATTGTAACCTTGGATAAAAGCACCTCCCAGCCACGGTTTCAGTTTTGCCCTTTCAGACATGTGGAAAGTGCCCCAGTACATTTCAGGGATTTTGTACTGGAAACTTCTTAGAGATGGGCTGTGGTTTCAAAGCTCAATTGATATAATGTACGCCAGGGGAATGGTTTTCTGTTTCTCTAGGTATTTAACATTGTCTACAACTTTCTATTGGCTTAGCAGTTCCCATAGATTCTTTTCCACTCATCAGACAAAGCAGCTATTATAGCCAAACTTGGTGGATTTAGAGCAGTTTGCAAACTCCATTTTTATTCATACTGCAAAGATAAAGCTCATTGTAAATTGACCCCTTTTGGAGTTGGTGAAGTTTGAATATGTACAATGGCTGTATGTTGGGGTACTTCCTCTGTTTTCTCCCCAAACTCCCTTGTTTTTCTGTCTATATTGAGAAAATTGTTGGTCAGATGCCGAGCTCAGAGCTTGGTTTCCCGTGCAGAAATTTATTTCTAAGCCACCTGATGGAGTAACTTGAACCTCTCATCCACATGACGGTCCTCATTGTGGGAAGCTCAGCAAACACGTCTGACAGTGTGCAGTGGTAAGCCAGAAACTAAACCAGGATGGCCAACCTGCAGCATGGATGCCACAAGTGGCACGAGCAGCCTCTGTGTGTGGCACGCGGGCGGCAGGTTGGGGAGGGGACGGGCAGCACCACGGTGAATAGGACAGGACAGAGTTTCAGGTCAAGCAGGGAGTGCAGGGCAGGAAGCAGAGCAGCAGATTGAGGGCACTGAGCAAGGGACAAGGATCAAGGAGGGCATGGGGCTAATTTGTGGCATGCCTGCCAAAATGGCTGTGTGCTCTCCCCCCCCCCCCCCCCCCCCCAGCCTAAAAAATGGGATGGTATTTTGCTGTTTACCCAGTACCTAAAAAGATTTTGCAAAAAAAAAGCGGTAGTTTGAAGCCAAGTAAAATTTAGCGGTGGAAGAACTGTGGTGTTGATTACTGCTGTTCTCTTCCATCTAGACTGCAGTAGTGCAGGGCTTGCACCCCCTCTTCTTCGCAGAGCGCTTGTGGAATAAATGATGAGGTGAATCAAAAGATGTGGATGAAACAAATGGGCGAGCAGGAGGGCTGTAGGGGAAGCCTCCCAGTTGCCCCCTCCTTGGGTTTCTTCCAGGTCTCCTGCTTCCCCACTTACCTCAGGGCTTTGGTCTCCATCCCCCAGTGAACTTAGTTTAAAGCACAGTTTTAAACCTAGTTTTAAAGCACAGATGTCCACAACTCTGTGCCCTGTTCAGAGTGAATGTAATGTGGTGGTGTTCCAAAAAATGCACAATGCCAACACATGCAGTGATGTAATGGTTTGTGCTGGGAGTGAGACTCATCCCCACTGTCTAGGACTGGTGGTGTGTGGTGTTGTAACAATCTAGCTGATCCTTGGGATCCTAAATGGGATTTGCTTCTCTTCCTTTGCCTTCTCTTGCAAATGTTAGCTTATTGTAGAGATGCTCCTTGAATGCGTCTATCTCCAGAAGCAAAATTCTTCCTATTCCCACAAAGTTCAGTTTATGATCAGACACAGCAACTTGAGGGTGGCGTTCAGTTCAGAGCAGCCTTTTGGTCTCAAAGCTGTGACACGAGAGGCTGCCAGACTGGTCTAACTTGTCCAGTTGTGCTCTAGGAAGGTGCGGACTATCCTTGGTGTCTCATGGGCCTCTTTACACGTCTTGCTCACCAGGAGCTTTCTGGCATCACCAGGCAAGAGGCATTTGACCAGAACCTGCCCAGGTGTACCTGGCTCTACAGCAAGCCGTGCCCCTTCCACCACTTAATCCTGTCTGTGCTGGCAGATTTAGCATGTGAACTTCTTGTGGGTCCATGTTGAGCTTATTGGACCGCACGAGCAGTTCCAGAAGAACACGCGTGTTGCAAGCACTTGGACCAAGCTAACGGATAAGCTCTCCCTGATGTAACCAAAATCAGGGAACCATCAAGACTGCATTTCTGCAGGGGACCCCTGAGGATGAGCTCTTGGCCTGTGCTGCTTGATGTGCTCGCTGTTGACCTGGAGGGACAGTTGTGTTGTATTACTTTGCTACTTCACAAGAAAAGGATTTGAAATGTAGAACTGTATTAACCCCTTTGTGTCTTGGAAGACTTGCAGGGGCAAGATCAGAGCAGATTGACATAACATTGCCAAAGTGGGAATAACATTTAATTAGAGCTTAGGGGAAGGGGACAGGAGTAAAGACTCGAAGGAAAAGCAAGTTCAGTAATAATGTGAAAGATCTGATTGTGTGACAAAAGAGGCAGAACTATCGCATGTAGATTTCAGAAATACTGGCACAATCAAGCACATGTGTACAATTCTTTTTAAACGACTCCTGATAACGTAGGAAAGGAAACCATTGGAAAATGCAGAAGTTTATAGGTCAGTGAGTCTGGCTTGGATTCTACCATGTAACGGGCACTGGCTTACTGTAGCATGGACTGTACAACATCGTTGCAGTGATCTGTGTAGAAAGGTATTCAAATAGTGGAGAAATGATTGTCAAAGTGGTTTTGGCAGTAACTGTCCCATGAGACCTAAATAAAGATGGAAGGAAAAATGGAAGACAGATAAAATATTAACTCATTTTTTGACAGAGATAAAAACCCAGCAACTTTGGAGATGGCTGGGAACATGTCTGTGTAGGCTGAGAACTTGCTAACGGAGATAACTAGATAATGGTGAACAGTGGCGCATCAGATTGAGGTTCTGAGCATCCTATTTGACATTTCTTAATATTCTGAGGGAAACAGAAGCTGGCAAAGCAGTGAATTCTGAAGTGATGTTGAAAACGGGGCAACTCTCTTGGTCTTGTATTCATGTGAGGAAGGAACTGGAGTGGGATGTGGGAGACCTGGCTGCTGTTCCTGGATCTGCTCTGAAAGCCGTACGAGATACTGGCATGTGATGGAAGTCCATTGCTTGCATTGTCCGAGTTGTAAAATGGAGCAACTTCTACTTCACTCTTAGTAGTCGCCCATCTTGGGGTTTAGTGCTGCTGCCTATCTCTGTAGCATCTGAAAGCTTCTCTCCTGGAGCACACTGCTGTGTGAGGCAGGGCAGGCTGGTTGTAGGGGGGTTCGTTGAGGGCTGTGGGAGGAAGGGGTTTTGTTCCCACGGTGAAAAGCTTTGCTCAGAGAGGAGAGTTCTGCGGTGTTCCCTTGGCTCGGGTGCCGGGCTTGCCTGGTCTCCAGGAACTTGGTACCTACACACTGCGTCGCGCAGGGACCTGTCTATGCGTACCCCCTTGTACAAGGGGCTCTGATCCTGCCCGAGGCCTGGCTGCGATTGCCATGTTTAAGTCTCGTCTGGGATGCCCCTGATGTGGCCATTGTGCTGCCCTCTGGGAATGGCGTGCATCACTGCCCGTTCCGGCTCACCTCCCTTGAAGACAGGAGCCCAGGCTGGGTGGTTCCCTGCATGCCAATGGCTCTGAGCTGGTACTCCAGCTCTGATGAAAGTAGTCTGTTGCTTTGCCTGACGTTGTCCTTCTCCTGAAGCGGTTGCTGCTCCTGGGTCTAAGGGTTTGGTACTGCTGCCTTTCTCTCTGTCAGCTACTGGCAGACCTGAGCATTGGCAAATCACAGTTGGGGGCAAAAGTGTGAAGACTGGTCCATGATTAGCACTCGTTTTGTAGGTGGAAGTGCCACGTGTCACAGACTGAATCCTTACCCGACTGCTGCCCCATGCCAGGGACTAGGGGGGAGTAGGATCCCTCGCCAGTTGTTCAGAGGTCAGCTGTGAGGAAGAGAGCCTGGGGTCATCAAACCAGAGCTTAGATTTGCACTAGCACCATATCACTTAAGTACCCACTTCTGGGCCAAGTCTCTGGGGGCCAGAGATTAAATTCCACTGTCCAGGTCTGCAGCCTGTGGCGTCACAGGTTGTCCGACTGTTGTCGGGCAGGGCGCCACATCTGAACAGAGACCGTTGCATGGGTGCGTCGTGACGCTCGGCGGGAGTGCCTGCTTCATCTCCGTCATTTCTGTGGAATCTGCTCCTCTCTCGGGCTCGGGACCTTTAACGCAAGATGGCTTTGAAGCTGCTTAGTCTCTTTACCTTGTGCTTTTTCAAGGAAGAGCCTGCTCCCTGTATGGGTGTATGATGTTCTCGAGGGACGGGACATCCATGTACTGCAGCGCCTCTCATACTGTGACTTGCCACTGGCACAAGAGCAAGTGCTTTTTTGTGAAAGTGTGGTGTGGTGTGGTGTGGTGTGGCGTGTTTCACAAGGAACGTGGGTTTAATATCACTTTATTTCTTACACACAGGTAAAGAGAACTTAACAGTTATTCATGCACCTGCTTTGCCAACAGTTTTATTAATTTCTTCCTTTCTCTTCTGGTTGTGTTTCAGATGCACCCGCTGGGACTGTGCAACAGCAATGATGAGGAGGACTTGTACGAATACGGCTGGGTAGGAGTGGTGAAGCTGGAACAGCCAGCACTGGAGCCTAAGCCTTGCCTCACGGTTCTAGGGAAGGTAAGAACACAAACACCACCTCTCGGGTTTTGGTAAACAGCTTGTCAAGCTGCCTCCAAAAAGCATTATTCCCCTTTTGTGAGATGAGCAAAAGATGGGCAGAGACCCTTTCTAAGGCCTCCTGCGAGAAATTCCACTTGCTCCAGGTTTGACACAACACGTTGGGCCTAGGATATCTATAGAAAGCCATGGAGAACTTGGATGAAGGAGGCTGTTCCCCCTGTGTGTGCTGTCCTGGCCTACCTCCCCCCCCCCATGCCTGCTCTCAAAGGTGTTGCCAATAACTGGGTAAAATGGAGCTCATCCTTCTCTGCAGACCCTCAGTCACCACTGTCCAGGTGGTGGTTATCCCGGTAATTTTTCTCTGCATCTTGTTCCAGTTAATCAGTAACTGGAACAGCATGATTCTCAGATGAAGCCTTACCTGTGCCTGTGTACAGTGGTATTAATACATCCTATTTCTGCCTATGACATCTCTTCTTGATGCATCTTGCAATGCTGTTGGTGGCTCGTAGTCATCCTGTGGTTGACAAACACACACAGGTTCTCAGCACCTCAGTTCTTTCCAGCTGATGAGTTCACAGCACATAGCAGCAGTTCTTGCTGTTAATCCTTGCAGTTTGAAGTGTGAACCTCATTCCACAGCCTGAGTGGTGAGGAGGAAAAGAAATGATGCATTTGGTGAGCACCATCCTCCCGCATGGTGTACAAGGCAGGGGAAAAGTCTTGCATAATCATGTGATTGAAGACTGTTTCAGGGCATTGACATGAGGAGCTGTAGTCCCATGAATATCATAAACCTTCTATCAGGTGTTTTCTGACTTTTGGATACTGATTTTTTTTTGCACCTTTT
This sequence comes from Crocodylus porosus, assembly GCF_001723895.1. Taxonomy (NCBI): domain Eukaryota; kingdom Metazoa; phylum Chordata; order Crocodylia; family Crocodylidae; genus Crocodylus; species Crocodylus porosus. Next base: position 63,603 of record NW_017728921.1, on the reverse strand, counting down.
AACTGCCTTTCATCTGCATTGTATGGAACTAACCTGGAGAATGATAGCGGCTGGCCAAGTTGGTTTGTTTTTGTTTTTTTATTCTAAACCTCTTGCACTTGCAGACTTGCTTTTCAGTTTTCAAGATGAAGAGTTGATCGAGCAGTCTGGAATTGGGTGGGCACAGTGATAAGCCAGTTTAGCTTGCACCTCTGTTCCAGCTGTGCACAGTGCTGTGTACTGGAGAAAGCAAGCTGCTCTTCTTCAGAGTCGGCTTCCATGATGGGGCCATCCTATGTTTCCATTAGCAAGTCGGGAAGTAGCCTTCTAGGAGAATTGCATGTTTTTTTGGAGGAACCCTCTGATTCAGAGGGAGTTTCCTACTGACAAACTGGTGGACCTTTAGAGCAGGCAGAGAAGCACTTTACTTCACTGACATTTGCTGCAGGTTCAGTGGGGGTCATATGGCAGCTAACTCCTGTCTGAAAAGCAACTACATCTCTTTCTGTTGGCTGCCAGTGAGCAAGGGGCAGTTCTCCAAACTAGCTTCTCCTTTATGGGAGACGTGGAGTTGGACGCTGGCTTCTGCTGCTGCCAAGGATACTGATTGCTTTGTCTTTGATCTTAGTGAAACAAGGTCTGAGAGGGGCTGGAGGGGGAAGACTGGGGCCCTCCCAGAAGCCTTGTTAGCCAAAGGGAATGGCAGAAATGAGCACCGAGACTTGTTGAAGATCATTTGCTGCACTTCAACAAATTCTTCCCTCTGTGTCCTGGGAAATGGGTTGAGGAGCAGGGATTAGAGTGAGGAGGAAAAAGGCTGATGGCACCTGCACCTGTGGTCAATGTTGCTGGGTGTCCTGTCAGTGCTTCACTGGGAGCAAATAGAAATGAAAATAAAAAAAAATCTTCTCAGAGGCCTTTACCAGGGAGGGGAGAAAGAAAAGTACTTCCTACTGTTACTTGTGTTGTATTTTAAGGATTTGAGAGTGCTGCAGCAAAAAGCATGAGATTGAATGAGATGGGTCCTGAGGACAAACCAGGAAGAACCTGTCTCTACATCTCTGCAAGCAGACTCGTGACAATTAACTCATCATGGGGGGGAAGCAGTAGCTTAAGAAGAGAAGAGTATGGAGCACTCCAGACCAAGGTCAAACGGTCTGTGTGAGTTTACATGAAGAAAAGCTGTCTGAGCAACTGTAGGACTCAAGGCCCGGGTGCTAGACTTGGTGTTAAATGTAGCTGGCAAACTGTCTGTACACAGCTGGTGGCCAAGATTGGGAGAGGGCATTTGTCCTGAAGGTAACCAGTGTGTTTCCTGACCTGGGTGGTAGTAATGGATGATTATCACCTGGTAGCTCTTTAGTCTGTGTGGATTGGTGTTGGACTCAGTCCAGTTTCTAGCTGAATAATGTTGCCATCGCAAATGCACCACCATAATTGCCATTAATTGGCCCCTCTTGTTGGCAAGCTCAAAAGAGAGATGAAGATATAGAAAGCATTTTTTTTTCTGGTCTTAGAGCTGATTTCTCTGTTGAGGAGAAATTGCTGCGTGTGGAGGAAGCTTATGTCACCTTCATGTAAATGTAGACCTATAAATATTGTATCTATGGAGTTCACGCTGATAATTTTCACAAGCTCTGCACACAAGGGAATGGATGTGGATTAATGAAGGCATGCAGTTGGGAGAGATGTGTGGGGGGAAAGGTATCTTAAGCATCTCTTGGTAAAATTGGAAATAATTATGCAAATAACAATGTAGAAGTGGCAGAAGGGCAGGATAGTGATGTAAAAGAAGCAGTTTAGCTGGAAGAAAGAAAATTAAATGTTTTCAAAACCAGGCCCAGATAATGTGTTTAGGGGTTGTACAGACAAGGGGCACTCTGAACTCCAAGTGTGGGTGTTTTGAAGTTTTTCATGGATTTCATAGACATTAGGGCTGGAAGGGACCTGGCAAGATAATCAGGTCTGGCCCCCTGCCCCAGGGGCAGGAAGTCAGCGGGGGTCAGATCACACCAGCAAGGTGAGCGTCTAGGCATTTCTTAAAGGTGTCCAGAGTAGAAGGAGCCTGGAAGATGGATTGACCTTTTGGAGGAGAAGGGAATGTCTGGCCCCGACCTGGCGTGTGCTGTGTCTGTCCTTGCTTTCTGTGGGGCTGTCAGCTGTTTGCTTTGAACTTATCTGCACTTGGTCTCCTTTCGTGGCTCCTCCAGCCCCCTCTGCTTTTTTAGGCTCTTTGAGGTTTTACTTCTCCTTTAGTTCCAGGAAGAGTACCCTGTCCTAACCGGGATGGAGCTAGCTAGACAGCTTTCTCTACCAATGGGTGGCCCTGCCTCTGCTAGCTTAACTCCCTAGAAGCTGTCTGCCTGAGGCTGTCTTATCTGTGATCTAGTTCTATCTCCTTTGCTTGGGTTTTAGCAGCCCTTTTGCAGCCTTTTTGGATTTAAGTCTTTGCCTTCAGAGGGGCTGCCATACAGAACTTAACCGGGCAATGCTGTCATTGTATTTGTCTCAATCTGGGGAAAAAACAATGCATAATTTATGAAAATCTCAACTAGTTTTGCTTTTATGGGTGAGAGTACATATTTCCTTTTTGTGATTGTATTTTTTTTTCCTCATCTGGGTCATGTTTCCATAGATTGGAAGAGCATTGCAAATTTAATTCTGAAACCCAGATGTCATGTTTTCTTTCATGCAACAGATACTGCCCCCCAAAATTGGGGTACATGTATTAAGTGGGGAAACTGACTTTCTGCAGAAGCACCCTGCTTTGATCCATAGTGGAGCAGCTGTAGTATTACTATTCAGGCAGCTAAGGGAGTCGGTTAATTTAATGGCTCATTGTTCTTCACTCCAGTGTCTGCTGGCTGTTCCTGGTCTCTCTCCTTCTATTTTGCAGCACTGGAAACTCCCTAGCTCTTTTCAAGTTCCATCTGTGGAGACCAATCTATAGCATCAGCTAGGATTTCATCTTTAATTTAGGAGGAGAGGGAAGGTGAGTCAGCTGAAAAGTAGACTGTCCCTATCTACGCAGCCATAGCTCCAGAAAACATTTGCCTTTTACCAGTAAGGTGTGAATTTATATTCTGGAGTGTGTTGTATGTCAGAAAAGATGGTAATTGAAATAGTTTGAGTAATGAAGTCATGTGAATGTTTTTGGCAGTTCAACAAACCATGAAAGAGAAGATCTGTATTAGAGGCAAGGGTTTTTTGGGCAATACCTTTTTATTTAAAATATATTGCCCCCACCAAAAAATCCTTACTTGCATAATTCTTGGACAGTCGTGGCTGCAATATTACTGTAATGCTACCAAGAGCTATGCAATATATTTCACATTACTTGCCTATGTAGATGCATCTTCTTTCAAGAGGCATTGTGGGAAGAATGGCTAAACTGTATAAAACCCAAGATGCAAAGAATTTGTCTTGAATGAGCCATGAATCACAGATTCTGCTGTCTAATGCTGTCCGGCTTAAGAGGAGAGCCTGTCTGCAGATGAAGTCTGTAATCTTTTTCTCAGATCCCTTGCATTTCCTAACACTTGCTGGGGTTTGGTATCTGTCGCAGTCTCAAGTCCATGCGATGCCATGTTATGAATTGTAAGAGTCCGGCCTGCTGGACTGAAGGAAGGAAGGAAGCTGGTGCTCTGGGCAGAAGGAAGAGATTGAAGTCGGTTTCCAACCCACTTTGGTTGGGTGGGTGAGGCCAGGGCACTGGTGCACCAGCTAAGTACTGCCAGCCAAAGAGAAAAGGGCTTTCTGGCACAACAGTGGCTCCCTGGTGACTGCCCGTGTGTATGCTCTTACCTCCTCCTTGGGGAAAGCTGACCTCTGCAGTAGTTAGTCCTCAGGGAAAGAGAGAGAGAAGCTGCCGGGAGTGGGAGCTTTCATCCCTGCGGGGGCAGAGCATGCACGCAGGCTGCTACATGGCGCAGTTGGCACATGATAGATCCCAGTCATGTTTACCTCATGGTGAATAGATCGTGTGTACATGCCATTAGCATTTGGGCATCTTCATCAGTGTGCCAGGTTGACAGCTACTCTAGTGTGACAGTAAATTGTAGATTGCAAAATTGGACTGAGATAAACCTAATGTTTTTAATTGGTATAAAATGCCCATCTGTGACAGTTCATGCAGTTTAAAGTAACATCTCGAGTTAAACTGGTGCGACTCAGGTTTGCTGGGCCTCAGAAGGACTCCGGATCAAGGCAAATGGGAGCTGTCAGTAGGAACAGCAGTGGGGAAGGTGGTCAGGCGTGTCTTGGGAGCGGGGGAGAAGGAGGGAGAAAACTGGCAGTCAACTTAAGCACAGGGAGAAAGTTTGACATTCGAGAGAGCAGGGAGGGAAGGAGAGAGAAGGCTTAAGAGCAAGGCTGCCCATGCATAATGCAGCCATCTGCTTGGTTGGTCTAAGGAGTCTGCGTAGATCAGCACTGCAGTCTCTTTCCCATAGACACGTCACCTTTAACAAGAGCATTTAATTCTTGTGGCTTCTGCATCTCGAAGAGGTTGTCCGGCGAGGCTGAGCATTGTGTGGTGCCGTGGATGTGAAGGCACAGGAGAGCTTAAATAGCTCCCATCGGAGCCCCAGTGAAAACTGGGATCCTGGTTGAAGGGGGGGAGGTGGGGTGGCAGCCTTGATTTAGCATCTCCTTTGATCACAGTGCAGCCCTGTTTGAGGCACTGCTGCAGGCAGGCGAAGCAAAGGCCTGGGCTTTACTGATCTCATGAGGTCCTGAATAGGGCTGGAGGGGGAATGACAGAGGAAGAAGAAAGCGTTGAAAATGAAAAGGAAAACCCCATGAACCCGACCAGTATTATTGGCTGGATTTGCCTACCAGGGAGCCGCTCAGTTTCTGCCAGGCTAATTCTGCTCCAGCTTCCCTCCCCCCTGCCTGGCGCCCCCTCTCCTCTTCTTTCAGACTTTTTTTGTTTTGCACCGTGGCTGTTGCTCCTCGGTTCTCAGGCTGGGAACCCACTGAGCCTGTTGCCATGGTCACTGGGAAGCTCTCCGTGCCATGTGCTTCAAAGGGAACCTTTCCCCTCCTAGGATTCCCGCCGTCTCAATGCAGGCGGCACAATGAGGCTCGTTCTCCTTCGCAGGCCGGCCTCTCACCGACCGACATGGCGCCATGGCCCAGCAGTGCCTTGTCTTTTTTTTTTTCCTCCAAAGTTTTCTGAAGTTGCAGTTGGGCGCCTGCGCACACGGGCTGCTGCCTCTATGCTGCAGGCCTGTGCAGGGCTCTTCCTTTCGCTAGAGAGTTGACGACGTTGACTTGCTGTCAACTTTTCAAGAAGTTAGACTGGTAAAACCTAGCCTGCCAGTGCCCTCCTTCCCAGGGCAGGGCCCATCAGGATGCATAGTGAAGGCTGGCTTAAAACCACCAGCCCTGCCCTCCTGTTCAGGCCCCAGAGCCTGCAGGAAGCGATTTTTCTTTCCTTGTCTTCCCAGAGGCGTCCCGGGAAGGGCTCCCTTTCCTCGGAGGAGAGCTGTGGGAAGCTTGACAGGGGAGGAGCGCCCCTGTTACCGTCTGCTTTCCTCGGGCCCCTGGTAGGGTCCTTAAAAAGTGGGGAAAAAAACCTCAGCCATTTTTCCCCATACCTTTCCATCACTGTATTCCCATAGACAAGATTGGAATGCATCCACATTTGACACCGATTAGAAAAACCGCTTTCATTTCCACATCGTTATGATCATAAATGTATGGACGGAGTTATAGTTGTGGTTACTGTCTGCCCTAAGATCCAGTATCTCATCTGACAGTAGGTGCAACTCCTACCATGCTGGCTTTTTGAGAAGGTTTTTGTTTAGTTTTAAGCTTGGTCATTCTTGTGTTGGACGTTTGTAAGCTACAATGCCATGACTCTGACTTAAGCCCCTTCACTACTTAATTTTGTGAGCTGGCTGCTTTTCTTATCCAGCTGCAGGTCTTAGTGTCGCTTGTTCCTTGTGGTGTCTACTCGAGCTGTACCCTAATGCTTTGGTGAGCAGGGGTGACCTGAGAACATTTTGGGACCTTAATGGAGCTCTGGTGGCTGTTTGGGAAGGACCAAGATTGTTAGGCCCGTGCAAGTGGCTGTGACTGTACAGCAAATAGACTGTGAAATAAATTTATGCCTTGAAGAAGCTGATTTAAAATCCAGTGTGTGAATTAACTTGTAGAGAGGATGATCGGGAAATCAGCTGCACTTTCCAAGCTACTACCTGTAGACTAACTTCCCAGAAAACAGGTGAGAGATTGCTGCAGTACCCGCTCCTGTTCGCAAAAGTTTGAGGCACCTGAAATCAGATGTGTGCCACAGAGAAACTCATGTGTGAGCATAATCTCCAGTGTTAATGCCAGTAATCTCGGGTAAGGGCCACACTTTTTGTCAGACTTGTATCATGGGGGAGATCCCTCTTTAGGCAGAGAGTGATGGTCCTAGGACATGGTACAGTTACAGTGCTCTTGGCATGCCAAGGTTAGTTTGCAGGTAGGGTTTTAAGTGTACCCCTTTGATTTCCTACAGATCTGTCCTCACTGAACTCAATGGAGGAACATCCAGAATTTCAAAGACGCGTTTCTTTCCAGGAGGGAAAGAGGGACAACGGCTCCAGTTGTCCCTAAACTATACCCCAGATTCCCGAGGAAGAATAAGGGCCCTGTAACACCTTATAGGGAATGTCAAGGAAACAACCAATTTTATTCCAATAAACCATTCAAAAAATATACAGTGGAGGATATCACTTTTGCAAAAGAGCGGTCACAAAAGCATGTGCCTGCAAAAGAAAAATGGTGCAGCACTAAGGTGAAAACATGAGTGAAACCTAGCTTTTCTTCCTTGCACGTACCTGTGCTTGAGGTAGGCTAAACTGGGGAAGAGCATCTGGCTATAGATCGGTCCACTGTGGAGCGTGTGACAGAAGCAGCTATCCTTAAGACTCGGCTCCAAAGCAGTACTGGTAATTGTACAAGTATTTCTGTGGCTGTCTCTGGGCCCTGCTACGCATTCAGATTAAAGCGAGGTAAAAACCAGCTGTTACACGTTTTCAAGCACTAACTTTATAGCTGATTCACTCTTTTTATAGCTGGAGAGTCTCTTTAATTGTGTGATTAATTATTTTGCACCTGTGGCTGGTCTAAATTTATTGTGTGATTTGTCAGTTAATTGTGTGATACTTAGTTTGTACTTGTGACCAGCCTTTCTTTAACGCATGTGGCTGGTCTAAATTGATTCTGCAATTCACCGGTTAACTGCGTAATATCTCGTGTGTAGCAGAGGCCTCCGGTGCCCAAATTGTTGTTTCCTCAGTGCCTACAAGGTGCCTGGTACAAAGCGCAGAAGTTAGTCGCTACTCTGAGTTCCTACCGCAGAGGCACAGAAGACCAGTCTCTCAGATGTAGAGGTTGAATAGTATTTTCATGTGGCTTTAGGTAGTGCTGGCATGTAGGAAGAAGTGATTCCCATAACAGCATTTAGTAGTGCTCTAGGTATTAACTCGTCACAGTCTCCCTGTGGGCGGGGGGTGTTCTGCCCCCAAACCCCATGTAGTCCTCTACCTGAGCTGCTTGCCAAATGCAGGCCCGTGTAACAGGTATGTGAAGGGGGAAAAGGACTGGCCTGGCAAACCTTGTCCAAAAGCGAGAACATGGTGGGGGTGCAGGAGGAGAGGTGAGAGCGAACAGCTAAGCATCATTGCTGAGTGTACGTGCAGGTGGGCAGGCTTGCGATGTAAGGTCTGAAGCGTAGACACCAAGCGCATCGGTCCGACGAGAACTGTGAGGATGGCTCTGGTGAAGACGAGGCGTTTACATTTTATATGCTCGGTGCCTCTGGTCTATCGTAAATCCGTACCTGTGGCTTTATGATCCCATCCCACACGTGATTGCAGCAGCCTGTTTAAACAGGAGTGAGCAGAAGATTTTGAGGTGAGGTGGAAGTCTTCAGTTGACAGGTTACCCCAGTAGAGGATGGCAGTGTGGGGACAGGCCCAGAGGAGGAGGGAGGTTTAGGAGAAAAGGTACTTTGATCTCTGCCCTGTTTCTTGTCAAACAGGAAGAAACACCAGGGAATACCAAGCTGATATAGAGGAGACCTATAAGTTGTTAGTGTGGACATGGTAGCTGTGTGTGGAGGAGAGTGGTGCTTAAAGAACAAAAGGTAGTATTAGGAATCGGTCACTGGGCTTTTGCTGTTGCCTTGGCATCCTCCTGGTCACAGGCAAGGGGCAGATGTGGACAGGGGCTGTACGTCGGACTTCTCCACCGGGCTCTCCTCGGCTCGTGTCACCTTTTGTACCGATGTTGGCTTTAGGGCGAGGAATCTTCAGCAGTTCCCGCAAACAAATGTGGAGCCCAGCTGCTTCCCCATTAATCTAACCACAAGCAACTGCTGTTGCGCAGCACTTGTCGCTGGGCCGCTCCTCCGTCGGAGCCCTCGCTGAAGTCACCGGATGCCCTGGCCGAGCCCCGACTCGGAAGGGATTTCGGAGCTCGTCCTGTACTATCCCTTTTTAGCTTCTGTTGCAGTGTAGGCCCCAGTAGCTGTGCATGATCTGTGAATTGGTCACAATTCATGACAGGAATTTCTGTCCCAAGGAGCTTGCAGATGTAATTAGTGTGTGGGATAACAACTGAAATGAATGATGGTGAAGAGGAGAAGTTGGTAGATGACATGGAAGAAGGGATTTGAAGGAGAGAAATACCTGGGTCAGAAGTGAGGCTGCCTGAAGCCCAGGAAGATGGACAAAAGACATCAGGCCAGTACAGTGAGGTGGATGTAACGGCAAGGTAGAGAGAGCAAGGAGCAGACGTGCAAGCATGGAACAGGATATTTGCAGCTTTGCAGGCAGGAGGGCAGGAGAGGGAGCAGCCTGAATTCAAGGCAGTAAAAGGAGGGAGAGGTGGGGGGCGTGTAATCTAGGGTCTGTGTTGGAGGGGCTGAGCTAATGGTGAGACATGGATCTGTCTAAGCAGCAACGATGGGAAGGAGATGAAGGACTTCAGAGAAGTTGCAGCGGGGTGGGGAGTGCATTTTGGATGATCTTCCATGGGACTGAACAGCAAGTGGAAGGGGAGCTGAAACCTGCTCAGCGCCTTCTGGGGTTGGACTCGTGCTGGTCCCAAAGAGACGAATTGCCTGAAACCACCGCCCCACTTTGCGCTCTGTCTCCAAACATCTTCACAATGGTGGCATTGCTATTTAAGAGTGCCTGCATCTGCAACATGTGAAAGTTAGATGTTTGTGCTGAGGAAACAACTTCATCAAGGGAGCGATTCCAGGTGAGTCAGGTGTCCGTAAACACAAACTTCCAGCGCTAAACGGGGCCTGTGTCCACAGGCGGCATGGACTGAGCTGCCCACCGCTCTGTAGGATGGCCCCTGTAGCTCAGGGCTGAGGCACCATTGTGAGGGATGAGCTTGCACTGTAACGACTGAGTTGTGCGTGTGACCAGCGCGGAGCTTGCGCTGGAGCAATGAAAAGGAGCGGAAGACTGCCCCGGCGTGCTCCGGGTGATCCGCACGTGGGTGTCCTGGTGAGCTGGCTTGCAGTAGGAAGTATGGTTCGCGGCAAGTAGACGGACTCCAGAGACTTCTACTTGTCCAGCCCTGGATGGTTTCAGGAGGATGTGCTGATGGGACCTTCTGACTGCTCCTGGGAGAGCATCTGTTTTCCTTAAAGTCCAAAACACGTAGACTCTTGAGCCCACAAATGGTGTTGAAACTCCCCAAGGGTCCTTTGGGCTGACAGTAAGGGACTAATGAGCCAGCCTGGCTGTTTATGGGCTGCGGTTAACCTCTTGCAAGTTAGGATTTCCTGTCGCCAGCAACAGGCTGCGACCGCCAGCACCACAGTGTTAATGATGAGGTAGGGGCGGATGAATGGCTGGACTCCAGACAGCAGCCTTCGCTGGCAGAGAATCAAGTGGCTGGGGGAAACACTGATGTCTACAAGAGAAATAACACAAGCTCCAGAACCTATAATTCCCATGTTTAAAAAAAGAAAGGGAGAAAAAAACTGAGGAGAAATTCAGACCAAACCAAGCTTTTATCTCTGCATTCTGAATAGAAGATTGTTCCTTAGCAAAGCTGGCTGCAAAAGCCAGGCCAGTTAAAACAATATGCAGGCAGCTTGCCTCCAAGTAACCAGAAATTGTTGGCTCGGAGGAGCCTGCTCTGAGGAGCCAACCTGCTGGGAGACGTTATCCAAGCAACGGCCTGAATGTAATTCCTCCCGCTGTGGAATGGCTCTTTGGCAAATGAAGACCCTAATTAGAGATGGAAGGGTTTCTATTTTGTTTTTCTTTAATCCTTACCCTGAGGCCTTTGCAATACAGCCATGTCTCTGCTTGTGTGGAAAGAAGTTTCCAGTTTCTCTTTGTAACAAGAACCCTTTTTGGAAAGAAGCAACAAACTAACAACATGGCCCACCACAGTTTGAGACCCTGAAACTAATCTAATCCAAAACCAAGGACCACTGTGTTTGAAAGGGTGACCATGTCATCTTTCATGACCCAGTCCGTGCAAAGTTGCTAGCCAAATCAAAGAGCTCCTGGAGCCGGGATGGGCTGGGCACCACCCCCCAGCACATCCGTGGAACTTCTCACCCAAAAGATGCTTCCTGCTGGAGAGGCTGCCACACTCCCGCCCACCCCCAAAAGGGGGGCACAGCTTGGTTGGGAACACTTCGTGAGTCTGAACAGAGGCTCCAGTGGTATGCCATTGCACTCCCTGGGGATTTTAAGAGCCTTTGTCTGTTGTGAAGTTAAGGACTGAGACCTGGAACTTGCTGCCATGTTGTGTGGAGGGAGATCGTGGAGCAGAAGACTGGCTTGATGCATCTGCATCTGCCGCTGCCTGTGTTGCTGAAGAGGCACTCTGCACCCAGGTGCGTCCTGGTGCTGTAGTCCAGCTGAGATGTGACATCTGTGCGTGTGCAAGTAACTGGAGCAGAGTCATCCTCTACAAGGACTGGATGGGATCTTCCACATGGACATGGACGTGGACATGGGGTTAGGTGGGAGCTTGGTGTCCAAGCGTCCGGGAGCACTGCTCCGATATGGACTGAGCTCGCCGGCTGAGTGGGGACGCATCGGGACTCCCAGCTCCCCAGGATGCCCTTGCTGCATTCAGTATAGCCTCTGTCTTGCTTGGGTTCAGCTTTAGCTACTTGTTCATCTACAGAAAGATAGTGTCCCTGCTCCAGGTCACCTTGCTGGTAGTGGTGTGGGCCTTTGTGGCAAATGAGCTGTGTCACCTTCATGTTTCTTGGAAGAAGTCCATGTTATCAGGCCCATTTAATTACTCTTTATCAGCTACATGCAACAAGCTGTTAGAGAGGGAACAGATCTTGGTGGGATTCCCCGTGGGAGGGGTAAAGTGGTGACAGTGCTGTTTTTTTTTGTTTTGTTTTTTTTATTGCTGGCTGTGGGGTAAGCCCCTCTGGGAAGGGCTCAGATGACTTTCATGTATTTTCCTGGACCCTTGTTACCTCCTTTAGATAAAAAATAGTGTCTCTGTGTCAATGGTCTTATACTGTGGAGAGGTCCAGAAGGATAAGAGTGCACGTATCCTTTGGTCTTTCATTTATGCCACTAAAATGGTGCGGTGCCATGACTGCCTGCAACCTGGTTGTGCTGAGTCTAGAGTATTAGCATCAGCTAGATGAGCTTGTTGCTGGCTTCCAGCTGGTTTCTCTACGAGGCAGGAATGAGGCTTTGCATTGGCCTAGGCTAGAATAAGTGTACCTGTATAGGTGTTTGTGAATAGTTAGGACTGTTGCATGTCTGAGGAAAGAAGGAAGGATTGACTATATTGGTCCAAAATAATATTATTTGTTCAAGGATTTGTCCAGAAGAACCTAACATAATCCTCTAGTTGGAGTTCTCTGACCTTTCATCCTGTGATCCAGGCCATTGGACTCCCCTGGATTAGTTGAACTAGAGCATTTTTTAAGGGTAAGAAGAGAAAAGATCTAATCTTGATTTTAAAAATGGCCAATGATGGAGAATCTGCCATGTCCCTTAGTGCTTTGTACCAATAGTTAATTATCATCATAGTTTAAAGATGTGTTCTTTATTTATTCTGAGTCTGTTTGCCCCACCTCAGCTTCCAAGTCTTGTATCATGCTATGCCCTGGTCTGCTAGGCCAACAAGCTGATGATCAGAGTTTACTTCTGTGTAGGTGTTTGCACACTGTAACCACATGCCTCTTAGCTCTGTCTTTGCTAAGTTAGGTAGATTGTGTTCTCCGAGTCTCCTGCTATAAGGCAGGTTTCCCGATCCTTTAATATTCTTCTCGTTTCTTCTTCAAATTCCCTGCAATTTGTCAGCATCTGCCTTGAATTGGGGACATCCTCCCTGGACATAGTGTTCCAGTAGTAAATGGATCTGAGCCAGATACTGAGGTCATGGGACCTACCACAGCAGAGGTTGGGATGGGGTTGTGCCATGGAGGTTTAGACCAGCAGACCCTTCCTGTAGTAGCTCCTCTACAAAGGCCTTGAGTAATTTGTCTCTCTGTATCGGCCTTTGCTGACACCTCAGACAGATGAAGGCAAGAGGTGAATCCCCAATAACAAACGAAGGAGCTTTTTGTGGGTTATAGGGAACAAGGGGTGGTTTGGGGGCAGTGTGCTATAAGCGAGGCCTCACGTACAGCAGCCCTGCTGCCTTTTGCATGTGTAGAGATTTGTTGGGGTGCATGAGTCTTCATAGTCAAATCCAGGTTTCTGTTCCATCTTGTTGACTGGGAGCCAGAAAGTTTCTTAATCGTACATTGAAGCAATGGTCTGTCTGAGACCATGGCTGGGTTGTGACTGTTCTCCATCTTGCCTTCTGCACTGAAGATCAAATCCAGGGCAGTGAGCCCAGCTTTTAGTCAGAAGATTATAGAGAAACGGACTGCCTTCAAAACCCAGGTAACGTAGTTCATTGCTGGAAACCTAGTTCGTTGGTGACTTAAGCAATGAACAGATCTAGAAAACTTTGAAGTCCTTCAGGAGAAGAGATGTCGGCTTTACTCGGAGTCCTTAGTCACGGAGATGGAGGGAGCCGTTGGTCCTTCCTAACTGTACGTGTGGATTAGCTGCCATGGAAGCAGCAGCAATGGAAGGAAGACTGTCAACAGATTTAGGTTATCTTCCTGTTGCCTGGGCCTCCGCTCCCTTTTTTTTCACTTCCTTTCCTGCTCCTGGCTCTAGTTCGTCATTTCTACGTCTTCTGCTTCCAAGGTGCCCTGTACTCCAGCAGGGGAAACAAGGATCGTTTTGGCTGGCTGCTCTGGTACTCCAGGGCAGGGGACTCTAGAGCACGTGTTGGAAACTATACCGACGACCTTGTGAGCATTTGAGTACAGGCAGTCCTCGACTTACAACGTTTATAAATTGACGCCCTGTTTCAACTTTACAACGCCAGTTTTGACTTACAACACCTGATCTGATGCAATGCCATGCTAGCAAACAAGTTCGCTGCGTCGTTCGTTGCCCTGGAGAACGTCTGTCCAGACTTCCGTGGACACTTTCTTTAAGAAAGCAGCCAAGACTCCAGAAAAACCTGCAGCCAAGACTGCTGAGAAGACTCCAACCAAGAGCCCTTCAAAAAGTCCAGCAAAGTCACCTCAAAGAAGTCCTCCTAAATCAATATGATTGATTGCTGTTTACAATAGAAATACATTAACGTAGCTACATTACTCATCTATAATTGATTGAGTACAAAATTCCGGAGTATTTTTGGTGAAAATAGGGTATCGGGCCTTGGTTCAGGAACAATCCTCCATTTATAACATTGTTTCTTATGAGAAAATTGGTTCCTAGTTATGTTTTGACTTAAGATGTGGTTTTCAGGAACCAGTTGTGTCGTAAGTCTGAGGACTGCCTGTATTGCAGTTGGTTGTATCTCTGCGTGACAGCACACACTTAAAACAGCTCTGAATGGGGCACGGTGCTGCTGCCTGTCTGCACAACAGCACACGTTACCTTGGCACGCAGCCTCAGACCCCTGCTTTTGACTCTAGCTTTTCACTACCCCAGAGGCTAGCTCAAGGCCTCTGCCCCTTCTGTGGCCTTCCTGAGATGGTCAGCCCTTGTAACCATGGTCTCTCACAACAGCAATGTCCAACTGGAGCAACAAGGTTGTCTGGTGCCGGAGCCTGGACAGCACCATTCACGGGACCTGGGCCCACAAGGGAGAAGTGACCATAGGCCTCGCCAGGTGCAGAATTTAAAACCAGAACAATTTATTTATCTTCAGCCTTGCTGCATGTCAGTACATTTGCCTTTTTGTCTTGCCTGTGACAGTACTTAAGCCGATTCTCTTATACACTGGGAAGGTAAAGAGAAGACAATCTTTCTGATTTTATGCGTTTGGGAGCTACTCAGATGCTCAGCAGTGTGGGACCACGTTAGCTCATACTGTAATAAATGGTTAATGTGATTACGTATCTAGACAGAGCTAGAAACAAAGATGATCCTTTCTTGGACTATACTTAGGTGGTCTCTTTTTCAGAGCTGGAAACTGAGTCTGAGAGATGGTTTTGTACCTGCAGACTGTTATAGAAAACGACTTGGGACTCTGCTTTTCCGCCGTACTGTGCTAACTGAATGGCCATTGCTGCTGCGTGTTCAGTAAATACAATGCATGCACAAGACAGCAACTCCTGTGCCCAAGGGGCAAAGCGGAGGGCTCAGGCCAGGGAAGAATCGCAGGCTGGTCTGCGACTGCAGAATGTGGATATCCTCGTGTGACGCCAGCAAGTGAAATGGTTGCTGCTGAGCATGGCTTGCCTTGCAGTTCTGCCTATGTTTTGCTTAAATCAGTGTTACTGAAATCACTTGGAAATTGTACATTAACAGATCAGAGGCATCGCTAGTTAATTTTTAACCTCTGCCATTAGCCATTTAGATACTGTCCCTTCCCTTCCCAAGCTCTTCTGTAGAATTGGCTGTTGGCCTAGCTTTCCAGTCCTGCTGGACTGAGGGACAGAGAAATATCGGTGACCGAGGCAGATTTCAACATAGGACAGATACCTATAATGACTGCTGCTCAGCTATCTCTAGTACTCTGTACCCTTTGGTTCTGAGGGACAAAGAAAAGCCGTGGGGTTTGTGCACAGCGATGAAGCAGCATCTCTGACACAACACTGTGGGTTTCATGCCGGATTCTCGGTGGTAAACAGAGCACAGCAGGCCATTATGCTGGAATGTCTCTGCCTGTGGCTGACACACCAGGCTTCTGTAGGCATAGCTGTGAATCTGGAACTGGAAAGGGGATTTCTTCTGTTAATTAGACAAGCCTTTGTAGTCTTTTCCTCAACAGTAGCTGCTGCTAACTTAATATATTGTGAGTAGTGAGAGAGATCAAGAGAGAGACAAAACATTCTTACCTACTTTAAACTCTTAGTTTGCAGAATGTGTTGCAGACAAATGTGGTAGTGAAATAAGGCTGGTTTGCTCCAAACAAAACACAGTATTTATTGGCCCAGCAATATCACCTTAATGTATCTGGGCTATTTCTACCCATTGCATGTCCAGTCATCTAGGATTGGAAAGATGGTGCTGGTTGTCCCAGGGGGAGTCTGGTCCCTGATGTAAGGCCAATGTGCTAGAACCAGCTTGTTGTGACCGAATCAGAGTGGGGAGCAAAAGGGACACTGAACGTGTGGAAAGACCTTCCTGAAGCTGTGCGCATCAGGGCTGGGAAGGGACTGTAGGGGCATGAAAGACTCCTGTGCCAAGACTCCTTATTTCTTTGAGTGTCTCTGCGTGTTTCTGCTCATGGATATTGTTTAGTTTGATATTCTATAGTACGATACCTGCTATTGCAGTGTGCCACCTTCCTCCTCTCATCGTGAACAATGCTGGCCTGCAACACTTTGGGCTCCTTGGATTTCTCCACCTTTGTCTTGTCGTCCCTGTCCATGCAAGAGGCAATCCTGGCCTGCTGGAACCCACAGCCTCAACTTGCGTTGCCTTGTTCAGGGGAAAGCTTTCACCCTGTGGCTGATCCTGCTTGGCTGTCATAAGCATCTCTACCATGCCGAGGCTCTAGACCCTTGAGCAAAGAGGGTGATATGGGCCAGAGTAACTCTGCTATGCCACCGGCTATTTCTTCATTTCCAGAAGAAGCTGTTCTTTCCCTTCTGTGTCTTCTGTTGAGGAGTTGAAGTACTTCACTACCTTTCAAGATTATCTGAAGGAGAAGAATGACATCTTGGGAGCCCCTTGGACCTACTGAAAGAAAGGTTGCACGAGTTGCTCTGCTGCACTGACCCTTGCTTTTTGAGGGCATTGAGCAGTGCCTAGAAATGAAGATGCCCTTGAGCTGGCCAAGGAATTTTAGAAGATCCTCATCACCATCTGGGGGATCTCCAAGAGAACAGGTGGCTGGTACCAAGTACCAGTGAAGACCTTGGAGTTTTGTGATGCGCAGCCAGTGCAGGGCTCTGTTATAGCGTGTGTCCACAAACATCCCAAGTAGTGTGACGTGTCTAAATCTGCACCTGAATACAGGGGCCTGAAGAAGCTGCCCTGTTCAGGAGGAAGGTCTGTTCCTTACCTACCAGGTTTTGCGCACTGAATGTTACTCTTCTCCAGTAGGATAAAATCTTTCAATTCATGTTAAAACTTCCACAGTATTCTTGGGATGAGCTGGAGTCTCCCTGTCAATGGTTCTCCACATTGTGCTGGATACCTCTGACGTGGCTTTTGCAGGTTCTGGGTGTAATGTTATGGCTCCGTCTGTCAGGCACCCCAAAGCAAGTCCGCTTCTTCCAACCCAGAGTCTCAAAACTGATGTCAGACTAAGAAAATTTCATGCAACTGGAAAACAGCAACTCCTCGATCTTAAAATAAGGCACCTTCTGTTGGAGCCTGAAACATCTCTTTCTGTGAGAGGCATCCTGATATGTGAAACCTGCTCCTGGCTGTTGGGTACTTATCTTTACCAGGCATTTGTCTCTAGCTGCAGACTCTAGAGGTAACATCCAGTTTAGAAGGACTGTCTATGTAGACAGGTGTCCATCCAGTACTCGCATCACTGGAATCTACCGCTTGCTATTCTCTTAGGGTGGGTTTCATATGAAGAAAAAAGATCTCTGCCTCTGTGGTGTGATAAAGTAGATACCTGTGCATTTATTTCCTGTAAGCTGCTGTTCTTTGAAAGACACTTGTCTTCATTCCCACTTTCTTTACTATGTATTGAATTCCTTCCCACCTCTCCATGCCCCCATAACACACATACACCTGCACCCACCCTGCGTGGCTCCATGATTCAGAAGATGGAACTGGGCTAAGTACAGGCTGCACTCCCCTCACCGCTGCTCAGATAACTGAACTGTTGGGTGAGACCCTCCCACAACCGTCCAGGCTTGTGCAACCACCTGCTGCTGCTAGCACGCTGCAGTCTGCCTGGTGGGATGGACCGTGTTGTAGATGAAATGCATTCAAGAGCATCACATTCAACTTGTCTGGTGAGCTGGAATGGAAGCTGAAGCGAAAAACAGATACCTCAAACGCAGTCTTGTTGGGCTTCGTGGTAGCAGGGTTTTTTGGCTCGCTTGGAGTTTTTGCAAATAGTAAATGGGGAGCGTCCACACCATGTGCAACAGAACTGTCCATGGAGTTAGACTGAAGGGTCAGGATGAGTCTCTTTGTAAAGTAGATGGTAATGATGATGAATCTTTGTCAGATTCAAGGGTGCACAGAGTCCTTTTTTTTTTTTTTTTTTTTTTTTTTAATGAAGTCCTATTGGATCCCATGCACAGTGCTGTGCTGCAGTTTGCTCCCTGCTGCTTGCTCTCCTTCGTGCCCAGATTGTTTTGTAGTAGAACTAGTCCTAGATTTCACATGATCAGGAAGGCAGTCGGTGGAAGCCTCTGATTGAAGCTAACAGAGCTGTGGATGATCTGCTTTGTGTGTCTGACTTGGGAGTTTCTGGGCTTTAGTCCTTTTCCCATCTGTAGCGTGGCAGATCAGGGTGCGTTTCAAATGTAGCTATATATTGCAAAGGGGTTCTCAGTCTGTCCGGCTGAGGAAGTAAATCTAATGAATGATTAATGAACTGAGTAGGAGTTTTGATGGAGACTTCACTGAGCACCTTTTCTTTGCTTGATCTTACCTGTGTTGTGTGATTTAATAGATGTATTTGGAGAAGTGGGACCTTCTAGAAAGTGGAGCAGAAAAGGTGACTGTCTCTGAGCGTTAACTGTCTTTATATCTGGCAAGCTTTTAGGATCCTTGTAGGATGTGCAGTGCAAACATCCATCATTGCACACATTGTCACTTTTTTTTTTTTTCTTCGTTGTGCATCCTGTCTGATGGACACTAGAGACCTCTGATTAGCCCTGGAAAAGAAATTGGTCCGTGCACCCCAGAGCAGTGTGAGGGTCGGGCCTCTTGGTGGTTAGCCTGAGAGCTTATCCTCTCACTGGAAAGCTTCACATCTTGCTGTATAAAACTTCCAGTGTGGTCCATCTGCAGGGTGTGCAGCATGGTTTCTGCCCCCTTTTGTATCCTCAAAACAATGCTGGAAGCTGCCTGAGCCTCAGAGAGAGCAAGCAGACCTCACGCTAGTGAAGGTGCCCCATACGCCTGGCACTTGCCCTAGATGAGAGGAACATTGCTGGGCAGAAGCCTGCCAGCTTCCCCATTCTCTTGGTTGAACTGTCTGGTAAATGCCTCCTTCTACGGACAGGATAATTCCCTTGCATCTCTCCATTTTGATCACTAACAGAGGGTCCAGATCACGTAGGTCCATCACCCATGGCTCTTGGACATCTTTGCTTCAGTCCCCTGCTGGGGCTCTGACTAAAGATCCTCAGTAGTAGTGAAAACATTGCCAAGATTCAGCTGGGGTGAGCACAGTTCATTCTTAGCTGAGACTGAAGATCCCTCTCTCTGTTTTGTGCAGCTCCCTCTGCCTGCATGCTTCCATGGCTTTGGTAAAATATGGGCTGTTTTAGTTAGATACCTTGTAATTCCTCTCTGTTTCCATTGACTTTTGGCACCTTTTCCTCTATCTCTTTGGACAGTCTTCATGGGTTCAGAACTAGAGAAGCTCTTGCCTCTGAAAGACCGGTTACCTCTAGGCAATATATAAGCCAGGCGGTCACTATGCCGGGCGGTGGCTCCCTCGCACGTGATACCAGGACACGCGGTGGTGTGTGTCTGGACCAGGTATAGTGTAGCCATGTTCCTGCAGCGATGCTGGCTTCTGTCTGGACTATAGCACACTTGGAGCTGTGCAGCATGTTTGAGGACGCTGTTGCCAGGCTCAGTAAGTTTGTGGTCTAGACATGGCCTTCATGTCCAACTGCTTTGGACTGCTGCCCTCCCAGTTGCCCACATCTTTCAAGGTAAGCATGAAACTCTTCTTGGTCTTGGTTCATGGCTGTCGTGCCGAACCAAGTTACTAGATCTCCTCCAGTGCCTGGGAACTGGACTGAGATCCATTAACCCCTTGTAAATGGCATGCGATTGGCTGCCAAACAGGCCTGGATTTGAAGTAGCTATGGTCAAGTGACAAGTCCCTTACCAGCTCCTCGGGGGAGCGTCTCTCACTTTTTTTCATCCTTAGCCCACAGGCGGATGGGGAAGAACTGTTCAGGACGTCACAGGCCTGGGAAAGGAGGGACCAGCCTGTGTTTTCAAGCGCAGGGTAGGAGTGGCAGGAAGTTTTGCAGTATTTCAGAAAATGAAGGAGGGCATGGTTAGAGCTAGCTGTTTGTGGTTGATGGGATCCTGTTCATTGTTTCACAGGCCACACATGCAGCTGTCAGCCAGAAAAGGTGCGTGTGTGTATATCTGCCCTGTGACTGAGTAAACTGCATAGGGTGGGTAAAGCCTCGCGTGAGCGCAAATTGGGAGAGACCTTGGGCTCCAGTCAGAAAGGTCCAAGTAGGGGTGTCAGCCTCAGTGTCGGCTGCCCTGCTGCCTGTTGTGTATGCGCTATGGTGCAGTAGCTGCTTAGACTATTTAAACACGGTGAAGGGGAAGCATGGCGTGGATGTAACAGCAGTCTTGCTCCTCCGCTTTAATTGCCTCCGTTTACCTCCTCCTGTCACTGACCGGCTGTCTCCTTTGCGAGCAAACAGCTTTGAGATTTGGGTTTAGCACTTTGGTTAAATCTCAGCTTGGTCATTATCCATACTTCGTGCTAAACTTGAAGTGACCCTGTTCAAGGCATCTTTAACTACCTGTGTCGTTAGTCTGTTTTGCCTTTCAACATAGGCAAAAAAAATCTGTAATTTAATAGCAGACTTGCAAAGGACATTTCTAAATGATCCTCATATTTTAAAATGCTGAAGTATTTTACTTTTATTTAACTTTTATTAATTAAAAGTAAAACAAATATCCTTAAAAAGAAAGAGAAGTGTTTGGGAGGCAAGGCAGAAGGGTTTACATCCTGCTCCAGTGCAAAGCAGCTGCCTGGATTTTTCTCACACTTTTTAAAAGAAATTCCAAGTGGAATTTGAATGTGTTTAATAAGCAACTGAAAAGAGCTGGAACAAATGAAGCCTGTAGCATTTGCCACTGGCAGGAGCTCCAATGTGATGCATTGCTGCAAAATCATCTTCAACCTCTGGCAAGTCTGGGTGTCATTTGTCATTGTTGCCAATTGTCTGGATAGAATCTACATAACGATTTCCCTTCCCCATCAGGCAGTTTGAGGTGCCTGCATCACTCCATGATGCGACAGTGCTGCCAACACTCATGGCTTGCCTTCTGTATTTTTAAAAGCTCCCAACGCCCATACTTTACAAGCACCGTGGTGTCTTCTGTGGTTAGCAGAAGGGCGATCGGTTGCCTTGGCCTCTTCTGCTCATGTGCATTCATGGGCAATAAGCAGACTGGGACAATGGGACGTTTTGGAAACCGATTCTGCAGGAAGGCCGTAGTACCTGTGATGATGATGTCATGCTTGTGGACCAGCAAAAGCTTGTGATACTGAGTAGAGATGATGACAGGAATCTATCGGGGTGGCATGTGATCAGATTGGCATTAAGCAGTTTGTGACTGTGTCCGGGGGCAGGAGGGTTGCATTGTGACATGTGGAAGTCAGCAAGTGATGGTGCAAGCTGCAATAGTAGGCAGAGTGTAATATATGTGAGGAGTGGTCTTATCTGAGTTCGGTGGCACCAAACAGCTCTTGAAAGGAGCAGACCCAATCTTTACTTCTTCATCACAGGGAATGTACTTGTATAATTATGAGATGTCAATGAGGCAGAAAATTAAGGACCAGCAATTACAGTCAGCTGAGTCTCGCAGGTATACTGCACGCGCAGGGCCAGCTGTATAAGTGTTCCTTAGATTCTGGCACTCCTCCTGACATCTGCCTGTGCCCTACTGGATCAAGGTAGTGGTGGAAAATGCACTGTGTGAGAACGTAACAAGGAAATCTGTCATGTGCTGTGCCAGTCCTCTCTCCATCTAGCTATGTAAGGGAAGCACAGCTGCTTTCACAACAGAGTTCCAGCCTGGTCCTTGTAGAGGCTCCCAGATGTGGACTGGAGTCTGTGATGAGGAGAGGTAGAGGTACGGGTAGGATGCACACGGCTGCTCTTCCAGCTTTTGTGGTGGTTCCCATGAAAGTAATGCCAGGCCCAGGCTGCATTTTCTTCTGTGCAGCGGAGCAGAGGACCCAAGAGTGGCTGGTGTTGGAGTGCTCAGGGTGATGAAGGAGGTCAAGTCAGTGCAGGGGTTTGAGGCCAGGCCCCTCTGCTAATTCCAGTGTCTGCCATTTTGTTTGGAAGGCCTAGAGGATACCTAAGATGGTTTCATTTTTGCAGATCCTAAGGTTTACCAGTACTGCACTGATTCTGGTTGTGGGGAATAGTGAGTGAGGCTTTTCTTCCCTTTGCCTCTTCTGGGGTCTGCAAAGACTGGCTCCTGTCCAGCAGCCTTGGGTGATTTCTTAGTGACGAGACGGTTCCCGGCAAGAGCCTTGTTGTGGAGGGTTGGGCTGCACGCATGACCTGGGCGTGTGAATGTGGATTATCTTGCAAGGATGTTAACTTAAAAAATTAAAAGCCCAAATAAAACACCCAGTCTCCCTGTGTTTTACAATCTCAGGAAATAGGAAATGAAGGTTCCACTTAGGCAAGAGGCCAAATGACCTGCCTCCCTGTGTCTTGTTCATATGGTATTATTTACAGAGAGAAGCAGAAGAATTTAGAAGAATTTCTAAATTCCTGATTAGACACGCACCCCAGCAACAACGGCAGGCATTCCTGTCCCTCGTTCAGGGCCAGTCCAGCCAGGCGTGGAGAGCATTCGGGTCTTCAGGTGCTTGGCTCTTTGCAACTTGGATCCCAGCATTTCCATTTCAAAACCTATTATTCCGGTGTCACTGCATACAGAGGTAGCTTAGCTCAGTGCACAACCTCCCCTGTGCTCAAGGCATGAGCTTAGAGCCCTGTATGTAAAGAGTAAGTGGTGGCACGGTAGTGGATCGCCTCGCTTCCTATAGGGGACATCAGAACAGACGGATCCTTGTCCGGCGTGCTGCGCCACAGGTGTTTGTTATCCTACAGGGGACGATGTATGGGTGCCTTTTGTCGGGCACGACGAGGGTATCCCAGCGCCTTGTATGAGAAGTGCAGCCATAATTGTTGTTTCCCATCTTCTCAGAGAAGAAAAGGGGGGGTGTTTCATGTTCTTAATGCTAACATCCTTGGAAGAAAACCATTCTCGTGCAGCACTGTGTCTGTTTGCAGCCCCTGCAAAGATGCCTTTGCCACTGAGTATTGCAAAGGTGAAGCCATACCTGCAGTCTGGTCTCCCGCCCTCCTGCCTTCCCTGCATGGACCTTCCCTCCCAGTTTATGGGTTGACTCCTGTGCCTTTCTTTTTTTTAAGCAGCGAATGCTCTTTAAACATTAACTGATCTTTTCTTCTTTTATATTGTGTGTCTCTTTTATGGTCTAAGATAATCTTAAGTGGGACTTAAATTGCATCTTTAGTAAGCAGGAGGGCTCAGAGCAAGCGGCAGAGAGGATACTTTCAAAGGCTTAATGACTTTAATTGCCTAGGAGCTATTTTGTGAGGAGGGAGTGAGGGCTGTGTGGAAGCAGGGAGGCTTTGCACTCTGTCTTTAGAGAATCCTCCCTGTTATTGTGGTGTGCAAGGCAGGTAGCTAGCTGCCTGCTCCACCCTGTCCTGCAGTGCAGGTGTGGACCAGCTGGGGAGGGCTCTCCTGCGAGCTCCCTCGGTGCAGGGATGGGGGCAGAGAGCTGAGGGAGATGAAGAGGATGCCTGTGCTCAGGCCCCAGCCTGCTTGCGCTCGCTCGCTCGCTTCTCAACAAAGTGCTGTGGTTTTAAAAACGAGTTTGAGGAGGGGAGGAGGAGGAAAAGGAACAGAAGGGGGGCAGAGGAGAGGGAGAGGGAGAGACTGCATTCTGTGGTGTGTTTGTGGCTTCCACTCTTTGATCTCTTGCCAGGGAAACCTGGAAGGTCAGGCCAAGCTGCAGCGAAGCTGCGGAGCGCGGAGCCGGGAGGAATGCTGGACAGGGCCGGCGAGCATGCCTGCGCAGTGTGGGCGAGGCGCTGCGCCCCCGTACGCCCTGCTTCACCACGGCTTGCGTCTCCCTTGTCGGGGGCTTCCATGCCTCTGCCTCGCTTTGGAAAGCCTGCTCCGTACTTGTACCTGCTCGCAGGAGAGCCCCTCTCATAATCCCTTGCTTGTACCAGTGCCGAGCCGCTCTGAACTAGGTCAGAGCCTTTTGGTGTTCATGTCTGCAGGGCTGCAAGGGGCCAGGCTCCAGCACGGCTCCATTCGCACGCTCGGGCTGGTTTTGCACTTGGGATCCGAATCCAAGTCCAGCAGAGGAGCAGCCTCTGCCCCTCGGTTGTCACCACCGCCCCTCCAGCCTTGGCACGCTCGTGTGCGGGTGGGTGCATACCTACATGTGTGTGGGAGAGGGAGATGTCATTTCCTCTGCAATGAAAGGCTGCTGTTTGAAAACAGGGCATTTTTTGAGTCGGGATTTCCCCTTGCCAGGTTTCTGACTGATGGGGGCTGGCTTGTGTCGTGCCTGGGACTGAGGCTGCGGGGAGCAGCTGCCCTGTAGGCTTCTTAGCGCTGTGCCTGGGTGGCCGCAGTATGGGAGCGGGCACGGCCAGGGTGGAGGGAGGGGAGAAAGCGACAAGTGAAAGTCGGGTCACACGGACTCTTCTTCTGCTTTTGCTGGGGCCTAGCCGACCCCTGCAGCAATGCCACACGTTCGCCGGGGGCAGGGGAAGTGGTGCTTCTCCAGTCCTAGTTTCCACTCTTGGCTTGTCTGGGACCGAATCTCAAGTGCAAGTTCCAGTGTTTCGCTGGACTCCTAGGAGCCAGACAGTCCTGTTCTCTCTGGTACTGCCCAAGTGCCCAAAACCGTTCGGCAAGCGCAGGGCACTTTTGAGAGACCTTCCAGGCAGCCCTGGGCAAGCTCTTCTCGGGGTCCCCCTCTGCTGCAGAGGAGCACCGTGTGAGCTGCCGGATTAGCTCAGCCTTTCATCCCCAGCAGCTATTAGCGATTAGCCAGGCGTGTTGACTTCAAAGGGGACATATTTGCTAGGCTGAGCCACAGACCCTATTTGGGAGATGGTTTCCCTCAGGTGCTGTCTGATGTGCAGTAAAGTCTGACATGAAAATACAGGAAGGATGGAGGAAAGAGCATGACCGGTTTTGTCATACTTGCAGCCATAGTTTGACTAACCTTTCCCTGGTAAAACGAGTGTCATTCCCTAAAGAGCATCTTTGTACCACCCTTTCCAAGCTGTCCCCCTTGAAACATGGGACCCAGGGGTCTCTGTGCAGAGGGCCGGGACCCTGTGAGAGCTGTTGCTTTCTGGGGAAAGGGGTGGAAGGCGGTTCCTTGATGGGTGTCTGCACGCAGGGGTAGTAGCAGTGCCTGTGGCCATTTGGCGAGGGGGGCTTTGCTGTGTAAAGTTACAGGACACAAACTGTGACTGAAGCTGCAGCGAAAACAGCAGCAGCCTCCGGGCCGAGGCAAATCCACTTCCCTGGTGCTGACCAAGGGCATTCTGGTAGATACCCATGTCCTCTGGCTCTTGAAGTTTTGGGTTGTGATCCCACAAGGCAAGCCGCATGTAAATGCAGCAGACGGAAACCTCTCGGAGCAGACGCGGCGTGCTGCAAGGCTGACCTCCTGTGGTCGGACGTGGCACGGTCTTCTCCGAGGGCCCGAGCAGCACGGGCGTCCTGGTGCCACGCAACCTGCCCATCCGCACGGCTGCTGTCAGGAGATCTTGGCCTCTCCTTCCGCTTCACCCAGTTGCCTAGGACAGAAAAGGTGCCCTGTGAAGCTCTGCAGCTGTCTGGTCTCTGCAGCAGCCTCTGACTACTTCTCTCCGTATCATTCAGTTCAATAGCTCCGAGCACTATTTAAAATCTTGCCTGAGCGAGACTTGGTGCAAAGGTACCTGCTGGGGCTGGAGGGAGCACCGTGGAGGGTGCAGGGAAGTTAGCTGCTGCCTGCAGGAGAGGTGCAGCTATGCCGCTAGCCCTCTGAACTCCTCGAGTGAACGCAGAAGGCAGTTGAACCACATCTGCTACCTGTTGGACCCCTGGAGGTGGGGGTGGGTGGGTTGGTGCTAGGAGGTGGGTGGGGTGGATTGGGCTGGGACAGCACGGCCCCCTGAAAGGTGGTTCATGGGCATGATCTGTTTGTTGCAGGCAAAGCGAGCAGTGCAGCGGGGAGCCACCGCTGTCATCTTCGATGTGTCGGAAAACCCAGATGCCATTGACCAGGTATGAAGGCAGGAGCCCAGGCTTATGCCATGCCATGCAGCCTTGGCCCATGTACTTCGGGCTGCTGAGCACCAGACTGAAGGCAGACCCACCTGGCTGGGGGGCATACACGTGGTGATGCTATCTGAAGGGGGTAGTCCCCTTTGACTGGCACAGGCCCCAAGACAATTGCCTGAAGTGAGTTGTCCTAGTCCGCTGTTCTGTCCGGGGCGCCCTGCTGCCCCAAAGCCACCTGCATTTGGAGCACAGGACAGATGGCGTCACTGGGGCTCCCAGCAGCAGTCACTACAGTTCAGGCTGCAGAACGGTTTCCATTCTGAACCTCGCGGGCTAGAAGCATGTTCTGAAATGTGCATGTCCTATACACTCGCTAAACCAGAAAGCTCTGAACGATTTGTTTAGAAGGCCTCAGAAATTGAATGTAAATACTGTGGAAGTAAAATGATAGGTGACTTGATGTGGTCAAGTTAATGTTGCTTTTGGAATAAATAGTGTTTTTTATTCAGAAGTAAGTTTAATACATGACTGCTAAAATGTTGCACAAACACATAGTGCAGCTGAGTTCAAGTTGATTTAACTTTTGCATTTTCCTCAGTCTGTAATTTTAACCATGTAATGAGCAAATTGAATTAACTTAATATTTTAAGCATAACTTGTAACGATTATTTTCTCCCGTTGTGACGAGATGATGCTGTAGAAAAGGACAAGTGAGTGCTTTTGGAACCATTGCTATCTTCATCCTTTTTGTAATTGTCTCTCCCTTGCCTGGAAAGAGCCACCTAATCTGCAGCAAATCTATTGAGTGCCTGTGCTCTGTTTTTCTTCCAGCTTAACCAGGGCTCTGAAGACCCTCTGAAAAGGCCAGTGGTGTATGTGAAAGGTGCTGATGCTGTTAAATTGATGAACATTGTTAACAAGCAGAAAGTGGCACGAGCAAGGATTCAGCACCGGCCCCCAAGGGTGAGCTTCAAGCAGGTGTTGAGAGGGCATCCTGTTGCTCTTGCTTTGTGCAGCCCCTGTTAGCTGCATTGGCTTGGAGTGCAGTGTGGCGATGCCCCCATGAGCCCTGGTGTGTGAAGGGTTAGTCAAGAATTCCTATCGACCTCTGTGGGATTTTGCAAATGAGTAGCTACGCTTTGGTGTGAGTAGGGGATTTGCAGTCTGAACTTGTGTTGACAGCACAAGGATTCTTCTTGGGTTTTGGATTGTGATCATCCTTTAATACGTAAAGAAAGTTTTACTTAAAGTTTGTTTGGGCACTCCCACGTGCTTTTAATCCCTGTTGGCACTGTCCACCCTTTTGTTGCACTTTCCCAGCGTGGATTAACAGATATCTTGAGACTTCAAATTCCTCGCAACCCAGACTAGATTCCCCTTAGATCACTTGGACACTTGACGAAGACAAATACAGAAATCAGCCACAAGATTTCCAGTCTCCTATATTTCTAAAATGCTGTATGCTATGCAAATGCTATACGTTAGGAAGTATGACTCGCATGAGCAGTAGACAGCTTGCAGAGGAGTCAAGTGCTGTGACTTTACTCTCTTAAAAATAAAAGCAACCCAAAACCCCACAGAAACTGTTGGTAACTGTGATTGGCTGTGGTGAAAGTTGCTGTTTGTGGAGCCAGCCCAGAGTGCAGCGTTGCTGTAAACCTTGCTTCTGGTGGCTGGTGATCACGCTGTCCTTTGCGCTCTATGGACTTTTAATAAACGTAGCTTTTCCCCTTGCTGTGCTGATGTCACGTTGGTTACCATGTCCCTGCAGGTAAACTGTCCCTCTGACTGCTGTGTTGAACAGCAACACAGAATGATAGGTACCTTGTCGTGTTAATCCAGTGCCTGGGAGAGCAACTTGGGGTTTTGGCTGATGCACTTGGAGCCTGTGCTTACCCACAATGCTTGTATGGGAACGATGATTCCCAAGAAGTGAGAAAAGCGGGCAGTGGGTCTGGGACGTGATCTCTCTGGAGAGGGAACTAAACTCTTTGTCTTCACTTCCCAGCAACCTACAGAGTATTTTGATATGGGGATTTTCCTGGCCTTTTTTGTGGTGGTCTCGCTTGTTTGCCTTGTTCTTCTTGTCAAGATCAAACTGAAGCAGCGACGTAGTCAGGTAAGAGGTGCCTGGGTCCGGGAGCTGTGATGGTGTGCTCCTCGAGCTCTGGCTGGTGCTGGCTCTAACTGCATTTAGAAAACTGACCTGACGCTGTCAGGAAGAAGGGAATATTCTGGAACAAAAACCTTTGTTGAAGGGGTTCCCTCTGGTAAGACGGGACACTTTGAAAAGGTTGCAGATTTCTCTAAGGGATCTGCGTTGCCCTCAGCTGGTCCTTTGGCCAGGAGGGGTAACCATGCCAGTGTGGCTAATCTTTGCGGAGAAGGAGGCATCGGTGGCATTCAGCAGCAGCAGATCAGAGAATGGTGTGGAGGGGTTTTCAAAGTGATTTCCAGGCTTATTGGGTATTTAGCACAGACAGCGTCAGGATTTCCATTTGCATTGGAGGAGAGGAGTTTCAGCTTTCTTTTTAAGAACTAACTTCCCTCGATTCCTAGGGGGAGACATTTGCACAGAAAACAATCAGGTAGGAGTCATCCCTGGGACAGACTCCATGAATCGAAGCAATCTGGCATGAGAGCTGCACAGTAGAAAGGAGCCACAACAAGATTTTTATTTTTGTCCTTGACCATCCCACCTCTAATTTTCCTGCAGATATGTAGGGATGGCACTTTATTTGTCCTGGTTTTAAGTATTGGTTTATTAATTCCCATCTAGTCTTCATGAATTTCCCCAGTCTTCCAAGATTTCTTGAAAACTGGTATCAGTTCACAGAGCGCATCAGTCATTTTCTCTCTCATTCTTTGTGCAAGTTATTTGTCTTGCAAACTTAAAATCATTTTGTTTTCATAGATGCTAGATAACTTCTTCCTAGCTGCTGCTAGAATAGGAAGTATTTTGTTGTTTGTTTTTCCAGATGCAGAACAAAAATATTTCTTGATTTGTTTTTGCTTCTCTGAATCATGCTAACAATTTTACCACTCCTAAGATTTTCTTTTTTTTCCCTGATGCACTTAAAAGTTTTTTTTTAATGCTGCTGACCAGAGATTTTGCTTTTCAGTTGCTCCTTCATCAGTTTCTCATTCGTAGTCACCACTCCCAGCTACCTTTTTTTTAAACCATTTGCTACATGCTGCTTTTTCTTCTGTATTTCTGCCTTCATTAGGCACCCTAGCCAGGATGTTCTGTAATCAGATGCCTCTTTCGTGATTGCGGAGTCTAAAGGAACTCCAGTAATTGCTCCATTTTTTTTTTTTTTCCTTCTCAGTCAGTTTTGCCTTTTTTTTTTTTTTTTCCCCTCAAGTTTTGGAAATTAACCTCAAAGTAACCAAGAGGTTTTTTGGGTTTTTTTGGTTTTTTTTTGTTTTTACTGTACTGAGTGTATTAGGTACTTAGTTCATCACCCATGCTGCTTCGTGCATCACACATCCATTTGGAAGTGCCTCCCATCTAAATACAAACTAGTCTCTCTGCTTAGTGCGTAGGTGTTGACAACCAAAGGTGATGTGGTCAGAGATGTTGGTGATTAGGAATAGTCAGTGCTGTGTTTCTGCTACTCCAGCTGCTTCAGTCCCTCACTAGCAAAACTGTATTTTATGTTGTAGAATTCAATGAACAGACTTGCAGTGCAGGCACTGGAAAAAATGGAAACCAGGAAGTTCAAATCCAAAAGCAAGGGTCACCGTGAAGGAAGCTGTGGGGCTCTGGACACACTGAGTAGCAGCTCAACTTCTGACTGTGCCATCTGCTTGGAGAAATACATTGATGGGGAGGTAAGAGAAAATAGCTTCTCTGACCTGGCTGAATGGTAGAACTGGGCCCATATGTGTAGTCATTACCAGGTAGTGATAGGGTACCTGGGTAGCGATTGCCCCTGGGTAGGGATTGCCTTGCTGATTCCATTGAGACAAAAGCTGGATCTTCTCCAGAACTGGATCAAGCAGCATATAACACCTGCCCACCTTGGTGGGGCTGCACATCTGGTCCCCTGCTCCCTCCTTTCATAGGTGGGTGGCTTTGAAGAGTACAGCACAGACCAAGGGCAGGACATCTCTTGGAAGAAACCAGAAATTTCAGAGACTGACTGATGCCTCGGCCTCTGTCGCTGTTCCCACTCTTGGAGGCCCTTGCAGTTGCTCCTCAATTCATCCCTTTCCTTACCTCTTCTAAGCGCTACAGGAAAGGCAGGAGCCCTCCAGGACAGCACTGGCATTATTAGCACAATCTGAAATCTCAGCTGGAAGCTGAAGACACTAGATGAAAAGTGATGAGGTGACAAGTTTTTTGGGGAGAACAGAGAAAAATATTAGCTGACCGTCTTCAAGCAACAAAAAACAAAATACCAGCTGCAATAACCCAGCACTGCAAGTGCACGTGGCCAGGCAGAGCATGAACCCAGCTGGAAAAACTGGGGTCATCCAGAGGGGACAATTTTTAGGCTTCACCAGGAAGTATCTTGAGAGGAGATGGGCAGAGCATGCTGACGGTAGGTGCCAGGGCTGCACGGTGCAGAGATGCTGTGCTCTTCTGCAGCTCCTGATTGGCTGGTGTTTAACTCCCGTCTCACCGGGGGCTCAGCCAGAGGCTTAGAGCTGACCTGTTGTGTTGCTGTATTGAAAGGACAGGGTGTGGACTGTGGATGTTTGCTCTCTAGGGAAGGGTCACTCAACATCGTTCTCTCTGCCCCAACAGGAGCTGCGAGTCATTCCATGCACTCACCGTTTCCACAAGAAGTGTGTGGACCCCTGGCTGCTGCAGCATCACACCTGCCCTCACTGTCGCCATAACATCATAGGTGAGTGCTGCCCTGCACGTGCATGTGTCCCAGTGCGGCTCTTCCCAGACCTATCCGCTCTCAGCCATGGGGAAGCTGTGCTTCTGCATGCTGCCCTGCACGTCTGTCTCCTGCCTGTAGCCTGCATCCTGCAAGCCTGGGGCTGCTGTCATGGATGCCAGCAGGCATTAGTGCCCAGAGAGGTTCTTTGAGAGTGACCCATGTTCCAAAAGAGCTGGGTCACGTTCCTACAAGCTGCCTTGCCTGGGACAAATGCCCGGCAGAGGGCAGCACCTCTCAGCCTGCGCAGGAAAGCACCACTGGTAAAATGCACCCGACTCCCTGTTTGTATCTGGATAAACTCTGGGGAAAGCAGGTGAACGGGATGGAAGGACAAGCAGGGAGTGTATGGGAAAGGATTCTCCTCTGTGCTGCAGTATGGCACAAATGTACTCCCTGCCCCCCCAGCTTGAAAACTGTGTTCTGTGTAACAGAAACTAGGGAGGTTGTTTGCGATGTTACAAAAGCTGGGCAGGCATCATTGTTTGCTCCTAACTTGGAGTGAGCACCACTGCCTGTGCAGGGAAGAAGTCATTTCTTTTCCTCCTGTGTCCGTGAAACCCAGGTATTTCAAAGGCTGCTGGGCAAGTGTGATTGTACTGGCGGGGTTGCTTCTCCAGAGCAGGCTGGCACCTTTTCACATACCGTCTTTCCCTGTCAGAGCGCTAAACCTTCAGCGGAGTAACTGCATTTTCCACGTGCTCTGTTCTTTATCTTCTCCCATCCAGAGCAAAAGAAGGGAAACCCAGGCCCAGTGTGTCTGGAGTCTGCTAACCCTGTGCGCAGCCGGCAGCAGAGAGTGATTCTGCCAGTCCATTATCCTGGCCGAGTGCACAGGACCAACCAGATAACGGCCTACCCGACCCGGACGAGCATGGACCCTCACGGGAACCCTATCACGGTACTGACGGTTGACCGGCATGGCGAGCAGAGCCTGTATCCAGCACAGTCCCCAGCCTACATCCGAAGTTACCAGCCTATTCACTTGGACCACGCTCTGAACGCCCATCACTGTGGCCTGGAGCACAGGGCTTACTCTCCAGCTCACGCTTTCCGAAGGCCCAAGTTCAACGGACGCAGCTTCTCCAAAGCAGCATGTTTTTCCCAGTATGAGACCATGTATCAGCACTACTACTTCCAAGGCCTTAGCTACCCTGAGCAAGATGGACAGCCTGCAGCTGGCCTTGCCTCAAAGGGCCCCTCCCGTGCCTTCCAGGCCGGCAACAGCATGCTTTTCCCTCCTGTGGTACATGTTGTGCCGTCCTCCCGCTTGGAGAGTGGCAGCACCTCCAGCTTCAGCTGCTATCATGGTCACCGCTCTGTGTGCAGTGGCTACCTGGCTGACTGCCCAGGCAGTGACAGCAGCAGCAGCAGCTCTGGCCAGTGCCACTGCTCCTCCAGCGATTCCATGATTGACTGCACGGAGGTCAGCAACCAGGGGGTTTATGGGAGCTGCTCCACCTTCCGTAGCTCCCTGAGCAGTGACTACGACCCCTACATTTACCGTAGCAAGAGCCCCTGCCGTGCAGGTGAGGTGGGCGGTGCGAGCCGAGGAACAATTGTTCTCCTGGAGGGTCCCCATCAGGATGAGCTCCTAGCACCTGGCCACAGTTTGGGGGGTGTGGACTGTCGGCCTGTGCCAGCTGCTTCCTCAGGGGACCAGCTCTCTAACTGCAGCATGGAGATGAACTACAGCAGTGATTCCTCGCTAGAGCACAGGGCTCCAAATGGCACTACCTCAGAGGGAGGCCTCGAGGCCGCTCCCGGTGCTGCCTTGGATGTTAAAAGGACCTGGAAAACCCAAGAGGTAGCCGGGCCACTGATGGAGCAGGCCTGCTCGTGCTGCTTTGAGCTCCAGCACTCTGCCTTGGAGCCTGCTAGTGGGGCAGCAGACTGCAGCGCGCTCTTCCTTGGCTCCCCGCTATGGGGGGGTTGTGGTTCAGGGCTGGAGCAGCAGGTGGGTAGCACCCAGGGCCTGTACAGTATTAACTCGGACCACTTGCACAGGACAGACGGGGTGAAATACGAGGGCTTGCCCTGCTGCTTCTATGAAGAGAAGCAGGTCACCTGTGGTGGTGGTGGTGGCAGTGGGGGTGGTGGCTGCTACACAGACGACTATGCAGTGAGCGTGCAGTACACACTCCCGGACGACCCCTTGCCCAGCTGCTACAAGGGTGCGTGCGACCTAGGCCAGCGCATCCCAATCATTCCTGAGGACAGAGACTGTGAGCTGGCCGTGCCCCCGGACTGCCAAGGCCCCCGAGCAGGGGGCTGCAGCTCCTGGGATGCGGCACCTGAAATGGATGCTCGTCTGCACCACCAGGGTCTGGGAGAGGTCCCGGAGGAGAGGGAGAGGTGCTATCGGGCAGCACCCTTCCTGCGGAGCAGCTGCGTGCGGGAGGAGGAAGCCAGGAGGCTCTTCTCTGTCCCTGCCCTGAGCCCCCAGGAGCTGGCACCAGCCACAAAGGCTGCAGGTAAGAGTCAAGCCTGGCCATTCCCCAGCAGTTTTCAGCTCCTCTGTCCCATGGGAGCACGTGTGTTGGCTGCCACAGCACACATGGCCATGGAGGTTACCACCCAGGCTGGAGATGTGGGAGTTTGGCCTAGTGCCATCCAGTAGCCACAGTTCTTACAAAAATGCTGTGCATTTGCCTTTTTCCTTCAAATATCCCACCCCTGGTCCCCAGTGCTGTTTCATGGGTGCTGCCTAGCCCTACTCGGGACACCTCTGGACGCCAGTAGTGAGAGCACAGCAGGTCCTTGTTAGGGGCTCTCAGTGCTGCTGCAGCCCATGTTGATGGCCACGGACAGTGCGAAGGAAAAACAGCTGCCAGGCCAGGCCAGTGCTGCAAGGGGTAGAAGAGGAGTGTGGAAAGCCCTGGGATGGACAGACTCGGAGCATGGGGGAGGGAAGGGGTTGTCTGCGGGGGGGTCTTGCAGGAAGTGGTGAGCGCTAGAAAGGAAAGAACCATTGAAGCATCTGGCTTGCTTGCAGTGAGCTGGGCAGCCCCTGCCCTGCCCCCTCTAGGCCTCTGCCCCCAAAATGTTCTTTTTGTCTAAGAAATTCCTCTGTCCCTCAGGCTCCGGATCGCACCCTCTGGAGAGGAGCCAAATGGGTGACTAGGCCCAGCCTGGCTGCCACAGACGGACCACGGGAGCTGCCATGGAGACACCAGATTCTGTTGGACTTTCAGACTTTTTTTTTTTTTTTTTTTTTTTTTTTAGCTTTGACAAACACACAAAAGTGGTAATGTGGAGAAGCCCCTGTGCACCCGCCCTGCCTGCCTGAGCCCCTCCTTACATCTCCCTGCTGCCCTCTCTCCAGCCTGAGGCCTTGTGCAGCTCTGGCCTGGGTCAGGGTACAGAGCCCACCTGGGGTATGGGCTGGAGCTGCTCTGTCAGAGCGCTGTTGCCATTCCTATACTAGGGACAAAAAGTGTTATTTATACTTTCCTCTAGAAATGGCCGTGCCAGCTCTTGCTGAGCAGGTGCCACGGCTGTGCTAAATAAGCCACGCCATGCGTAGATGCTGCTGCCTCCTGCTGAAGGAGTCTAGCCTTTGGTAAGCTCAGGGCTACACCTGCCTTACAAACAAACCAGCACCTTGAAGCAAACTGGTCCAGATATGGATACCAGTGCTGACTGAACACTCAAGACGCTGCCCCTGCCTTCTAGTGCCACTTCCAGTAGCAAACAGGTTTCCAGGGGTGTGGTATAGAGTTGTCAGTTCCCCTGCTTCGTGCTTCTCTAAGGACTTGGTGAGGAGAAATCCCTGGCCTATGTGCTCAGTGCTCCTGACACGAGATGAAAGCTCAGAGGCACCTTGACTGCTGCCGGCCTGGATCTGGCCAGGACCCCCTTGTCCCTTGCTCCCCGCTGCTGCAGGTGCATGTCAAACCGCTGCTTTGGCAGTGCCTGCCATCCTGCTATTCTGAGGACAGTTCTTCGGGAGTCTGCAGCTCTGGGTGGCAGCTCCGTAGCCAGAAATACTGCTGCAGGCCGCAAAAGGGGGCTCGCAAGGTCTCTGGGGCTTGCCTGGGTCAGTTTAGGAAAGCTTGGATGGGGTCACTGTGTTGCTTTCTAAGGGTACTAGTGCATTTTGCCAGCTAGTACAGGCTACATGTGTGTACATGCCGTGGGGAGTGAGGACTGGGTAAACCGGCTTCATTTGTTTTCTTTCTTTGCTGGAGAAGAGGCGGTTGAGGTTGCTTCCTTAGCTCAGTCCATCTTGGTGCTTTCTTTGACCCAGCCAGCTTCACCTGTGTTTGACTGCATATGGAAAGCGTTGCATACCCCGGTAGTCTAAGCACATACGTCTGTCCGTGTTTCTCTTGTTTCCTGTGGAAACAATGGCTTCTAGGTAAGAGGCCGTCATAGCACGTTTTTTAAACTGCCTGTCATGCTGTGTGTGCTTGGAACAGTTAGCACCCTTCTGTCTGGTGTGTACACAGGGCAGGGATGCGTTTAAGGGGGGTGTACTAGTTTATGCCCACAATGTAGGTCTGGCAAGAAGGATTTAATAGAAGGAAACGTGAGGAGGACACATTTCCACAACCTGAACCATGACAGTTCGGTGTGACGTGTTCTTTCACTGAAGAGCTGCCCTGTGCGAGACTGCCTTGGGCTTGTCAGGGAAACCAGCTGTCTTCATTTAACATCCCAGGGAAGGCAAATGTACCAAGGAGCAGCTTAAAGGTGAAAAGGAGATCTGTTTTTCAGTTCTGACCAATAACACCAGGAAGGATTGTTAGCATTTGCAAGAACCCTAAGCAAGGCTCTCGGTGAGTAACTGCCTGAGTCCAGCTGTTCAGAGAAATGGTGCATCATACAGCACAGAAGGAGCCAACTATAAAAAGGGTGGGGGGAAATGCTGAATGCATTTTCTAGGTGTAAACATGCAGAGGCTGAGCAATACCCTCAGATGGAAGGTGGTAGATGATGTGTTTTGTGGAAACGGAGCTATGGAGTTTTGTCACTTTTCCCCTCTTTGAATATGCTCACACCCAGCTCCCTCCCCCAGCCCACCCCCGCGACAACGAAAGAAATGGACTGCAGGTGTGGCAAAGCTGCACAGCTTGCGCGTGCTGTAAAGCAGGGAGCCTTTAGCTGCAGGAGATGTAACCACACCGAGCTGTGGTGAAATATGGTTAAGGTATGAACTGGCTAGTTGCACGTTATGACTCATGGTCCCAGGCACCTGGGACCTATCTCACTCACCCGGATGACAAGGAAGCCGCAGCCAGTCAGACCACTCCTTCCCTGCAAGCCACGTGGTAAGGTCTTCAGTCCCCATCCTGGTCTTGCCTCCGCCGTTGGCATTTACTGCTTTTCCCTGCTCCCGATGCCTCTTGAAAGGACACACAGGCCAATTAGCCACAATAGATACTACTTTTAAACAAAAATGCCTTTCTATTACCTAAATGAACTGTTGCCAGTGTTGGGCTCATGAGGCACTATTTAAAATGTTTTTTAATTAAAATGATCTTGTAGCACTTAAAGGTTTTTGTATAAAAATTGCTGTAAAGATTTGTAATACGGTCAAAAGGGCTCTCTCTCCTTCATTACCATTTTTTAATGTTTCAAAGGCTAGAAAACAACTTGTATATATTCTGTAAATGTATAGCAGCACATTTCATTTATGGAAATATGTTCTCAGAATATTTATTTACTAATATATTTATCTTAAGCCATGTCTTATGTTGAGAGTGTGTGACATTATTGGAATAATCATTGAAAATCACTAACATGAGGCCCTGTAAATACATGATAATTGCACACAAAGATTTTACAAGATTTGCCGACCAAAAAATGATTAAAAACAAGTTGTAGTTCTTTACAGTTTTGTAACAAAGTGTACAAATGTCTGTAAAAACAAGCAAACAAACAAACCCACAAAAATACAGTTTTATCAAATATACATTTGAAAGTTGTCCTTCTTTCTGGGGAGAGAGGAGCTGACTCCATCCTGCCCCTCTGAAGGAAATCCTGTGTGCCTGCAGGTGAAATGTTTTCAAACAGACTTGTAAGGAAGACCTGTGGAAGCTGATTTGGTTTGGTCTCGGTGAAAGTTGGATGGGTGATGGACCCAGGCGTGGGTGTGCCTCTTTCTCAGCCACTCCCTCTGCTTACAGTGACTGTCCTGCCACTAAACTCTTCTTTTTGCAATCCCCAACAACCAATCGCAGTGAGCGAACTGCTGTTTACAGAAACCACCAGCAATCGGAAAACCCTATTAACAGAACCACACGGATATGCACGTAACTCAAAAAGTGTGATTTTTTTTTTTTTTTTTTTTTAAACCCTCTGCTTTCCACTCATCTGTAACCCCTCTCAACGTGCTATGTCTCATTACAGCGTTTCTCAACCTGTGGGTCGTGACCCAAAAGTGACTCGCAAGAATATGTGAAAGGGTTGCAAACAGACTTTAAAAATGCATTCTCCTTCAAGGGAGAAAGATGTGGGCAACCAGGGCTTTTCCCTTGCAGGCTGTCGGCTCCAGCCTGCAAGGGGTTGCTTGGGGCCCCCCCGCCCCACACACTGCTGCTGGGGCCTGGGAGCAGTGGGTCAGGAGTGAGGAGCTATGGGTCAGGACTGGCCATCAATGCTTTATGAATGGGTCCTGGTACAAAAAAGTTGAGAATCGCTGTCTCATTACGCTGTCAGCTTTTTGGGGCAAGGAGCATCTTTCCACCTTTTACAGTTAGCACACCTAACACATTTGGGGCAGCATAAAATAGTGGATGCTTGGTTCTGACGCACATATACTCCCTTGTAAATCCAGCATCTGCTTTGACAAATGTTAGCTTTCTCACTTAGGGGGAGGCTGCCCAGGACTGGAACAGCCAGCGATGCCGCTGCGGAACAGGTACGAAATGTTACCGGTCCTGGGGAAGGGAATGGCACTAAAATAATGAAGTTAGGAGTTGGGTTAAATGCACAGGATGCACCCAGGCAAAATGCTTTGTCAGGGGTTTTGGGCAAGGTTGGGCTTGATGGTAGTTTTGCAAAGGTGGGTAGGACAGAGAAGTACAAAGCTTTGTCTCTGGTGTTGGGAGATTGAAGGTACTGTGCTTAATTATGCTTTATCCTCCTTAGCTGCAGTTTGTATCAGGGGGATCACCTGATTTATTCCATGGTACTGGCCTCACAACAGCATCATACGAGGCTCTGCAAACTAATACGCTGGGGAAAAAAAGCTATCCCCCCCAGTGGAGTCCAGAAATGAATAGCTAAGATGCATCTTTCATGTACCTGTCCTGGAGTCTTCCCTTCACTTTGGCAGCTATTTAGCTGAATGATCTTCCTTACGGGTATTTTGTCTGGTCTTGTAGCGGTGTAGACATAGAAAAGCAGGAGATTAAAGCAGTCTTAGAAAAATTAAAGATGCTGAAGCATAACCAAAAGATGGTAAGGGATGGGAGTGTGTGTGTGTGTGTGTGTGTTTGGGGGAGGAGGGGTTCATGTTTTCTTACTATTTGTTCTCGGTGGGAGGAGTGATGGATAAGGGAAAGACTCGGATTAGGCCTAATGCTGCCTATTTAAAAATGTCCTGCAATCTGTTAAGACCTGTCTAGTTGCTTATTATAACGTTGCTAAATGTTAAGTGTGCAGCTGAAGTTTTCGGTGCTAAATGCCTGCCTTCGGTGTGTTTGGAAAACTTCAGCCAAAACCATTTGATCATTCCTTAGGATTAGATCAGATGCATAATTTTGCTCATGTTGAAACGTAAAGGAGGATGGTTTTCCCCAGCCCCTCTCTCTCGCCTGGCTTCGAGGCTTGCGGGTTGGTGCATGCTGCAGCGCGGGACTCCCCGCCTGACTCCTGCAGGAGGCTGCACACGTGACCCCTCCTGCTGCCCGTGTCTGTGCCCGAGGCAGGGGCTGGGACGCCTGTGCCGGGAGGGGGGAGCCCCCCCCAGTGCAGCAGAGTGAGGAGGAGCAGCCCCTGAGAGGCTCATGGGGCTGCGGCTGGAGGGAAGCTCCCAAGGGGAAGGCGAGTGGCAGCCTCTGGCCCTGGTCTCCCTGGCCCCAGGCCCATGCAGGAGCACGATGGCTTCACGGCACAGCGCAGCTGCTGTCCTAGCAGCAGGTCAAGGTGCAAGTGTCCCTCTGGGTAACTGGGGAGCTCAGCTAATGTCCCTCAACTACCTCATGTTCAGTCCCTCAGTATCTGGAGGCCACATGTTACTGAAGACTCTTACTTTTAATAGCTTCCTCAAGTGCCTGTGCATCTATCTGGACAGACGCGTGGTACGTGCGCCTCACTTGGCTCGGGCGTGTCTTGTTTTGAAAGGTCTCCAAGCGGACGGGACCCTGTGCCAACCATGTGTCGTTCGCCAGCTCCAAACCCACTGCGGTCCCTCTGCTACAAAGCCCCGTTCGGCCCTGGTCCCCCCAGCATCTGCCACGTGCCTCCTCCTCTGGAAACCCCTCGGCTGATGGACGTGACTGTGGCCAGCCAGGGCTGCTCGGGCAGTCTCTGCCGGCGCTGTCCCCGCACTGCGTGGGGGAGGCTTCCCTGGCCTTGTCTGTGCTGGGACTGCTATCGCTGCCCCTAGCCGGCCGAGCGTGCAGACAAGAGCAGCCCTGCACCCCTCAGAAACCCCGGGGCTGCCGTGTTATGTGGCCATTACGCTGCACACTAGAGGGAGGAAAGCAGTTTACTTCATCCCCCAGGCACTGGAAAGCAGGAAGAATCTGGACCTGAGAACTGGTGAGGTGGCGGTGTTGGTTTTCATAGTTTCACAGGAGTTAGGGTCGGAAGGGACCTAAACAGATCATCAGGTCTGACCCCCCACCCCAGGCAGGAATAGGTGCCACGGTCGTATCACCCCAGCCAAATATCTGTCGGGCCGCCTCTTGAAGACCCTCATGATGGGAGAGTGTCATCTCCCTTGGGAGCCCAGTCCAGATCCCGGCAGCCCAAACTGTGCAGTAATGTCTCCTCGTGTCCAGCCTGAACCATCTCTCTGACGATTTGTGGCTGTTACTCCTCGTAACCCTGGTGATGCCCTGCGAGAACAGAGCCTCCCCCAGTTCTTGCTGGCCCCCCCGGTGACTTTGTTAACGGCCACCAGGCCCCCCATAGCCTTCTCTTGTGGAGGCTGAATAGATCCAGGCCATTTAGCCTCTCCTTGTAGGCCCTGCCCCACTACTCTTTGATCATGCGGGTGGCCCTCCTCTGGACCCTCTCCATGTTGTCCACATCCCTCCTGAAGTGCGGTGCCCAGAACTGCACGCAGTACTCCAGCTGCGGCCTGACCAATGCCGCATAGAGGGGGAGGAGCACCCCCGTGGACCTGCTCGAGATGCATCTGTGGATGCGTGACAAGGTGCGGTTGGCCTTCTTGACCGTGTCCCCACATTGGCAGTTCATGTCCATCCTGGAGTCAACAATGACTCCGAGATCCCTTTCTGGCACCGTGTTGACAAGAAGGGTGTTTCCCAAGCTATAGGTGTGTTGCTGGTTCCTCCTCCTTAGATGCAGCACCTTGCACTCGTCTGTGTTGAACTCCATCCTATTCTCATCCGCCCACGTTTGCAACCTGTCTAGATTAGCTGGATTCTGTCCCTCCCATCTGGTGTGCCCACCTCGCCCCACAACTTGGTGTCATCGGTGAATTTGGACAGTGTGCTTTCCACCACCACATCCAGATCGCTGATGAAGATGTTGAACAGTGCGGGCCTGAGGACTGAGCCCTGGGGAACCCCACTGTCCACATCCCTCCAGGTCAAAAACGACCTGTCCACCACCACCCTCTTGAGTGCGACCCTCCAGCCAATTTGCCACCCATCTGACTCTGAAGGCATCAATGCTGCAGTCACCAAGTGTTTGTTTTGTTTTTGTTTTTTTTATGAGAATGTGGTGGGAAACCATGTCAAGGAAGACGATATCCACCCCGACGCCCTCGTCCAGGGACTTTGTGACCTGATCATAAAAAGAAACCAGGTTACTCAGGCAGGACCTGCCCGCAGTGAACCCGTGTTGGTTGCCCCTGAGCATTGCCTCCCCTGCTGGGGCCTTGCAGATGTGCTCCTGGATGACTTTCTCAAAGGCTTTCCCAAGGACCAAGGTAAGCCTGACTGGTCTATAATTGCCAGTAATTGTGGCGGGAGTAGTTGTCTTTGAACCTAAGCAAGACCAGCATGTCCTAATGGTCCTGGGAGTAAATACACATGTCAGTGGCTTGCAGAGTCTGAGGGACAACATTATAGGCTGGGCGGGGGGGAACTTGTAGAGCCGCGCTGGTAGGAGCGCCACGAGAGGAATGCAGTGACTGGAACAGCTGTTTCATCAGCATGTGTGCAGCCGTGTCAGCCTGACCCTCCTAATTAGTGGTCATTTGCAGTAAATGCCAAGTAAATTAACATTGCTGCTTATTTTGTTACAGTGTATAGAACATTTATTCCTTCCAGAATGTAAACTAATATATTTTCCTGCTTCGAAATGTGACCAAGATACAAGCACATTATATCATTTTTAAATAACACATTTCCTAAATATATATTACTATAGATAACACATCACACTTTCTTATATTTTAATATCTCTTTAAATAATACAATCTCTGTTTTTCCCCAACACTGGGCTAGTAAGACAAAGGTACATGGAAAACCAGCCTTGGAAGCAGAAGACTACCCGCATTGCTATCCCCAGAACACAAAATGCATTGACTTAAGTGATCTAGAGTACTTAAATCAATGTGCTACTTTCCAGCATCAATCCCAGTTAAAGCCCTGAAGGGCTGCTGGCTCCTTTGAAGCAGATGTTAGGGAGGGTGGGCCAAAGGCCATGGGGGTGAGATTCCACACACATTCCTGCTCGACAATTAGTTTTGATTTGTCTACACAAGTACTAGAGAGACAGGAGTGTCGCACCTGGAGGGATGCCCTCAGGTTGAACTGCTCTCAGATGCTGAATTGCCAGCATGGCAGAGGGAGTTCCTAGGAGGCCGCATGTGGAGGGATTTGGTGTCAGACATGGACTTACTCCTGAAGCCACAGAACAGAGGACCCCAGCACTCCAGGGTGCCCTGCATGGTGGAGGGATGGCCAGCTATACTACAGGCATGTCCACGTTTTTGAGGCAGTTGACCAGGCTGAAAGTCCTGGCATAATTCTGGGAAAAGAAGTAGTCTCAGGTTGTAAGGAGGGTGGCTAACAGGAAAAAAGATCAACTTCACTTCTGTATCATATCAGTCTTATAGTTTCATAGTTTCTAGGATTGGAAGGGACCTGAGCAGATCATCAAGTCTGACCCCCTGCCATGGCAAGAAAGAGTACTGGGGTCAAACAACCCCGGCAAGGTGATTGTCAGGCTTCGTCTTAAAGTCCCCCAGGGTAGGAGCCAGCACCACTTCTCTTGGAAGTTGGTTCCAGATCGTAGCCGCCCTGACCGTGAAGTCGCGCCTCCTGATGTCTAGTCTGAATCCTCCCCTCTGCCTGCTTGTGACCGCTATTCCTGGTCACTCCTGGCAGTGCTTGGGGGAACAGTGACCCCCCCCCAGTGCCTGCTGATCCCCCTCTGACTAGTTTGTAACAGGCCACAAGATCCCCCCTCAGCCTTCTCTTTTGGAGGCTGAACAGGTTCAGGTCCCGTAGCCTCTTCTCGTAGGGCCTACCCTGCTGCCCCCTGATCATACGAGTGGCCTCCTCTGGACCCTCTCCATGCTGTCCACATCCCTCCTGAAGTGCGGCCCCCAGAACTGGACACAGTGCTCCAGCTGCGGCCTGACCAGTG
>NW_017728921.1:0-21166 GCF_001723895.1 Crocodylus porosus | reverse complement strand
GTTCATCTTGGCATCAGTGATGACTCCAAGATCCTTTTCTGCCTCTGTACTGACAAGAAGGGAGTTCCCCAACCTGTAGGTATGGTGCTGGTTGTTCCTCCCCAGGTGCAGCACCTGGCACTTGTTGGTGTTGAAGCCCATCCTATTCTCATCCACCCACCCCTGTAACCTGTCTAGGTCTGATTGCAGCCTATTGCTTCCTTCTAGCATGCCCACATCCCCCCACATCTTAGTGTCATCAGCAAATCTGAACAGGGTGTTAGCTCACTGAAGTCCACCCTCCTGAAATCCAGGGCTGCTGCCTTGCTGTAGGCGTTTGCCACCTTGCGCTGGATGGTGAATCTCAGCGGGCGATGATTGCTGTTGCCCAGGTGGTCGAGCACCCGCAGCCCCCTCCCAGATCATCCCTGTGGCCAGCACCAGGTCCAACAAGGTGTCTCCCCTGGTGGGACTGTGCACCTCCTGGGTTAGATGGAGGGCCTGCATTTGGGCTAGTAACCTATGTGAGCGGTCAGACCTGGCTGACTGCCCTTCCCAGCAGATGTCTGGAAAGTTCAGATCACCCATGATGACCACATCCTTTGATCTAACTACCTCCTTGAGCTGACTGAAGAATTCCTGGTCTAGCTCTTCCCTGTGGTTGGGAGGTCTGTAGTAGACCCCGCCGTTAAGTCTCTTTCCCCTCGACTGCCTTGTATGCTAACCCAGAGACTTCAGAGTGCCTCTCCTCTGACTCTGTGCTACCTGGTGAGGATGTGTGTTCCTCCTTGATGTAGAGCACCACCCCTCCCTTTCCTCCCCGTCCTGTCCCTCCTGTACAGCCTATAGCCCTCAAGCAGTCTTAACTACTGCTTTTGGAGGCCAGCTCTAGGATCGCCGTGTCTGAAAGACTAAGAGAAATGAGTGTTTTCATCCCTTCCCTTCAGCACGTTTACCGTGCACAGTTCCCCAGTCACAGTCACGTTCTCCTCTTGCCCCAGATCACCTGTTCAGTTGATCTGCTGTTCATATGGTTGCTTCATGCAGCCGAAGGACACACAAACAAATTGAAAACCTCTGAAGACATTGTAAAAGATAAAATAAGCAGAGGCTCTCAAGAAGAGGTGCAACATGGCAAAGGTCTACGTTAACCCCATTTTGGAAACTGGCTTGATTTCATGTTGATGGTGCTGAGCATTTTAGAAAAATGAAGTTCCTACAAATTAGGAGAGAAAAGATGAGCAGGAAAGTGTCCTGCTCCCTCCCCTGCCAGGGAAGTGGCCCAGGACACTCCTAATAGGCACCCA
Source organism: Crocodylus porosus (assembly GCF_001723895.1). Lineage (NCBI taxonomy): Eukaryota > Metazoa > Chordata > Crocodylia > Crocodylidae > Crocodylus > Crocodylus porosus. The sequence continues at coordinate 19,880 of NW_017728921.1, read as the reverse complement.
TGCAGAACGGAGAGCTGCTTGTTTCATGAACTCCAAGGAGCCAAACTGTGCTCTTGTGAGGTTACGAAGAAACCAGAGGCACTGCCCGGATTACAGAACAGCTCTGCAGAGAGTGGTGAAGGGGAGGAACAAAGCCCAGAGCACTGCTGGGCCTGGCTTTGCACCAGAACAAGGCATACGGGAGCAGGCCCATGCTGGGGGTGAACACTCAGTGATTGCTACCGAGTGAATTCCAGCTCGCGGTTACTGAACTGCATTTCCTCTCACTATCTGTGACACTACAGTAGTGTCCAGTTGCACGCTTGAGAAGAAAGGCAGGCAATGCATTTTGTCATTCCTCTGCTTTATATGACTTCTGGCTAAATGCAAAGTCCCCTGGAAAGCTAACCTTCCTACACAATGACAGAGGCGGGGCTACAAGATTTCCATCAGTGTGGCTAGCAGGAACCAAGATGCCATCTACCAAGGATGCAGGGGCATGGCTGTGTCTCCAAGCACGAGCAGAGACTGGTAATGCAGGCAGAGTCTATGGTAGATGCGGGATTGCTTTTGGCTTTCCCCCTAGCCTGCCCCTTCAAACTTTTGGCTTCCAGGCTTGGGCTTGCACGTAGGATCCTGCCATGGCTCTGACAGATGAATGTGGGAGGTAGGAGACCTGCTGGTGGTAGTGCCACACGGCCTTGAATGCTTAAGCTCTGCTCAGTTGAAATTTGGCAAGTAATTTGGAACTGATGTGGCCCTGGAAACAGAATTCTATTAAATAATAAACAGGTACAAAAATCCTGCCAGGGCTGCACCTGGAGACCATTAATAATGAATAAATACATGAGTGTTTTTCCAATATTTATCACCAAGAACAGGCTTTACTGAAGGTACGTACACACTGCTGTCACAGATGCCGCACAGTTCAGGTGCTGGCAGCATGGCAGTTTGGAGGGCTGTAAAGCTCACCTGCCCATAGGCAGATTGCCCAGGCTGAACTGCATGCTGCCACAGCAGCACTGGGCCCTAAGAGACCGAAGGGTTAATGTGCTTTTCACCAAAATATTCCCTCCCCTGAATTTTATCGGCGCTTTAATTACCTTTCCAAGCAACTCTTCTAACAGGTTCAAGCAAGAAGGCACTAGATGTTCCCGTGCATTCGCCTCTCGCTAGAAACTATGTGGTAATTACTGGCTGAGTGAAGTCTTTCTGCTCCGCGCAGCTCTTACAGAGCGGTTCCACTGCCTCTGGCGCCTGTCTGCCAAGCAAACAAGGCTGTGCACGGACTCAGTTCTGCATCCCAGACTGGATCACAAAGGGCTTGGACTCAGCGCTGAGATGCTCAAGTCTGAAGCCCTGGGCTGCCGAGTGGAAATCACTGCCCCACATTAGCCGGCAGGCGCCAGACGCCCCACACGCTGCACAGGGGGCAGCTAGCCAGTGGCACTGCTGCTGCGGAGGGATGTGGTTGGTGCTCTGCTCCTCCTGGTAGGTAGGCGTCTTCCTCTGGGCAGGAGGGCAGCCCTGCTCTCCATCCTTGGTCCGTGGAGGGTTCAGCGCTGTGGAACTGGCACTGAGCCCCACCAATCCTTCCTCGCACAGAGGAGGCAGTGCTGCTGCTGGGTCTGCCATTGTGCGCCATAGCCCAGTGTTGGGAATTCTCCTGATCTGATTTGGCACAGGGATTTAATGCAGCACTGCATCCCAGGGAGCATCCAAGCCTCAGGACAGGGGTCGGCTGGGTGTGGCCCCACTCTCACCTCTTGAAACTTTTCAGCTTGGTATAAAATCCTGAATATTCACTGGAGCAGGAGCTTGTTCCCAGGGGAGTGCCCCAACCCTCAGGCTGCAACGTCATTCTCTCTGGCCCCGTGCAGGGACCTGGGAGACGCGGTGGTGGAACCTGAAACGCCTGCCGGTGGCAGCGGCAGATTCTGAGGACCTGAACTGTGCACCTGCTTCCTTTTAGCCATCTTGCCCAAAGGATTTGGGCCACTCAGTACAACACCAGTGATCTGGAAATACGAACGAATGTCTGCCAGAGATTCTCGAACAAACTGAGAAAGGGACAAGCGGCATCTCATTTCACTGCCAACAGACTCGGCAGGTCTGAATCAAAACTCTTGTTCCCGAGCTACTGTGCTCTGTAAAGCTGCAGTCCTAGTGTGCTTTCCCATCTGAGATCATTTCACTGTTTTCCAGGATACAAAATGAGCAGTCCCAACAGCCTCCAATTAGATGCAGAAGCAGTTTTTTGCTTTTCTAGCTAGGATGAGATATGTCAGACGAGCAAAAATCACATATTTCTACAGTCCCTTTCCTTTGTTTAAGCCTTTTTTTGGGCTTCCTATAACAGGGGTCCCCGGCTTCTTGGCTCCGTTCCCCAGCTGGTGACATCCAAGGCATGAAGCACGCTGAGAAAGGTGCTGGCCTATCCTCTCAGCGTTGCTAACAGCCAGAGAGCGTTGGAGCTCAGACTTCAGATAGAAAGGCACCCCACTTTTTTCCAGACATCTGTCATTGTGTTTCCAGTCCCTTCACTCTCAGGCTCTCGGGGAGCAAAATGTAGCTTCCTCGTGGTCTGATTTTAAAAAAAGACAAGCTTGTTGAGGAGCATGGAGTAGCACAGCTGATCTTTTTTCTTTCCCCCTAACGTATCAGCCTGAGAGCACCAGCATTTTGGGAACTCTTCTGTCTCCCTGTTCTTCTTGCTTCATCCCTGCGTTCACCACAGCAGCTTCCTGCAGCCTCTTCCCCCTCCTTGCAGGAGGCTTGTGATGGAAAAGAAATTATTTCTTTTTAAGGAACCATCTGGGACCCTGTCCATTTTATTACAGGATTTTTATGGCACAGGATCCCTGACACGAGCATTTATTCTTATCCTTTAAAATTGGGATTCATTTAGAAGGGCCTTGCTGAATTTCAGTGTTTTGTTTGAGCATCTTCTTGTTCGCTATCCTGTGCAGGGGTGAGGTCATTGTCTTGTCGCTCATTCTGGTTTTTGGAGGGTCTCTTTCATGTGAGAACTGTGGCCTGAAATGCCAGCGTGTAGGGCCCTTCCTGCGCGTGCCTGCGGTGAGCAGGGAGAAGAGCTGCCTGGGCAGAGGCGCCATCGGGAGAGCTCTCCACCTGGTAAGGAAATGCTGCGTGGGCCAGGCCCCATTTTCATCTCGGCCCTGTGAGAGTAATAGGGCACTTTGGCAAACACAAGGTTAAGTGTGGAGGTTTGGAGTAATAAAGCACTACGATTCCTGGCAGGTTGCGACTGGACAAGATGCCTGCATCAAACGTGCCCAGAGCCTGGGGTCACCCTGACTGGAGCCTGTTACGCTGTGGTTGGGTAATGGTCCCTGGGCAAGCCCAGGGCCCACAGGGTGGGCACGCTTCTCTGGGATTGGCCTTATGCCACGGTGTTTAATTGGATGTGGGCAGCAGCCAGAGCAAAGGTGTTGAGGCAGCTTTGAGGTGGGTGGCTGTTGGAAAGCATTAAAGGGCTGCATGTGGCCCTTATCTGGGCTGCTGAGAGTACCTGGCAGACAGGTGAAGCTTTGCAGTTTGACTGGGACCTGAATTTGCTAGAAAACATGTCCTAAATTATTTGTTTTGTAAGGAGATGGTCGCAGAGCAGGGCACTGGTTTACTCTGACTTTGCATTGTTGTTTGACCCTGGTAATGGATTAGGAGTCAGCAGCGTGAGCACGACTTCAGAAACGCACACGGAGAAAGTCCTGTTTCTGCTGGACGCTGGAGCCCTGTGGGGAGCACAGCTCCGTGAGCAAGCAGGAGACTGAGCGGGCCAGCATGGAAGTCATGGAGAACGGACAAGTCCTCCACTCGTGTGAATTGCTGCAGCTTCATTGACTTGAGTGGAGCCACGGCCACGTACCTCAGCTGAGGGTGTTAGCCTTGATGCTCACTTCTCCGGCAAGCCTGGAGGACGGATTCCATAAAAAAGCCTGTTTGCAATGGGACACAGAGCGACCCTGTAGACACCAACTAGCTCGTGCAAAAAGCCTCCTGGGTTTTCCAGCTGCAAATGCAGCAACCCTTTTGTAAGTCTCTGAAGGACACTCCAGCCCCACTCTCTCTCTCTCACCACACACCCCTGATTTCCATGTTGGGGAATACAGTTTGTGATAGCTTAGAGCAGTCAGATGTTGGGAGTGAGACTATGTTGATAATGTTTCTAAAGCCTCCTGGAACAAAGCTGTCTCTCCAGTACTGCAGAGTATGAAGACAGCTGTGCTGGTATAATCCCATCCCCTGCATCAAAGGGACTGAAGAGAAAGCACTCTTGGCCTTGATATTGTTAGGAATAATATCCCAAGTCACTTTCAGCCCCAAATCCTACAGCAGCAGCTGTCACTTTTTTTTCTTGGCCTTGATTGTGCTTTGTTTGGTTAGATTTCCTGAGTTGGTTGTTGCTGGTCGTCTACATTTCTCCTCCCCATTATTGTATAAGTGGGTCTTTGCTTTGCTTTGATTACTCACATTACACACTTCCACCTCGCACTGAAGACACAGCCCAGCTGTTCTGCCACTTCCCTTTCTTCTGCAGACTGGAATGTGCAGACAGGGCAGCCTGACAGCGCTGGGCTGTGGATCGTCTGCCACAATCCTGTGCCTGGCCCCACGGTTTTGCGGAAGTATGTAATGCACTTAAAATATGGTGTTGATAAGGTCATAATAGAAACAGGTGCGAGGGCTAGATGCATCAAGGAGTCTCCTGTACAGAGACATTGAGCCTGCTGTCTAGACACAAGCACAGGAATGCTGGGGAGGCTGAGGTCCCGAGGTATGGAAACTATTGCTGCTTTTTTCAGCTGCTCTCACTGCAGAGACTCCATTTTTAAACAACAAACAGTTTCTAAAGCATACATAATCGTTTACAGATTTTGCTGGTGTGCTTAAACCAATCTGATACACTCCAGGTTGATCTTGCCCTTTCTCATCTTTCTCACATCCCAGTTTAGGTTCTGTGGGGATTACATATGCATGTCACATCTTTCCAGGTGCCTTGAGGACAACGTTTGTGTTTTTGTTTTTTGCCTTTTTTCTTTTCTGCTGATGCGCATGTCCCTTTTTGGTCCCCTAAAGCACCGCAGGTCTCGTCTCTCTTTCAAACCCATATGTATGTATCCTTGTTTACTCTCACACTCCAGCTTGATGAAACATATCCATTTGTTACCGATCTCTCGCCCCAATATGTATGTGTTTGCTTAAGACACGTGGGTTCAGGGGCTGTGCAGATGTGCAAACGATCCAGTGGTTACAGGACACTTACACACACACACACACACGCACACTTGTGGATTACACATCAGAAAACATAATCCTACTCTACTTCTAGACTGCATGAGGTTTTTGGCAATTGTCTCCCCTTTAAAAAAGGATTAAATGGTTCTTGCTGAGTGTTTCCGAGACACTGGCACGTTGGACTGCCTCTAACTGGCAGACTTGGGCACAGAGATATTGCTTTGCTTCTATCCTTGTTCCTTCTCTTCACCAGTAAAGACAATAATATACCCAGCAGTAATTTGCCAGCTACCATGGATCCCTTGTAGTGCCCTGACCCTTTGCTAATGGGGTAGATTAGATCTCCAACTTTTGCTGCAAGGATTCTTGATTGCCATCTTCACCATCTGAAGTTTACTGGATTGACAGCTTGGTTTTCAGTCCTTGGTAGGCAGCACAGTGGTCACATCTGGAAGGGACAGGAGGCATCACAGTGACAGAAGGCTGTTGTGGCAGTGTCCTTGCTGCTCTCAGTGGCCCTTTCAAAGGCAGTCACTGGGCGCAGTCACTCAGGGACACACATTTTAAGCTCTTTCTGTCTCTTGTAGAGTCTGGTCCAATGGCACTATCCCATGAAATTACTCCTTGCAGCTGAGCCTTTGAGTGTTTTCTTCTCAACTTCACCTCTGAGATGTGATAGGTTTGCTATATTTGTGCTTCTGAAAACAGGCCAGCCATAAATAGCACAGCCCCGGCTATCGGGCAGATACCTTTCCAAAGTCTTTGACTCGCTCACCTCTATCCACTGCCAGCTAGAAATATTTACAGCAAGAGCCAGTTCACCACCTGTTGCTGCAGGAGCTGAACCGACAGCGGCATCTCTACTTGGGCTCAGCTTGGAGTCTCAGGGGGCCTAAGGAGCAGTCCCAGCACACCCAGAGCGCTGATCTCCACAGGTTCCACATTTCCCTTGTTTTGCAGGCGTGCAGGGCATTGCCATTTTAGAGAGCTCATTTCTGTTTCAAGTGCACTGGTTTAATGGCAGTACTGAGCAGGATGAGCAACCTGGCAAGCACCAGATCCTTCCAAATGGTTACAGCAGCTGGCTCTGCTGTGTCTGGTGTGCACTGGAGAACTACAGGAAAGGAAGGTCAGTCGAAGCCCCACGGAGGAGCAGATCTTGGGAGACAAGAATCAGACCGGGAGGAAAAGCATTAGCACCAGGTCACCTTGAGCTGCAGAACGCTGTGCCCTGTGGAGTGACTGGAACTTAGTCTTCCACAAGCGGGTTGCAATCGTCTTGCTGATACTTCAGTTTTTTCTTGAAGATGGAGATTGATGTGGACGGGTCATAAAAAATACTCCAGATCTCACTTGCACGGGTCGCCCGGTAGGAATCTCTCTCGGCTGTAGAGGGCACTTGGTGAGACCTAGGAAACAGCAGTTTTATTGTACAAACTGTGCTCAGAGGTATTGATTGTGATGCTACTGCTATTCCAGTAGCACCTGCTGACTCCAACTGAGATTGGGATACTATTGTGGTAGGCACTGTACGGCTATGTGGGGTGAGGGGGGCCTGTCCCCTGTATGGGTTACCGTCTAAATAAACATACCAGAAAAGGGGACAGAGAGGCCCAGAGAGAAGTGACCTGCCTGAGGTCATGCAGCAGGGCTTCAGAGTCCCAATCCACTGGACCATACTGCAGTGCTACAGACTGCAATGCTGTTGGTCAACAGTATTGCATTGCTGTTCCATGTTGCACTCTCTGAACCAACAGTACATTTCAGTGGGGGGTAAAATGTCACCATTTAGTGACTACAACTTGCCTGACGTCCTGGCAAATGAGAGATTAAAGACCACCTTTGTTTCGTCTGGAGACACGGAAGAATGAGGGGAAGCTATTTTTCGAATGCAGGTAATGGAACGGAGGAGTGGGGAAAGAATAGTGCTGGAGAATTGGTCCCAGGGTTGATTTAGAAAACCAGAGTTAGCCTGAATTTTTTTTTCACCCCTGGTTGATCTAGAAATCAGCACATTGTATAATGCCCTATCTAGAGTGAGGATGCTGTATCTGTGATATCATAAACAGAGCAGTCATTTGAGACTTCATGAACAACAAAATAATAATTATTATTATAATATCAAGTTTGCAGGGAAGTAGAGGGCAGAGCAGAGAGATTTTGAAGGAACAAAGACCCTTTTTGTTTGCAAATGTTCCTGCCAATAAAGACCCACGTGAGGATCTCAAATTGACAACAGAGGATGCCTCAGTCTAGTAGACAAAATTATAATGAGATCCAGTAGTTGAAAGTTGAAGCTAGACAAAATCCAACAAGAAAAAGGTGCACATTTTTAACGGTGAAACAAGGCAGCAAAGTTTGCCATGGATCCTCCATCGCTGGACATGTGAAGCTGTGGCTTAGATTCTTCTGCCTCCCCCGCAGGAGAGAGACCCCGGGTCAAACAGGAATTAATTCAGAGGAGTCTTACGGCGTACTGTATGAGAGCTCAGACAAGATGGTTACAGTGGTCCCTTCTGGCTTCAGAATCCACAAGTATTTTTTAGAAATAACTCGGATCTCCACTTATGCCATGTTACGCTATATTAATGTTCAACTGCTCTCACTGTTAACAACTGCACCTTACTGCTAGTCTGAATTTATCTATCTTCACCTTCCAACCACTGGGTTTCATGTTACTTTTTTCTGTTAAAGAGCTGTCTGCTATCAGAGATCTCTTCCCTTTTAGGTGCTTGCACATGGTGATCAAGTCCCCTGTTAACCTTTTCTTTCCCAGGCTTAGTTTCTTAACCCTTTTGCCACATAAGTTTTCCCAACCTTCAATTATTTTAGTGGCTCTTCTCAGAGCCCTTTCCAGTTTTTCAACAAAAGAGAGTATGAATATAAGCCAGCTGATTCATTGCTGATAGAATTTTATTTCACACATGCCCAGTGTGGGCTACTCTTTGATATGCTTTAATATTTTGTGCATTAAAAATTAAAATAATTAGTTCTCCTCCCAAAAGTGGTGTAAATCCTTGTTTTCTCCTTTGTATAATTTTGGTCTGGATGACCGTCTTTTCCCACCCCCCCTCCCCCCAGCACCAGGAAGCTCTATAAAATAAAGCAAAACAAAAGGGATTCTGTGATTTCAGACAGGAAAGTTAGTGCTGTGCTCATCTGGCAGCTGCTTTGAGGGTGCACTGAAAGCAACACGTAACTCATATTATGGACGCTAACCTATCGGGGCATGGCCAGAAGAAGAAAGGGGTTTCCTCAAGGATGTGAGCAATCGCAGGACTGGGCCTTCGCCGTTATGCCTGTGCACTTAGAGGCAGTTCTGTCCATACTTACTTCATTGTGATGTGCAGAAGTATCTTGGCCAGTATGGCAGTGACACTCAAGATGAGCAGTGCTGTAAGGCCATAGACCGTCCACTCTGGAAAAGAAAGATGCACAGCTCCTAGCATGTTCGTTCACTTTGCTTTTTTTTACTAAGGGTGTGTTTCCTGTTGCGCTCTGCCTCTGACACTTGACGTCCAGGCTTTAGGACAGTAGCAAATCCCAGCGCTCTGATTCCAGGCAGCCCACACCCACTGGACCCTCTGCATTGTTCGCTCTGAAACTTCAGACTTCGGCTGTCTAAAAAAAATCTCAGGAAATACTTCCCTGCAGAGAGATTGTGAAGCTGCCTAATTCTCTGCCTAGGAAATGGATGAAAGACTTTCTAAGGTACTTTAAAAATAAAGTGCTTGCTGCATTAGGAAATGTACTCCAAGCAACAATTTTGCATTTACAGGGAGCTGGGCAGATCTCAGCACAGTAGTTAACCTGCTGTTACTGTGCTCCCTTTCCAGACCCTAAGCAATGAATGGTCTGTGGTGTATTATTCCTCCCTCGGGCAGTGCAGCACAGCACTGACTCTTCTTTAATTGCCTTTGGGACTCCAGCAGCTCACAGGGGACTTAATGATGCCACAAAGCAGCAGCTGAAGATTTCTCCTTGTACAAAGGAGTCCTGACCTAGCATAGCCCCAGCTCCTTCTGACCTTTCCTCTGCAGTGGTCTCGGGATGTTACAGGGTGGGATAAGCTAGGCCAGGGCTCCATGGCCCCTGGTGGGGGGGGGGGTGTTGTGGGGCAGGCGGTAGCCTGTCACAGATGGGCAGGGCATTGGACTGGCATGATCTTCTGATAGTCTCGGCTGGTAGAGCAGCCATGTCAGGTCCTTTATTTGCTGCTGCAAGCTAATGAAGCCCTGAGGCTACCGACACGCATGGATAACAAGGGTGCAGAGAGAACTGGACAAAAGCTACTCCTGCCCCATGCTCCCTGCACCCAGGTAGAGACCAGCTTCACAGCATGTGGTTGTTTGTGTGTGACTCAGTTTGCAGCTTGTGCAGCAAATGTGTCCCCCAAATGCAAACAGTTGTGTTGGTTGTGGTGCACAAGGGCGGTCTGATCCACCGCGGGTCTTGTGATCTACAAGCCCAGCCAGGCAATGTAAGCCCTGCCTGCTGCTTATGCTCGCTGTTCCTCTTTGGACATTACCAGGCACGGTGCCAGGGGCGTGACTTGGGCTGTTCGTGATGACATAAAGTATTTTTGAAGACCGCACTGCACTGATACTTAGATTTGCTTGTTCAGTTATCACCTCGGTAAGGGTCAGGTTGACGGGGGCTTTGTCCTGCTGTACCATCTCCTTGGTTGCTGAAAATGCAATAAGAGAGAGGTTATCTAGATAAGGTCTGAACTGATTTATCTGGAGGTAGGCTTTTTGGATATGTATTTTGTTAAACAGGAATTGTATATTTTTTCCTGGCTTGCACTAAGAATTCCTATAGGCAGTTCATGGCTGAAACAGGCACAATCTTGTCACTTACTCAGCTGCTTCCTTAAAGTTAATGAATTGTTCATAAGAACTCCCAACGGGCTTATTCAAGAACTAAAGAGTTTCCTCCCGGAGATGGAGCGTAGAGAAAGAGCCATCTAACTCTAGCATGTGGTCCCGTGTCGACTCTGTAAGATGCTGAAGCAGAGACTCTACTGCTGGCATATGAACTGTGTCCAAGAAACAGGATGTTCCTCTTTTATTACCTACTTACTAAGACAATGAATCGGCTTAGTGGAACCAGAAGTGGTGACTAGCTAATTGCCGCTGGAAGATGGGAGCTTGCTAAGAGCTAGCCCCGTGCCAGGCAAGGCTGGCTGGTAACACTCGTGGTGTAGCCCGCCGGTGACTACCAGTCCGTGATGGTGGGCAGGCCTCTACCTGCAAGACACGCTGGTAGAAATGCTGATGCTGGAGGGAAGGGACAGAGCAGCAGAAGCTGGGGCTGATGTGCACAGTCTTGCTGGCACAGGTACATCAGCTAGGCTGTGAATGTAACCGGCATGGTTGCAGAACTGGAGGGCGCTGCCTGGCTGAGGGGAATGGACAGCTCAGGCGGGCGAAGGAGAAACAGAAGGTGCCAATGGACTACGTGGGGTCACTATGCTTCAAATTTTGCTTTCCTTCCAACCTGTCTAGCAGGACAGGGGATGGGGGCTTCATGCTGTTAAGCCCCAGCCATCAGCTGCCGGAAGGAGCTGAAAGCATTTCTCTGCACCCGGATAGAAGCCTGGGCGGAAGGCCTCGGCCTCTGGAATTGGACAGACGGGGTGAAGGATTTGCAGGAGGAGCTCAGATGCCTGCTCTTGCTGTGCCTGTACAAGTATGCTGTGTAGACTAAGCATCTCAAGGGCAAGGGATCAAGTAGCTGGTTCTTACCTGTGTACCTGACAGCAAATCCCTGGGCCTGATTTATCTGGTCTGAAAAGAAATACAGAATGACAAAGTCCAAAGAGACGTTGAAAGAAAGCGGAGGCTGGTTCCTGCTGTCAAAACGAGCCAGCACATGGTACGTGTAGCCATCCAGCACCTCCACCATGTCTGCTGAGTCCTTGATGTCAAAGAGAGTGAAGTTGAAATGGATCTGAGATGCCCCTGGAACTTGTATGGTCCAGTAGCAGACCCTGCCTGTGCTGTACATGTCGGGGAAATCTGGGGAATAGATCACTGATGTCGGAGCAGTGTAGTTTCCTCCACAGGCACCAGTAAGTGCTGTAAAAAGGAGAGAAATGAAAAATGGAGAAATGAAAAATCAGTGTATGCAGATTGTGCTTCTGTAGCATGTTCCATGTTGGGTGATGCCCAAGCTCTGCTGTGCTGAAGTTAGTGGCTCAATTATGCAGACCTGCACTGAGCACAGGAGCTGCATCGTTTCAGTGGGAACCTCTGGAGATGCTGTGCCACCACAGGGGACACGTCTGTGCTCTCACTTCCCCATCGTGGCACGGCCTGCGGTGCTCTGATCACAACGAGCCACCCCGCTGATGTTTAGTAATTCCTCCCTCTCCCTGTTAGAGATGTGTATTGCAGTGAGAAGTAATGCCTCTTGCTGATGGCTATGGTATTTCACAACTTCCCTGTCAATAAAGCCTTCTAAATAGTTCTTTGTATTTTTTTAAACTTTGCTTGCATTCTTTTTCCTGTCTAGTGTTTCAGTTGTCTGACCCTGTTCTCGGCGGGGTAAACCAGTGGCTGTAACAGACTCTAAAGAAAACTGTTCCACAGCCAGAGCGAAGGCCAGATCAGACGCCACAGAAAACCTTCCATATGTGAGCCCAGCACGCCTCTCTCGGGACTGCGTTCCTGCTGCACCTCCCTGACAGTGGACCCACCCCAGGAGTAAAGACAGAGGCAGGTCTTTATCCCTGATGGGCTCTAATGCAGGTTGAATGACTCAGTAACATTTCACTTGTAATTCAGGATAATTTGCTAAGAAAAATGAAAGTAGAGCAGTGTATTTGAGATCTTGAATCCTGTGGGGGAGCTGTGCTATGGCTTAGATCGCTCTGAACAGACCGAGACAAAAGCAAGGCACAAAGCTAAGTGTCTTCTCACTTTCCCAGGATTTTACACCTGCTGCGAGAGCCTTCTCCAAGTCTGTCCAGTCTGGATTCTGCATCTTCCTCATAGCATAGCACATTCACCAGTCCAGTACTGGATCCTATTAGCCATGTAATAATTATTTCTAGACAAGGTCTTTGCTTTCCAGATGTGAATAATACATCTTCTGCTAGATTACAGGCAACATTTCTTTTCAGGAGGAACCTGATTTGCTCAGAAAGTTTGCTTCCCTCTATAATGGGCTGAAAGACAGACGACTAGGTAGAATTCTGCTCTTTGGGGAAATTTCCAGAGCTTTATGAAAAAATCTTAAGTAATTCAAAACAATCACGATTTTAAGTGCTTCAGTTTCATGCAAGAAGAGGGGTAGGGCCTAAAAAGACCTCTCTTTCATTTTGCCTTCAGAAGCAAAGATGACCAGCAACAATTAGCCACCAGTGTTTCTAAGTGGTAATGAGCCAGAGCAGGTAAGTACTTTGATTCGAGTCTGTTGCTCCAGTGCAATGAGCGCAGATGGGAGGTCTCGCACCTACCTCCTACTATCAATTGTATTTGTTCTGCTGCTCTTGAAATTTAGCATTTTCTTCTTGGTCATGTGACAACACATGCCTGTAACACCCGCCCCACCCCCCAACCCTGTGTGTAAAAACAAGGGAGACACAGCTGGGAAGGAGATGTTTTAAAAAAATGGGCAAAATGCTGTTCCTTCTTCTGGAGCAGATTCTGGGCCTTATCAAGCCCCTTCCAACATTCGATACTGCTCTTTCCTAAGGTATCATTAAAGACTGCAGTGAAACGCAGACATAATTGGAGAAGCTTATTTGGGAGACATCTGCCTGGAATTCTTTGTGGCACATGGCGAATTGGAGTCGCATGGTTAAGAATAACTCCTTACTGCAGAGTCATTTGCAGACACCTCAAACATGCTGACAAATGTGTTGAGTGCGCTAATGCTTGAAATGTTTCAGCTCCTCTATTCTTTGTAAAGGCTGCTCTAGTGATCTCTGCTGTAGCTTTTGTTAAGTGAGGTAGCCGCAAAGAAGGGAGTCCAGGGCAAGTGTACCGGCCGATCCACAAAGATATCCGTTCATCACCTCTCGTATGATGCTGAAGTCAGTGACTACCTGTTATCTCTCCGCCTCTGACTTAGATTATTTCAAAAGTACTTTACTTGTGCATAAATGGGCCGGAAGCTGTTGTGTGGAAACGACCAGTTCATGCTCAGTTTGGCATTTTTATCTAGATTTTGTCTCAGTTGGATTGTTATCTGGGTTTAACCCTTGACAGCATGAAGCCTAGCACAGATATTAAAATGCAGTAATAGAGGTAGTTGATGGGGAGTGCTCCCAAAGACTGTTGCAGGCTCTCCCAAACACCAGAAATTTCAGGCTAAAACTGAAAGCTCAAAGCACTTCAGAGAGAGTGAGAAAGGAGGTTTACAAACTAGTGCAGTATTACTGCATCCTCACTACTCGCATTGCAGCTGGACTCCCCACTTTTTAGCAGTGACTCAAATGTATACAGTGCTCCAGAACCCCTAATGCACATTAGTTATTCCACACCATCCCTTTTATGAGGCAGGTGTGCTATTTCTGTTTTACAGGTGGAGACACACCGTGGATCCTTTTTCATGATGGTTGCCTTTAGGAAATTTCATTTTATGAAGAGCAGAGGGGGAGCAGACGCATATCTGAGGGGGTCACATCTCTAGGTGAGGCTCATCACTTCAGTTTAAGTATACATTCACTGATTTAATTAGGGACAAACTGAAAGTGCCCTTCAATACCATGCAGAACGAGCCCTGCTTTCAGTCACAGTGTGGGAAAACGTCTGATAGTGTCTGGACCGTGCCTGGGCAAGCATTAACTAGCAGGGCTACTCCACCCACTTCTCGACTCGACGGGGGTGTGAAACTAGGGTGAAGTTTCATGCATTTCACCCTGCACGTGTGTTCTCATTGTCCTGAGCAGCTCTGGACCCAGCTGTCTTGAGCTGATCCCCGCTGCTGGGATTCATGGTTTTGTGTGCGGTATTGTTCAGAGTCCTTGGGATGCTGTTCCCCTGACTTGCTAAGCATGTGACTCCCTACTCAGCCCATTTCAGTACTCACTGTCAAAGAGGATGACTCTGCCGTCGCCGCCACAGGGCTGCGTGTGGTCCCCAAAGCAGACGCTGTTGCACTCTGTGCTGACAGCCTCCCCGTAGCGCCAGTAGTCAGGATTATTCCCACAGAAGCAGGCATAGCCGGACTCCATGCCTGCAAACTGGGACAGCAGAGAGACATCAGACAGGGAGGATGGTATCTGGAGGCTAACGGGTGCTCCCCAGAGGTTGCAGGGCCTGCAGGAGTGTACCGCTTGGAGGGGTGCGATAATGTGGGGCCCAGGACAAGTGGGACAAGATGCCATGCAGAGAGGAGTGAGCTGTGGGGCCTGGGAGGAGGGGCTGGGGACACGGGCAGTGTGGCCTCACCCCTGCTTCCTGCGGCCACCCCTATGGGCAATGCAGATGCAGGCACATTTGCACCTCGGACGTGCTTCTTTGGGCTGCCCGTGCACTCGTCTGGGGGCTTCTGGCCTGGTTCTCTTGGATGAGTTGGGGAGTGAGGCTCGGCTCTCGGGGTGCGGGGGAGGGGGACCTGGACCCCCAGGAGAAGAACTTGAGAAAACAACACGAGCACGGCAGAAGTCCCCCTGCATGCCAGCCTGTCCTGTTTGAAAGACCTGTCTGATATGTGGAGGTCAGAGAAATCACCTTGAACTGCTGACTCCGGCAGAAGCTGATGCAGGTTTGGATAGTGAGCTTATTGGAGGTCTCGCTGGTGCCAGTCAGAGGAGGTGGGTTGCCGTGGTCCTTGTAACAGCCAAGATTTCCGGGCACTGGAGAGAACCAGAGAGCGATTCATAGAGACATGCGCTTGTGGGCACATTTTACCACTTCATTTGTTTCCTTATTAACTAGATGACTGCACAGCTTCTAGCTTGGGTCTCCTATTATGTGCAACACTGCCACTGCAAAATGTAGCCCAGCAGAGGCAGGATGGCAGGAAATCAGGTGATAGCATTTATTAACCCAGGGGATGGGCAGAATGACTTACCAAAGGTAGAAGGGGATATAGGGGCTTAGCAGGCAGAAGTTGCTTCACAGTGATTATCTGTGCATATTCTTCCTTTGTGATAGATGAAAGCTAATCTGTGGTCTCTGCTCAATTATTGCCGTTTAACTTTTGCCTTCTGTGACATAAGCTTATGAACATTGGAAGCTGAAGTCAAGTAAGGCCCTGCTCTCTCTCCTCTCCGGGTAACTAGTTCATTTGCCTGGACTCTCACACAGAGGATTATATAATGGTCTTGGATGCAAACACCTAAGAAAGACAATGCAATGATTTAGGATTGCTGATGCCGACACTAATCAAAAGGGGCTGAGTGACATGAGAGTAAATTTGGATGAGGAATCCGTGCATTTTGTAATTAGGGAGGCTTAAGAAATACGGCGTCTGTTAGACTGACTTGTCTATGGATAGAAATTATCAGCCTTCCAGGGCGGAGCCCACATGTGCTGTGGGTTTAGTGTTACCTGCCAGGTTCTTTCTCTGCCATTTAAACAGATGCAAGGAATTAAAACTAATACCATTAGGACCTGTCTATCTGTCCCCTTGAAGGAGTAGAACTCCCAGTCCTGAATTTGCTGTTAAAAATGGTACAGTCCTTATCGGCAGAGCAATTAGGTTAGCGGATGGATTTCCAGTTTTGGGGGGAAAAGTTATATTCCCCACAGAGCATGCAAGAGTCTGTTGGCAAATAAGACATCTGCATCTCTTTAGGGTTTCGGCTTGCTACAAGGTGGCTGTCGGAAGCGGAAGCTCTGAAGTGGAGAACTGATACAGCACCACGCTAGACCTGCGGTTTGGTACGGTGATTGTGGAGAGACGCCAGCCAGCTCCGGGGTGCGAGCACGCGACACCCTTTAACCAGGCTGCCCAGGGCGGGAACGCCGGCAGGGTCTGCCTGGGGTCTCGGGTCAGAACCCGGCTGTTGGGCAAACGACAAACTTAGACAGCCTCTGCCACCACCAGGCCTGAGCCATGCGTAACCAGAGCATACTCACACTCACCAAATTCACCCTCAGTCCTTTAACAGGAAGGTCTGCTTCAACTGCACGTGCACGTGCACGTGCATGTGCCGGGCTGGACTCAGGTCCAACAGTTTTCCGTCTTGCCTTCTCTTTCTTTCTACCTATTTCAGGTGAACAGCATTTGCCTAGAGTTTAGCCTGATGCCCACAGAGGAGAGGACTTCCTCCCTCCTGGGGTTTCTGATAGTATATAGGATACTTTGTGGGATGTTTCAAGGCTGCGTAGAGAACACGGACGGCTGGCGTTTTCCAAAGCAACACAATCGATGCCGTGCTTCAGGTACTGCAAGAGCACCTAAGGCAAATTGACATATTAGGAAAAATTGTTTCCCCTCCAGTATTTGCAGAGCTTGTAAACCACAGTGCTAGGCCACATTGTTAAGGCTGTTTGTGTCTTCTGGTGCCAGAGGAGTCCATATCTTCATTGTTTCCTTCCTAGAAGTGTCTTGCCCCAGTTCTCAGATGTACCCACTCATTTTTAGTGTCCAACTTAAAATACTGAGGGCCTGATTATCAGTGCGTGCTCCTACTGCAGTCGGTGGGGTTGAGGAAAACCAAGCCCAGCAAGGCCTCGGTCCCGAAGATAAAACGACAGCTCTACATGCATTTCTAGCCTACAGTCACGGCGGCTCCATGTGCGTGGTGGCATGAATTAGCAGAGCGGCAGCATGATTTGCAATGGGCTAGGAATGCCACAAGAAGGATTACTTAAGCTACAGAACTAGCAACTTGTTGTTGTAAGTCCTTTGGCAGGAAGCCCTTTGCTAACCCTAATTGCTATCCCTGCATTCCCCTCATGAACACAGAGCGCTCTCCCTCCTTCTCGGTTGTCTTCCAGACCTCTCCTTCCCCGAATCACTTCTAAGCCAGACTGCTCAGGAGGAATGAATGTGGTGCACCACATAAATGCAAAAATCCTCTTTCGAAGACTTGCTTGATAGCTCTAATGGCAGATGCAAACAGCAAATGTAAATAGACGGCTTGGTGTGGGATGCAACTCCCTTGGACTGGCAGGAACCACGGTCTGGCAGAGGGGCACTTCCAGGGCTGCCATAACCCAGTGATGTGGTGCAGATGCCCATTCTTGCCGAAAACTAAATCTCTGGGTGTTGCAGTTAAATGTGCTCATCATCACACTGCCTTGGCCACACCCTCCCTGCCCCAGCCCTGGAGGTATGGGTGTTTATGGGGAGCTCAAGTCATGACTGTACTGGTGGGGCATCTTACATCTTGAATGAGTTTCTCCTCGGAACACTCTTGAGACGAGGAAACAGCGTTCCCTTCCACCGAGCAGGAACTGAGGGGACAGAGACACTGAAGCTCAGATGCAGTTTGGTGCCTAACTAAAAGCCAACGCCCAAACCAAACTCAAACCAACTATCGGAATCAAGGACAAGAAAAAGTCCTTCTTCAGCTATGTGGGAAGTTGGAGAAAAACCGAGGGCAATGTTGTACCCCTGCTGAACCAAATGGGGCAACTGACAACCGACACCCAGGAAAAACCTAATCTCCTCAACAATTATTTCGCGTCAGTTTTCCACCAGCCCAAGCAGATCGCGATGCCTGACAGGATGCGCAACTACCAGGGTAAGGGCGATCATATGCCTATAATTGGCAAAGATCTCATGAGGGAACAGCTCGAGAGACTGGGCATCCACAAGCCAGCTGGCCCGGACGGAATGCGCTCAAGAGTGCTGAAAGAGTTGGTTGGCACCCGAGTGCGCTCAGTGGCATCACCTGCGCAAGGGAGAAGAGGTTGATGTCATGTAGCTGGATTTCAAAAAAGCCTTTGATTTGGTCTCCCATGATGTCCTCATGGTACAATTGAGGAACTATAACCTTGACAACCTTACAGTCTGATGGCTGCGGACCTGACTCTGTGGTTGGACCCAGAGAGTGACAATCGATGGAACCGAGTCAACAGGGCACATGGCGACCAGCGGCGTCCCCCAGGGCTCAGTACTCTTTAATACATTCATAAATGATCTGGATTTGGGTGTCAGAAGCAGACTGGCTAAGTTTGTGGATGATACCAAATTATGCGTCAGTGTGGTCACGCTAGAGGATGGGCTGGCAGTTCAGGCCAACCTGGCCAGACTTGCAAGGTGGGCAGATCAAAACCTGATGACACTCAGCACAGAAATGCAAGGTGCTCAACCTCAGGAGAAAAAACCCACATCATACTTACAGGCATGGCAGTGCTACACTCATTAGCACCGTGACCGAAAGAGACTTGGGGGTCTTGATGGACAACAAGATGAACATGAGCTGCCAACGTGATGCTGTGGCCAGCAAAGCAAATAAAATTCTGGCTTGTATCTATCAATGCATCTCAAGCAAGACTCACAAAGTCATCCCCCCACTTTACTCGGCCTTGGTGAGGCCGCAGCCGGAGTACTGCATCCAGTTCTGGGCTCCAGATTTTAGAAAGGACGTGAAGAAGCTTGAGAGAGTCCAGAGGAGAGCCGTGCACACGATCAGAGGTCACGAGAACAGGCCCTACAAAGAGAGGCTGAGCTGTGGGATTCCTCAGCCTGAAGAAGCGTAGGCTCAGGGGGGACTTGGTGGCAGCCTGTAAGTACATCGGGGTGTGCACCAGCAACTGGGAGGAGGTCTGTTCCTCAGGGCACCCCAAGGGAAGACACAGTCTAATGGTCACGAACTGCTGGAAGACCGTTTTAGACTGAACGTAAGGATAAACTTCTTTACCATCCAAGTCTCCTAAGTCTGGAATGGTGTAAGCACCTACTAGGGATACCTTTAAGAAATGCTTGGATGCTTATCTTGCTGGGGTGAACGCAGCTGACTTCCTGCCCCTTGGGCAGGGGGCTGAACCCGATGATCGTGCAAGGCCCCTTCCAGCCCTAACATCTATGAACTCCCATTTGAATCGTTAGGAGTTAGGTGCCTAAACAACACTGAGACTCACCCTTAAGTAGTTTTCTCAGTCGTAAAGGATGGGGACTGAATCAGTCTTTTGTGTTTCCAGCTTGCACCATCATCTCTGGATTATTCTTCTAGGCTGTAATGGGAGAACTTTTACTCTGCAGTTATCTCCACCTGCTGGAAAAGCTCCTTGGGCTTCAGACATCATTTTAGAGCAGCCCTGAGGCAACCTTAAGATCAGAGAGATGTAACAGCAGCTTTCCTGCCTCCTTTGGTCCTCAGCAGAGGAGTTTAGCTGGGTCAGAGGATCCAAACCTCAGTTTTAAAGGCTTTGGTGGGAGAAAAGGGTGCACTCCATGCTTTTTAGCTCCAAGGTGAGCAGGAGTTACCATTTTGGAGGCATTATCTACTTGCTGTTGCTGTTGTAAAATGGTATCCTCCTAACAGGTCTCACAGCTGAAGCGGCTTGTTTTGCTTTTTAGTTCTCCCTGTGCCCCTTGGCTCACTTGTAAAGAATATGGGGGCATACGTGGGGGCAAAATAGTAGTAGAATCCCGAGAGTTGTCTGAGCGGCCAACGTCCAGGATACCCGTTCAAATGCGGAGTCCAGAGGAGAGCCACGCGCATGATCAGAGGTCAGGAAAACAGATCTTACGATGACAGGCTGAGAGCCATGGGACTCTTTAGCCTGGAA
>NW_017728920.1:18248398-18284174 GCF_001723895.1 Crocodylus porosus | reverse complement strand
GAACATACAGGGGAAAGGGCTCCAGAGCTGCTCCTGCCTGGCTCCAGCTGGTTGCACATGGAACCAGGCTCAGCTACAGATAGCAATGCCAGCAGCATGCAGATAAGTTTCCTTTCTTTCCCCTTCCCTCCCCACCCCCCAGTGTCTGTTCCCAGACTAGCAGGGAACACTGCAGGGTTGGGGGGAGGACTGGGCAGGCACCGACCCACTGCTGCCTCTGTCCCTGGCTTAGCCCAGCTCCATGTGGAGCCCTGCTGGAGCTGGCAGGAGTGGCTCTGGAACATTTAGACTCCACCTCTGACCCCAGGGCAGCCAGGCACAGAGGCACTGGTGAGCAGAGAAGAGGAGGGAGGAAAGGGAATGTACCACTGAGCCCAGAGTGGAAGGGATGTCATATTTTCTTCTGGGACTTAAGAAAAAGTCCTTAGCCACTGCTTTCACAAAAGTGGGGGTGTGCCCGTGCCACTTCACCTCCTTGGATCCACCCCTGACTCTGAGCATAAACAAGACTTTAGTCAGGCTCAGATGCTTTGCTTTCATCTCAGCTCCCTCTGTTGTATGGATTAAGCCTGCAAATTTTGCTGCAAAAACAGAGCTTTACTAGTGGCAGGACTGTAAAGCCAGCGCAGCTGCAGAAGTGCAAACTACTTCCTGTATTAACAACTTTGAAATACACAAATGTAGCCCTCTACTACTAGCTTGTTAGTAGAGAAAGTTTACTGGAGTATATTTCTATAGAGTCAGTTCACATTTCTGTTGTGTACAGTACATGAAGAGTTCTAATTTGTTGGTCAGAATGGTCTTCCTCACTGATATATTTTGTGTATAATAAAAACCCTTTTCATGAGTTCCAAACATCAGGTAGAAGTGAGCCCTTGACTCAGCAAGAAAAGCAAAAGGTGATTTGAACACGAGAATGGGTTAGCAAGAATGGAAATAGAAACAAAATCGGACAAAAATGCAGCTAGTACAAGGGCCAGGATCCATAGACATAACATTTTAATATTTGATGTGTATCTGCTAAAATTACCCCACACTTTAATTATACTCAACCTCCCTTCGAGAGATAAATAGTCTTTGAACTAAAACACGTGACTGAGAGCTAGGATCTGAATGGTGTTACCAGCTTTACTGCAGATTTACAGAATGATTAGTAGTTAATCACTTACACTGGTATTTTCAAAGATGCCTAAGGGAATAATAACTGGGATTTGGGTGCTGTTCTTCTTTAGGCTGCTTTGAAAAACACTGCCTTTAATTTATGTGGACAATCATAGGTCTTTGTTAGATATGCACAGATAACCCACATTAGTGTAGCTTGGAATTGAACCTTCGCTCAGTGAACTGTTCCTTTGTCTTTCCTATTTTTGTATTCAGTTGTATCTGGGGTTGTAGCCGAGACATTCTAGTCTTTGAGGCAATTGCAAGAGTTTGGCTCTTTCCTTTATAAGGAATCGTGGGAGAGGTTTTTAGATAGGGTTACCATATGTCTGGGTTTTCCCAGACATACAGGCGACTGAGGGGGGCATGGAGGGTAAGTCCCCCCCCCCCAAGATTGGCACAGAAGTATAGGTAGCGCCAGATTTAGGCACAAGCTAAGAAAGCTGCAGCTTAGGGCCTCACATTATGATGGGCCTCTAAACTAACCCCTGGACCAGAAGTGACCACAGACCCAGAGCTGGGCGAAGAGACCACAGCTCCTCCTGCAGGGCCCATGGCAGCTGTGGTTGAGGTTTAGGCCCACCCCCCCTGCCCAGGGGGTGGAGGCAGCTTTACACTTGTTCCGGCCAGAAATTCCAGCCACAGGGCTCCATGTGGTGGTCTGCAGTTTGGAGTGGATATGGGGCTTTTGGCCTGTCCCTGGGCCCACCCACAAATTCTGCTCCCCCCTCCCCCGACTCAGGAGGCACCAGTCACCCTTGCCCAGACATGCCCTCTTTTTGGGTCCTTTGATCTGTCCAGGTGAGTTTTTCAATCTGAACCAATGTCTGGTATTTTGCTCTGCTCCACTGTGGGGAGCAGGGGGAGGGCAACTGAAGGCAGGGGCATCATGTGCTCTGTGTGTGAAGATGCTCGTGGCTAGGCAGTGTGGTAGGAGCAGTCCCAGCAGCTAGATCCTGGTAAGTCTGTGGGGGGCAGCGGTTGGAAGGCGAGGGCTGGAGGACTGTCTGGGTGGGGGTGGAGCGGTGGAGGGGATGGGTGTGGGAGGGGTGCCTGCCAGCACTGGGGAATGGTGTCTAGGTATGAGGGCTGTGGCAGGGCACAGGGGCAGAGGGAAAGCATCTGCCCATCCAGTGGGGGAAGTGGGTAGAGGGGCCTTTTGGGGGCAGTAGAGAGCTGCACAGCTGGGCTAGTGGCATCAGGGGCTGGTGCCCATGCTTGCAGGAATAGGGCACCTGGGAGACATTACTGGGGGAGGGGATGTAGTCAGGTCACCTGGTGCAGCACATCAGCCTCAGCCTGGGGGTGGGGAGGTGTTGCTACAGGTTCCTCTTCCTCCTTCCAGTTATGCTGAGGCCACACTTGTTCTGCTGCTGCCTGCATGAGCCAGAGCTGCTGCATTCTGGCCTAGTTAGGATGGAGGCAGCTGGAGGCCTCCTCCAGCAGGGCTGGGGGAAGCAGGGGGGGTTGCAGGTCAGGAGTGAGGGGCAGTGGCAAGGCTGGGGGGGCAGTGGGTGGGGAATGAGGGTCACTGGGGGGGGGCAGAGGGTTGTGAACCAGAAGTGTGAGGTACTGGCAGCACCAGAGGGCTGCAGGTTGGGAGTGAGGGGCATAGTTTGGCCCAGGAGGGAGGGGACTGCGGGTAGGGAGCGAGGGGCACTGGCAGGGCCAGGGGTCAGCAGGTCATGAATGAGGAGCAGCAGCAGGGATGGGGGGGCTGCAAGTTGGGACTGAGGTTGGCTGTAATCACCCCCAGGGCTGGGAGATTACTGCCAATGTAGTCCTGCAGCTGATGGGGCTCCTGGTCCCAACTGTGCCCAAAATCCAATTGTGCCTTTACCTACATGTGTAGAGGAGGCTTTATACACCCAGCTGAGTAAACTAGCTTAGTTTTAAACACCTACAACCCCATGATAAAGGGTTTTTCTGTGTAGATGCCAGAGGGTGGAGTGGGCCAAACTCAGACATAAGATTTAGCTATGTAGCAAAGTTGTGTGCATGCGTGTGTGCGTGCGCACACATGCATGCATGCATGCATCTTATTATTTAAGCACTGTAAGCCTCTTTGCTAGTGTGTGTTGTAGTGAAATTCACCCTTCCTCACATGAAGCTTGAATACCTTTGTGAGCATCAGTGTGGATACAGTGCTTCCAATCTGCAGGTAAAATATGATCCCAGCAACAGCTTATGGGGAAAACGGAGCAGCCTCTGCCCACAGAGCTGTTAGTGTGGGGAGCATGTAACCTTGGCCCTATCCCCAGTAGGTTTCTTCACGCTGCCTTGTTCTTAATTGACCTGAAGACCCCATCATCACATGCACAAAATGTACATCTCCTTCTGAATTGCTGCTCCATCTGTATGTCCTGTAGGGAGAGTTGTGGAAGGTCCTTTCCACTTCAGGCCAGATGATGCAATATATAAAATGCTAACTTTTCATATGTTAAAGATATCTCTGCATTACTATTGGCCTGTCACTCTTCTCAGAAATTCATAGCATGGTCTGACTCTTAGCATGTTGGCAAAGCTCTTTTCATTCAGTGGAACACTGATTTACACCAGCTGAAGGTCTGACCTCCTCGTTCTTTCTGGCATTTTCTCTCACCTTCCTACAAATGCTAATGGTTTTCTGCAGCTTTTTTTAAAATTGCAGTGTATACCTGGCTGCCTCATCTGACAGTGACATCAGCTTAGTCAGTATTGTTCAGTGGTGTTGAAGATGAGATGAGATGCCAGTTCTACCCCTGTGTTGGACATTCTGTTGCTTCCTTTGGGTGGGAAGTTACTTTGATTAAAACTGCTCATATGGTAGATGACTGAGGCTCAACTGATTTCTTTGCAACATGCTTTTATGTCCTCAGATACAAGGAGCTACTTGACTACAAAGCAGCATTTATTGTTCCAAATGGCTTTAACCATACAGTGGCACATGGCAAATGATACTGAATCCCTCGCATGAAGCAGCATCAGTACTCAGAAGCTCATTTTTGCTAGTTGCTGGGAATTTATGGGGCTGGGGCAGGATGGGGGGACAAGGGAGAAGTGTATTGTGTACACAGGGTGAAATGTACCCTCATTCTAAAGCTCATGAAATCATTTAAGCTAATAAATTGTAAGCATAATGATTAGAAAAAGTTTCGAGCAGGACCATGAAAATGGTCATAAGCATTGGGATGTGTTTGCTCTTAAGGCTGATGAGATTTGGTATATAGCTCGGATAGAAATACATTCTGTAAATACACTGAAGGAAATGATCTTCCCAGCCAGCTAGGATGGGAATGTAACCACGTACTGGCATTTTTCATTAAGAGAGTTTTCTTAGAGACACACCAAGATTTATGGCATCAGCTGGGAATATAACTAATGTGAGTTTTAGTTAGAACTTGTTTACTGTGATCAACAAAATCACTGGCTCTCTTTTGACTCTGAAATCGTTATTCTTGGTTGAGCCAAGAACAGATTCGAGCTTGAGTCTGCAGTCCTGGCAGTTGGAGAAATCCTGCTCTGAGGTGCAAACGGAGTAAATTTTCTATGGAAGCCACTGGCTGAGCATGACGGTTATCAAGTCAAAAGCTATTTTTATAGTTAGCCTAACCATAGCCACATTTTAATAAGAGAACACAGATACAGAGGGACACTGGGGAGGCCTATCTCCTCCTCCCCAAGCAAACTTGCATTTCTTTAATCTAATCATTTGCAGGGAGGGATATTTTCTCTAGAGAAGCCAATATAAAAGGGTTGAAAGGTCAGAGAGGATAATATGTAATCCCTTGTGATAAGAGCTGTTTACAGAACTAGTAATCAAACACAAAAGGGGACAGATAGTAACATTTTTTATTAAATATTACAGTGGATCAAAAAGTACAAAATATCTTTTGCTTGCTATGTGATTGGGAAACTATTGGCACATAATACAGTATCAAAAGCATTAATAAGTACAATTTGGAAAACATACAAAAATTGAGTGTTTATAGTTGGCTCAGCTTTATGTCTGGTAGTGTTTAAACTAATGCAAAGGTTACTCAATAACCTTTTAAACAGGAAACTATATAATATTACTGGGCCATTTTGCTATATACAAATAATCACCTTACAGAGCATATAGGCTACATAACTTGAATCACAAAAAGTATACAATATTTACAACAAAAGAAAGTTAAAAAAGTATAAACAGCTAGTAGAGTATGCTGCCATTATTAGAACATATTTAAAACTATGGGGTAGGGGGAAAACAAGTGAAATATCAACCACATTTACAGCAAACATCTTTGTAAGTGCTGATAGTTGTTTCAATGTAGTGGGCCTCGTGTACATGAAATACTTCGCATTTCTCATTAAGGTCATGACAGTTGTAAAATCAGATCAGTGACTTGTTGCCCACTACCAAAAAGGTGACCATATAGAACAATAAGTAAACAGAAATGAACTGTTCTCTTTGAAGGCACACGACAGAAAATGTTTTTGTGACCACCTAGAAACTTCCATTAGACACATCAACAAAGTAAGATACAGTACTGAAGGACTCATGCACCAATTCATTAAGTTGTAAAGTCAATAGTCTGAACAAATGACGTTGTATGCTCTGATACAAATGGGAACTTAACTTGTCAAGAAACTAAATAAATAAAACAGATCTGTTGCAAAATGCAGTCTTTACAAATGTTAATCTTTTCCAGAACTATATTTTATTAAGAAATTCAGTTAGGTTCTATTTTTAGTTTCTGTTTCCTAAAGTCAAACTCCATCTGTAACCAGAAGTTTCATGGATGTTGTTTTTGCTGGGTATTTTTTTTTTTTTAATTCTCACAACCTTTAGAATCTCAAATGAATCCTGAGCATAGTGCATTTGAATTGCAACATTTTCTGGAACTGATTCTTGGTAAATAGTTTTATGATTCTATTGCCAATTAGATTCCACAGTTTCCTTTGCAAACTTACCAATGACAATGGTTTGATTGCACAAAGAAAGTCTTGTGCAATTTCATTCAATAATAAGGCCCCTTGAACTCAAACAATGCAAACAAAGCCCCATTTAAGACATTTTTAAAAAGTAGTCCTCAGCCAATAGAGAATTCAATAGTCTTTTGAAAGATTTCCAAGATTTCTGTTAAGAGTTTTTAAACAAATAATGCACTGCTTCTGTTGGGGGGTTTATGCCATCATTTCTTTTTATTTGTCCTAATGTTTTGCCCAGAATATTATGAGCTTCCCCAGACAGAAACAGCTAGTTTCCTCATGGAACAAATGAAGAAACTCTCCCAGTTCTGCACTGTGTTAACATTGTTTTAACATTTTATCACTGTGCTGTGATAAAATTCCAAAATGATGTAATCAAAAGTGAAATCAGAGACTTGTAAACAAATGCATGATTTCAGGATGTGCAAGTTATCCTAAACAAGGGCATGAAGTGTTTGGTTTGCTGGTTAAATGGCAGGCATATTATTTGTGTTTGCTGTAGGTTTACTTCCCCCATAACCCTTGACTTTTATGTGATTCAGGTCTAGTGCAACTTTACTAGAGATGCCCTCTATGCCATGGCATCTGAGCAATCAAATTCATAATTTCATTTTCTCAACAGTTTGTAGAACTGAAGACAACTGCATTAGCACATTCATTTTGTAAATTCTACTAGCCTGCTCATCAATCAGTTAAATATAGTTTTACCATGGGAATATACAGTTTTTACTTGAAGACATTGGAATGTCAACAGTTGATGACTGTATTATTCTGGTTTCCACCTTTGGATATTACATATGTTATATTATATATCATATTTGGCTTCATATCATGGGAAATTATAATGAGATGTGTAGCATGCAAGGTATTACTTAGTAGTTTCCATTCGTATTTTTAACAGCTTTGCTTACTTCGTATCTGAATTGTAATTGGGATGTTCAAATCACAACTATTTTTCACATTGTCAGATACCATTGTTACACATCCATTTTTTTTTTTTTAGCTTCAGGGTAGTAATGCCCTTCAAAGTGAACATACAGTCATAGGAAATGTCTTTTATCATGAAAACCCAGCGCCTTCACTCATAGGCTTTTAACACTCAAAAATTATTCTCAGGGACACAGACTAGTTCCCAGCATGTATACAGAGGGCCACTGCAAAAGGTTCATAGGTCATATGTCCTTTGAGAGGCAATGGACTAGATTCACAGCTAGGGCAAAGAACCTCCCTTGATGGCAAGTAGCCATGCAGATGCACCCCAGCTAAGAATCTAGCACCATGAATGGGGTTTACACTGTATTAGATCTCTGAATGCAAGTGAATTCTGTGAATGACAAAGATTGGGCTGGCTTAGTGACTCATTGTTCACACTGAACCTGAACTTTGGGCTGCTTTTTAGTAGAGGAGTTCATCACTAGCCCATCTCTGTTTTGAGGTACAGGACTCATAAAACCTGCAATTAAAATAAATGCTGTTCGTGTTTTAATATTTGAAATTCTTGACATATTCTCACAAACCACAAATCTGTCTTCTGGATGCCCTTGTTATTCAGCAGCTTGTTGCCAGTGAGGTTTTGTTTTTTAGAATTTCTCTGGTATGCAGGAGGGTTTCACAGCCTAGGAACCGGTAAAGTATATAGTTCTGAAGAAATTCACAGACTATGGTATGGCAAAGTAAAATTTCTGTGGTCAGTAAAGCAGTGTAGGAGCCATCACAATAACACCAGTGAAAGTGGCAGGTGCTTAGCACCTTTCAGGATCAGACCAGAGAAAAAGGTACTTTGTTTGCATCATTGCACTGTTGTATTATCTACAGTATGTTTTATGTTGGTTAAGAGTCATCTGAACCAGTTGCCTCAGTTTGTAAACAATAACATTGCCACACACACACACACAAAAGCTGCTCAAAAGTATAAGAACTGGAAAAATTACAAACACATACAAAAAAAAAAAAAAATAGGACAGCCACAGCCTTTTAAAAAGTTGCAGATCAAAGGATACTGTTTAATTAAAAAAAAGATGCAGAATATACTGGACAAACAAAACTTAATTACGTTATAAATTACGTTACTGAATGCGACACTGGTAGTTTATGAAGAGGGTATGTACAGTCAAATTAAACAGTGTTTACCTTTCTGTTCTAATAGTGTTAAAAGGAAAAAAAATCTATTGCAATTTGACTATACATTGCATTGATTGAACATTTAGTCAGGAAAAATTACCCCCTACTCCCTCCAAAAAAAGCACATCTAATGACTGTATGCATTTCCTGTCTTGCTCTCCTTTTCAGATTCATCACAAGTTCTTGCCTGTTCTGAAACATGCTAATTGCCCTAATTCTATGCTCACTCAATACAACTGCAAATGTTGATTCTGACCTCAGCAAGACCAGATTCAAGCCCATTGGCTTGCTCTGATCTTTTGCTCTCCATATGTGTAAATCCTCTCAGAAAACTAGTATGCCAAATGAAATGTTTGGGAAATAGATGTGGAAGCCAGAATTAAGAACCAAAAAGTAGGAGTGTCTCAGTTAAGTATGAAGCACCTAGCTAGGCTGGATGAGACTGCATACTGGTTAACAAAAATACTGATTTCTAATTCTGCAAGACATTATCACAGGGGAAGGAATGTAGCTAACTTAACATTTTTTTCAGACACTTTTTAGGGGGCTTTACAGTTTTGTGCTAGGATGTACAGAAGACAGCTGAGAAGGTGGAAAGGCAGCTTGAGGATTTATGGCAGCTAAAGGATAAATGCTGTTGTGCAAAAGGTCACCATATGAACTTCCTACAGGTGTTGCTGCAGCTAAGTGTCTATAGAGATGCTGAGAATTTCCAGGGGATGTAAGAAATTGTCTTTGCACCATGAAGGAATGAAGAGCCAAAGGCTGCATTAGTGGGGAAAGCACGGTCTGATTTTTCAAGTACTGCAACGGATGAGAGTATCCAGCTGGGAGGCGATTGTTCAGCCCCGCACAGAGGGTTCCTGGGTACAAGCCTGTGAAGATGGGGCTGGAAAGGGGAAATTTGTGACTTTCCAACATGCTGCCAGAATGAATACCATGCACTGATTTGCTGCCTTCGCCCTTGTGATCAGCAATCTTTTCTTTTGCAGATGCCTCCTTTGGTAACTGCAGAGGAGACACAGCTCGGATTTTTTTTCCGGAAATGACTTTGTCCAAATCCTCCAGGCTCCGTTTCAAAGGCCGAGCTGCTCCAATGGTTTGGGGGCTAGTTTTGCGGCTCATAACGGGATGGACCATCCCCTCCATCTTTCTCAAATTCTCAAGCCTCTGATTCTGCTGCTTTCTGGATCTCTGAAGGGATTCCACATGCTTTTTAGATGCTGCCATGGTCATTGGAGAAACGTGACATGCTTTGGGATTACAGTCTATGCTGCTTGCAGCTTGGAACTGGGAAATACTTTTGTTTTCTTGCTGCCCCACTGATGAATGGGGGAGGCTGGATCCAGGAGCCTTAACAGTTTGTTTGTGTATGCTCTTTGGAAGACTCAAGTCTGTTGGCTGATCATCTGAAGAGGCTTCCACTACAGTCTTTTTTTCTTGCTGATGCAAAGATGGGTGATAATTTAAATGTAGGTTGTCTTGGTGTTTGTGTTGAGTAAAAGTAGAAATATTTTCGGAATCTCTGAACATGTCCCGGGGGAGGTACTTTGATGTCTGTTCATTATTAAGGTGGTGTTCTGTATGCTTATAAAGGCTGTGCAGATGAGGAGATGAATAAAAATCTGCCAAGAAACTGGGCACATGGGAATGCTGCAGTGCCCTTTTCTCACTCATTTTATCTTTGCAGTCCTGGAGATTTAGCTTCGGTATGTATGATTCAGCAAGAGAGTTGAGGTGATGTTTAGAAAAATCACAACGCTGAGGATCTGGTTTGCTTAATAAGTCATGCCTAAATACTTCATTAATAGATTTCCTTTCTTCTGAAATCTTGCTTTTAAAACTTTGTACGTGTTGTATTACTGATGGTCTATTAACTGCTACAGAATCGGAATTAGGAGTGTGGGGAGCCTGTGCTATACTTGAAGATAGTTCATCTCTATTGTTTAATTTCTTTTTGCTAATCAAAGGTGGAGGTGAACCATAAGGATAGCTACATGACAGGGCTGCCCCACTGACCTGAGATAGAAGTTTTTTCTTTGCCAGTGGTGACATGATGCCTGGATTACCCTTCGAATAGAGTAGTGGTGTGTAACTAAACCCGGGATCATCATGAATGGAACCTGGCAGCTCCTTTTCTTTGAACATATCAAAATTCTGTACCACGAGAACTTTAGGGGTTTGCTTTAGTGCATTATGTATATCTTCATTTCCTAACTGATCCACTTTCACTGTGCAGTTTGCAATGTAATCAGCCATCTCTGGCAATTTATCATCTTCCATGTCGTTTTGACTTGGTAACTGTACTTGTATTGCAGGGAAACCATGAAAGGGTGTTTCTGGAGGCTCCTTTTCTAAGCTGTCTGTAAAACCATGTGCCCTTTGTTCTGGTTTTGTGTCATCCAGGGCATCTGGTGGGGTGCATAACTGCTTGTTGACAGTGGCATCCAATGTGGTGTCTTCTTCAGGGGGTACAGCAATACTAGAAAATGAGGATGAGTGCTGAACATCCTCCTGGGCTTTATCGCTGTTTGAAGTGCTTTCCATCAAGTCCTCCTTCTCCAGGGAGCCCAGCCCTGCTGCCTCTGGTAAGAGAGGCTGGTGCCCTTCAACATGCTTCTTCATCTCTCCCACTTCAGGAGGCTCAGATAAACCTTTCTGGTCTGAAATTTCTTGATTCTTCTCTTGTTCTGATGAGACCTAATAAAATATTTCAATAGACAGCAATAAGAATGTAGTATGTGTTGACTGATTGTTTATAAAATAAAATACAGGCAAACAGTGGCTGCTTTTTAGAAATGTACTTGTCAATCAGCCTGCTGAAATGTGAAAGCTTTAATACCACATATCAGACCCAAGCAAAAAACTCCCAGAAATGAGGTGGCCCAGAAACATGAAATATACCCATCTCTGGGTCTAAATAAGAAGCGTCCAAATAGCAGAGGTTTGTAACCTGCTTAAAAAGAATTGGATCAGCTGGTGATTTGACCAGTTAATTTAATGCTGCAGTTGTC
The DNA here is from genome assembly GCF_001723895.1 of Crocodylus porosus. Classification (NCBI taxonomy): domain Eukaryota; kingdom Metazoa; phylum Chordata; order Crocodylia; family Crocodylidae; genus Crocodylus; species Crocodylus porosus. The sequence goes on along the minus strand of NW_017728920.1, from coordinate 18,272,925 downwards.
TTGTTTTAAAAATCAATTATCTGAAAGGATAATAGTGGTTTTCACAACACAATTGAGAAAGATACAAAACCTTCCCTCAATAGCCAAATCCACCTTAGGAACCTATAAATGAGTCCTGGTTAGCATGTCTTATGACTAGATTTCCAATATAATCCCTTCAGTGCTTACAGAACAGATCAGTCACATTTGGTTCTACATTAAAATATCAAAATTATAGAAATGGAATGTTATGGATATTTGCAAATCACAGTTATAGTTTAACTAGGACATACTTTCTTATTAACAGATTAAAATTAAGTTGTCAACATTCAGAGAGTGTGTGTGTATAGTATTACAAACACAGCCTTTATAAGTTATAGTCAATGAAACTGCCGCTCTTTATGCTTCTCCATTAATAAAGCGTGTGTGCACAATTCACACTATTCATTCCATTATGTAGACAAATGAACTGTAACCCTGAAGGTCATTATAATGTTCCATCTGTGATACAGGTGACTGACAACCCTTTTCAAAATTGCTGTCATTTGCCTCTGACATGCGTTAGTAGAAGAAAGTCATAAAACAGTAGCATTGTGTGAGCGCTTTAATATTATTTTTTCTTTCTTTCTTAGTTGTAAAGATAAAAGGCATCAAGAAAGTTATTATATAAATGCTGCATTATGGTCTGTCATGTGAGGGAGGGATGTATGTAAAAAATTACAACTATCTTAAAGATTTATTTCTTCACAGCTGCTTTTAAATATTCCTGTATTGGGTTTTCCTATTAGTTACGGTGTCTGTTAGTCATTGTAACTATTTTTTTTTTAACTAATAGCTGCTTTTTTCAATCCAAATACCATCATTAGTCCTTCACAAAGTACTATCACTGGTCTCTTGAGCTTATACAATTACAGGAAAATACCAGACAGATGAGCAAAGCAGGAAAAAAGGACAAATCATATTTAATAACTCTACATTCTGCTCTTTGTTTCTGCTAAGCAATAGTTTGATTGAAGTTTTTGCTATTTTAAAGAAGTGCTCTGTCAGAGGCTAATAACATTTTATCCTGTATTTGGTTACACTGGGCAACTTGACTTTAACAGAACAAAGAAGAGAATAAAACTGAGTTAAACTGTAATACATTAACTCTGTCTTTTCCTAGGCATGTTTATGTGTAACTCCCACTTCTGTCCAGGCGAGTGGTGAAAGTGCAGTTGGAAGGACTGTACTCAGACCATATTGACTTTGATGTTACAAATAAAATAAAGCCAAATTCTGCCCCAGAACACTGCCTTCCTATCAGAAAGCCAGCATCCTAATATAGTGGAGTTTAACTTCCCCCAGATCAGGAAGATCCAAAGGGATATTCAAGTTAGCAGAGCTGTATATTAGGGCTGTGCTAAATGGCATCAGTCCATTTTGCCTTCAGTTTCGGTGGTTCAGTGGAACAGCGTTCCATTTTGAATTTCATTTCTATTCGAAACAGCTGTTCTGTTCTATTCCGTCGAAAGGGAAAGGCTCCGCGCCCCGCCCCCGATCATGGTGCAGGGAGTGGGAGTGAGCCCAACTGGACTGACTCTCTACCCTCCTCCCGACTGCAGCACGGGGGGTGGGAGTGAGCCCAACTGGGCTGACTCTGCCCCCCCCCCACCTGATTGCAGTGCGGGGGTGGGAGTGAGCCCAGTTGCGCTGACTCTCTGCCCTACCCAATCGCAGTACAGGGGTGGGGTGGGAGTGAGCACAGCTGGGCTGATTCTCCATCCCCCACCCTCCTCCACTGGATCACAGAGCTGGGCAGGGGAACTGAGCCAGGATCAGTTCCCTTCCCCCATGCTGTTATCAGCTTCTGGCAGCGGGAGATGGGGAGAGCCAGGGCTGTGCTCCCCTGTCTCTCACTGCTGGCTTCAAAACTTGAGACATTTTGAAACTTTTGAAACATTTCAAAACTTTTGAAATGTTTTGACTAGCCTTGTTTTGAGACTGTTTCGAAGCCCTTCATTTTGATTTGATTTCACTGTTTTGAGCTTGAAATTATTCAAAACAGTGTCGAATTGAAACAGCTGGCTAAATTTCACACAGCCCTACTATCTATGCAAAGCCTCTGAACCTGTTTGGGTCCTCGGTGTACCCAGCCTGCCCAACACCTTAAGATGTGTTACTAGGCCCTTCCCCTAGCCACAATTACACCCAGAATGCAGCCTATAAACAGGGCCCTAACATACCATATTTTCTCATTAACATTCAACATGCCTGCAACTGATGCAAAGCCTCCTACTCTAACCCTTTCTCCATTCCTCCTGCTTCTCTAGCCTTGGACACCATTATAGCTAAACCTGGCTCTCCATGAGCTTTAAGTACAGCTAAGTTTTCCTTTCCCATGTTAGATCCCCGGGGCATGATTTAGGAGCCTCTGGCCTAAAACTGTCACCATCTAAACAGCACAGATGGCCTCTGTAGCTTATGGACATGCTAGTGACTCCTGATGTGGAAAACCCTTCATTTAGGTAGTTACCTAGAATCTGTGCAGTTGTATTGACTCTGACCAGATTCTAAAGGTGAAGTCTATTAAATCATTTATCCACCTAATAGTGGGTCCCTTAAGAATATCAGGGAAAGGGAATCCTCCCCACTTTGCACAATGTGGATGCATTGTTTATTGACAGCTGGGAAAAAAACAGGATGTACAAGGACTTCAGGTACTAAATCTTGAGCAGAGCTCCTATAAACAAGTGCATGTCCTCTTTCAGTTCCCACATTGGGTATTCGGCCCATCCAGCCTAAGGATAATCAGCATATGTACACAGCCAATCTGCACATGTTTATGGGGGATGACAGCCCCCAATACTGCTTCATAAATAGTATTGGCTGTTGGGTTTGTCTGTTAGCATTAAAAACATCAAAGTTATAATCAGACAGGAGAGAATCATTTCAATACGGGAGATAAAATATTATAGTAGATAACAACTCTTACTGTGCAATTTAATGTCTACACTCTGCTTCTTTTCTGCAGCTTTTTGATACATAGTACTAAGAACGCTTTCTCCACACAAAAATAACTGCCGTTTAAGTAGCAGGAAGATTGAGATACAAAAGAACAAAAGTAAAGAAATTCAAAGTTAAGACTGACACACTATTGCTGGCTTGTTACATTGTGCTTTGCAGTACATATGGTATGTAACATAACTCACTGATCCGAGACCCCAGCAATAAATAACTAAGTAAGCACAAAGGGATAAATGAAGAATGGAATGCAAGCCTTAACTCTGAATTTCATTGCTTTAGGCAATTTGTGTCACAACTTTGCAGTTGCTTAAGCAGGTTTGTGTGCACTCTCTCCTTTATGTATTTTTAATCTGTAGTGAAGTTTGTCCACAAAGTTTCCTCCTTTAACATTAAAATAAAAGGGACGGTCTCTCTGTGAAGGGTTGATATGTTCAGACTTTTACGCTCTGTGGATCAAGTCATTTTAAATATGCATTCTAAACCAGGTAGTTTCTTCCTGGTCCCATTGTAAACCTGAGTTTTGGAGAGGGGAAATTGGAGGGGAAGTGTGGGGGGTTGGCACAGGGAGTTAACATAATTATAACAATTCACTCTATTTGAAGCCTTGCATTTGAGGTCTGAGCTACATGCAGATTTATCAACTTCACTATTTTTAAGTCATAGAAAGAAGAATTCTTGGTAGCTGTATCAAAACAGATTTTTCAAACCACTTAAATACAGTTCATATACATATACCAGACAGTAATGGCATCAGAGGAACTACTGTGGTCTGTTGACTACATAATGGATGGTATAAATGTTTTTTAGATGCTTATCTTCACACTATACTTGTCTGTCGCAGTACATTTTGTAATGTGTAGTATATTTCAACAGCTTAAGAATAGGCGTGTGTTTCAAAAGAAAGTTCTTAAGTAATGTAAGAGCACAAGCCCCATTGAATTTTTTTGTCACTCTGCAGATTTTGAAAATTCAATGAAATGTGCACATTAGTAGATAGCTTTATTTCCAGATATATGAGTTCAACTGAGTCCTTAGGCCTGTCTAATCATATAAGGAATAGGGGTGTGTGAAGTGGGCCGTATTTGATTTGGATTTGTATTCGGCCTGATTCGGGGGACAATAATTCGATTCACTGATTTGGATCACTGTCCTGATTCAATTCAGCCGACACTGAATCTGAAGATTCAGATTCTGATCTGGAGAATCAGCAATTTGGCTACAGACACAGCTTTATAGGTTTTGCGACTTACGTTGAGGTACCAGGCAAGGCTTGTGAATGCTGAGATGGTAGGGTGGATGGAGCATCTCACAGGAGTGTGGGGGGTGGGGGTCCCCCATATGCTCCATGAAGAAACCCAGAAGTGGACTGGAAGTACTTCTGGTCCACTTTCAGGTCTGCTGCCAAGCTCACCCCCGCCCACCCACCTGCGCTCCTGTGGAATTCTCCATCTGCCCCACTATCTCTGTGTTCACAAGCTGCACCTGGTACCTTGAAGTATGTAGAAAAAACATAAAGCTGTGTTTATGGCCAAATTGTCAAATCTCTCTGAATCAAATCGGAGGCTTCTGATTTGATTCGGAGAGATTAATGGGTCTCCTGATTCAATTCAGATTTGGAGATTCTGCTGCCGAATCTACTCTGAATTGAATCAGCGACTGAAGCTTTGCACAGCCCTAATAAGAAGCTCGACAAGGGATGGGCTCTGTATGGAGCCCTACCTATGGTACCAAGTCTAGGCAGGTGAATCTGTCAATGTGAAGCAGCTTGAAGAATAGAGGCCTATGGCAAGATTCCCATTAACTTTATTGGGTAATTTGTCTGAATAGTTACTATAAGAGCTGTGCCTCTTTTTTTTTTCGGTTTCAATCCAAAGCAGATTTTTAGACCTATTTAAAATCCAGGAAAAACTTTTTTTAAAAAATAGAAATGAGAATGCATCCATTTGTGTAATAGTGCTGCTACAGAAGTTACCATTAAAATTTGGTAATACTTACCACAGCATTATCAATGGTATTACAGTTCCTCCAACCCTATACTTAAATTAGGAAATAACTGTGGCAGCTGCGTAGCCTCCTGTTGGAAATTGTTGACTTTTTAACGGTGACCGCTTTATAATACAATGAACAGAAACTGTACCTCTTACATCCAGTCTTGGTATCCTGTTACCACTTCTACACAATATGGAACTCACTGGTCCCTGTTTATAGTGCAGCATGATCACAACACACAAGGACATTACAATTGGATTTCAGCTGCTGAGCAAGCTGAAAAGCCAATTATTTTTGGAATTCTCAAGTTTAAATGATATATTTTATCACTGGATTTTAAGCGATTCAAACAGTACATTTTTAATTGAAAAGTTACAAAGAGGGAAAGCAACTAACCTCAGATGCATCTTGGGGTTTCTGTGGATTATCTTTTTCTTTCTTACTCTTTTGGCTTTCATTTTTGATGCGTTTTGTTCCAGCCCCTTTTGTTTTAGTTTCTCCCTCCTGGGAACTGATATCCTGCTTCCGAGGTTTCACTGGAGGCAGTGGCTTATCTTCTTCTCCTTTAATAAATCTTTCATATGGCAGGATTAATCTAAAGGATTAAGGAACAAATAATTGATCAGTTTTTGCAATTCTAGCAAAGAAGAAAAATGTATCAGCTATGAACAGTTTATTTAATAAATCACATTTTTCTATGACATAAAAGCAATTTTGTAAACTTGCCCTAAATATTTAAGCTCAAGTATGATAAATCAACTTACTTGGCAAGATCCACAGTTGGTATACATTGATGTGGCTTCATTGATGTCAATAGAGCTGTGTTGGTTTATGAAGCTACATCGATACCATCTGAGGAGCTACCCTACAGTGTTTTAGGTTGATTTAATAGTCAACCCTTTCTTTTAATTTTCTCTGCCTACTCCCAGTCTTATGGAGTGAATGCCAGTAACACAGGATAAAGCTGAAGAAAACCTTGATAGCACATATAGGTACTTGTAGCCTGGTAGGACACATTTGGGTTGTATATAAATTTGTCTGAAGACTGGAAACTTGGTAGAGAGGAGAGGAGACATGATTTTCCCCAACTTCTAAGGATTGATGCAGAAGAGTTATACTAGCTCTTCCTGATAGATCTGTAAAGTGAAAGTTATGCTGACCCCTGCACTAGGATATTTTTTGCCTATAAAAGGACAAGAGATTTGGGGGAGCTGCTAATGGAGGGAAGACAGCAAAGAAAATGAAGGGGATTTAAAAATGAAAGAATTTTAATTGTGGAACTTTCTTGAACAAAGTGTATAAAATCACTTTTTTAAAAAAAAAACCACACACACATCAAACAGTGTGAGTTTTAATCTATCTGTTTTTTCTTCTCAATGTAGCTCTTGATCTGAAAGGAAAAATAACTGATGTAATTAAAAGGGATGGATTGCATTACAATCTCAGTTTCAACTTCAGTGATTAAAGTTTTTATAATGCATTTGGTATGATTAATGACTCACTGTGGGATTAATGCAAGACTCTGACTTTAAAAATATGAACTTTAATGCAGCAAACACAATTTGTCTATAAAAAAAAGACAAGCTGACTCTATGAAGAAAATGTACTTTGCTTATAAACAACATAAATCTGTTCAAATACCGGGAATCCTTCATTATCTTTAATCTAAGACTCCAAGGCAAAAAACTTTGGTTCAGATATTCGTTTGTTATCCTAGAATCTGTTTCTAACCATGCAATTTTGATTTAAATACTTAGATGTTCAAACACAGTTTGGACTTCAGAGAGCAGAAATTAGATTGCTTGTGATCATAATATTTCACATTTTAATAAAATACAACATAAATTATGTTAAAATATAAAGCTAATTTATGCCATATTAGAAACAAAATTCATTAACTGAGCATGCTCTGACATGGTATGTGCAAAGAGGCGTGAATAATACTTTTTAGCCCTGTATTTGGCAGCTCTCCAATAATGAAGCTAAGCAGAGCCCACAGGGAATATTCATCTTCAGATCCCATTACAAACTGAGTTTAAACATGTTACAGCTGCTAAAACTGGAAACTGCTCCCTCTATGCAGACTTAGCAAAATAATATATAGTTGCCAAATACCTGCTTCCCACTGTAATATTACAGTTAATGTTTATATAATAAAAAACATAACTAAGCTGAATAAGAAAAAAATAATCTTGTTCATACTTGAGGTGGCTAAATTTCATTTGTCAAGCACAAATATTCATGAACCACTTAACATCTCTCTGTGCTGTGTGCACTGCTTGGGACTTTATACGAAAGAGGTAAGTTTTGGTTTCATACAGGGCAATATTTATATCTTTCTGCCATGTGTTAAATATTTAAAATCACATTTAATAAAAACACATTTTATTGCAATAATTGCTAGCCCGGCAATTGGATTGTTTGACTTTGTTTTGTTTCCATGGGAACATGCCATCCTTTTGAAATCTACATATTCCATCAGTAAATGTTTCAATAGCTGCTTCTAGCTCTAAATGAGATAAAGATGATACTGTACCACTAGTGGTCCTTTTAATAAAAGATACTGTGTGATTAACCTTCTGGTTAAAGCAGAAATGGGAACAAGGCTGGGACTGACATGATTAATCACTGTTAGCATTCTTTCTATGGATCCTTCTATGGCAATTTCTGACAAAAAGCTTCTCCTCTTTGTTGCAATACACCACACCAGAACTCATTAGGTTTGGTACTAATTAGTAACCATGGCTTAAATTTCCTGTTACAATCTTTAGAGTTCATGTGGGAGTAAAACATTTTCATTTTAGTTATTTTTCACTGAGCTCAGCAGTTGGCAATAAGACCGCAGTAAAAATACATTTCACATAGCTGGTCAAAGGCCTAGAGCCAACAGCAGGAAATCTGGAATTAAATGTTTCTTGTATCTGGAAAGAGGCATGACTAAGGTAAAACTGAATCAAAACACAAGGATGGCTTGTTCTAGGAATTTTTTTTTCTTTTTAAATGAAGGCCAATGCTCGGCTGCTTCTCTAGAGTACAAAGATAATTTTCAGATTGTGGGGGAGAGAAAAAAGGAAGTACACATGAATATGCACTGTGAGGCTCTAGGGATTAACATGAAGCCTAACACCATGAACAATTGCTGCTTCATATAGATATTTCCGTTTGTTACGATTTTCACTGAATGTTTTTTCAGTTATCCTGTCATGGTACAACACAATTACCCACAGGATATGATCTTATCATTTGATTATTAGAAGTTTTTATAGTACAAGAGTAATAAAGCTAATATAGTTTTCAGAACATTTTGAACATGCAGCTAATATGCCATCAAAACATAATGTACTTAGCCAATTTAAGGTCATCATTGCCCAACACAGGAAGAATGTGGTTCTCTATTATACAAATAGTTTAGCAGAATGTAACATGTTCGAAACTAGCACATGATTTTTGTTAAATATTTGCAGCACAGCTAAGATTTAATCAATCCTTATACAACTGTGGGTAAAGACAACGTTCAAAAATACAACTGAATACCTAGAATATATTAAAATTTGGGAACAACAGGCATATTTTCAGTTGCTTTGAAGCACAGCTGTGTTTTATGGGGGAAGTACCAACTATTTATAAGAAGAATTAAAGGAATATTTTGTGCTCTAAAGGATATATGCCTCTAAAGCAGAGCAAATAATAGGGTCTTTATCATGATCAAGATTCCAATATTAAGATTAATAAAATGTATTATTTATAAGTCAATTAACATAAATAGAAAATTTAAGCAGCAGTGTATTAAAAAAATCTTTCCACAGGCAGCAGATTTTTAGCAGCATGAGGTTTTTTTTCTTGGAATAAAACAAGAATAACATTTTCCAGCCAAGAGCAGAAACAGTAGGGGAGTCTTTGCGTCTCTGCTATCACAGAGCTTCTTATTAAATTCAGTCACTGTGAAAAGCAAGACTTTTTTTTTTTTTTAAATAAAGACAACTTAAAATCAATACAAGTTAGATTAACAAATCAGGACTATACTAATCCTGATTTATTACAATCGGTGATATTAAGTTTAATCACGTATAAATTGCTATTCTAAAAAGATTTTGCTTTTCTAAATCTTGAATTAAGTAATGGTGCAGAGTGTACTGAGTTTTTAGATCTGCATCATCTCATATTATGAAAAATTCAATGTACTTCTCTGCAGCAAATGTCAGAGGTCAGCAAATCTATTACAGTAATGTAAGTAATCTGGCTTTCTGCCAACCTTTTTTTAAAAAACACTGAAGCAGATAATTTTATATTTACAAATTCTAAAATCCTCCAGGGACTGCATCTCTTTCCCGACAAAAAGCAGAAACTTCACATTAGAGAAATGTATTTCACAGTATATCAAACATGTCTGCATCGTTAGCATTTCATAAAAGACAAAAAAGACCTTAATCTTGATTAGTCGATGTTTTTTCCCAACCATAAAAAAAATAAGGTAAAATTGAATATGAACCAGTAACCACTACATTTTCAAAAACTGATTATGCAGAATGACTGACTTTTTTGGCCAAACTGCTTCACAGGATGTATGAATGCATTTCTATTTATAGACTTAAAAATAATTCTTACAGTAATGTAAAAGGTCTGACAAACCCAGAAAGAGAAAGGAAATTCAGTGCTAAGCATGCCAAGTTCCCTCTTTAATTCTCCCTACCATGCATGGGTATTGCAGTGACCATATGTACAGTGCATGATGCTCTACCCACAGGCTGTGTAAGGTGAGTTAAGGGCAGGAAGGCAGTTTGGAGTGATGAATTCACAACTGCCGCTGTTTCTACACAGCTCACTTCTGTATTAATTTTTTTTCATTCTTTCTTTGGCAGCACAAAATGTGTCTCCTAATGTCTCCCACTCAACATCATATTGTTTCTTCAAGTGCTCCAGGCTCAACATACTAATGTAAAAAAATAGAAACTCTGTATATCTCAGGAATGATTTAATGCATCATTTATATACTGCCAGTAGTTTAATTCTTGGCTAAAAGATTTGAAGATGGAAATTGAAAGGCAGAAAAAGAAAGACATTTGAACAGTATGTTATGTACTTGTGGAACTCATTGCCACTGGATGTAACTGAGACCCAAGACTTACTAAGATGGAAAAAAGGCTTTGCCATTTATATAGATTACAAGAGCATTCATGGTTACATTAGAGATAATTTAAAAATTCTGAGTAGATACATAAAACCTCATGTTTCATTCAGAGAATAAAACAATCAAAGAAGCTCCCCTTTTGGACAGGTTATTCAACAGAAGTCCAGTAAAGAGATTGTTGCACCTTCTACTGAAGGACCTGCTAAGAGCTGCTCACAGAGGCAAGACATACTGGACACCAGGGACCATCTGTCTGATTTATTACAGCAACTGCTCTCTTCCTAAAATAAAACTCCCATCCCATCATTAACAATACCAACAGGGCACAGAACATGGAACTGAGTTCAGATATTAGATTTTTAAAAATGTAATACTACCTATTTGTCATTCTACACAATACATTCATTAAGCTTATACTATAGAGAAAGAACTAAAAACACAATAATACTTAACACTGCCAGCTCTGAATCCCTCTGAACTGATTCTATCCCTTAGGACAGTGATTCCCAACCAAGGTGCCACAACACCCTGGGATGTCTTGAGATTTTTTCAATGGTGCTGTGAGATGCCATAAGGTGTTAACAAACATGGTTCACAAGACAAACCCAAGCGTGCAAACATAATTTACAAGATAAACCTAGTGATTTTTAATGGGAATCCACAGTATTAAAAACATTCTGACACATTGTGGTATTGGAGTCTTTTGCAATAGAATTGCTCTACTATATTTATATAGTGAAAAAAACAAGTGAAAACAAAGAGCTGGTATTTTCCAAGGAGTGCCTTGAGTCTAACAAGAGGTGTCTTGAGTCTAAAAATGTTAAGAAGCACTCCCTTTGGAAGTCATTGACAAAATATGCATTTTTTGGAGTGGACTCTCTGTGGTCTCATTGAAAGGTGTTCGATGCTTTAAAAAAAAAAACTTATACCCTTATAAAGAGAAACATATTGTCAAGTCGTGCTATCACCAAAGGCAGAGGAGCAAGCCACCACTTCAGCTGGAGGTTTTGTCACAGGATAGTTACTAGCTTTCTAGGAACAAAGAGGAATTCCAGCCCAAGTATCCAATGACTGAGGACAAATACTCAGAAGAGGCAGGGGTAGGAGAATGGCCAAAACCTGAGGACCATTCTCTGTTTCTAGAGTAGGGAAATAAAATATATTTGGGAAATCAGTAACATATTCCAAAAAAGCCTGATTTCATTTGTAGTGTGTTGTACAATCCAGGGGTTACTAAAGCAAGCATGCACTTCTTTGTATAGTGTACAATAGCAATAGGGTCATTTGTCTGAAGCACAAAACTGGCATGTATTTTAACAGCAAAGACAAAATATGTTTGTGTTCAATTTTGTTCCCAAAGAACTGTCTTCTGTTAATGAAATGGGAGAGCACACAAAGCAACAGCAAACTCTCCCTGTGCCTGAAGAAGGGTGTTTGTACCCAAAAACTTTCAAAGAACCATTTTCCAACTATTCAGTTGGTCTAATAAAAGATGTCACATTTACCCAAAGAACCCTGTCTGCCTATGTCCTTAGACCAACACAGCTACAACCAACAATTTTATCAAAATGGCTCTTTCATCTTTTCATCAACAACATGCCTTACAGCCTGCTGGACATGCAACTGAGTAATGAGAATACTCACACTGTTGAAAGATGGGAACTGTACAAGTATAGAATTCAAATATGTTTAGTTTTAAATAAACTGGAAAATAGTGATAGTACAAACACAGGTTCTGATTGAACTGAATGGACTGGAGATAGAAGTTTAGGAGCTTAATCCAGTAGACCCACATGTCTGTGGAAAGCCAAATCCTCTTTGTAGACGCCACTCAATGGAGGGGGACAGGGTATGGCCGATGGAATCACAGCGATTATGGGAGAGGGTCCTTCCCCAGGCTACTTGCAAGAAATCAACTTTGCTTTTGCTATGAACGTGTTTCCCCAATAAACAGAAATGTGTTTAGCTAATGGAACCACACAATTGTTGATCTAGCAGCCTTCCTTAATGGTTGCCTGCCTGTGAGACTCAGGACATGTTGTGGAACAGTTTTGCAATAGGTGGTCCCTCTAACCCTGCCCCTTCTGCTTTGGAAGATGTACCCTCCTCCACTGCATGCAGCTGGAGAGATGAAGGATAAATGCAGCCATTTAGGGATACTTCTGCATTAGGAAAGAAGGGACCTGAGCCACTTCCTGATAGAAGAGCTCAAGAAAGGAATGAGTCAGAAAGGAGCTCATTTCCTAGCTCCTGGAAGGCAGGGAATGAACTCCCTTTAGAATGGTAGAGGTTCCTCCCTCTACTGTGTCCACCCCACACTAAAAAGGGTGGAAAAGGTAGAGGACACCTTGGGTCAATTTCTGCTTCAGAAGTGTAATTAAAGGAGGGCAACTGGGGCGGCAGTTTCAGGTGCCGCCTTTGTTGAAAGTTATAAAAATAGTTGAGACTGCAGGGGTGGCTGATTGACACCGCAGTAGCTGGTGTTGCCCAAGGCATGGACCTGCTGGGCTATTAGGGGTGTGAAAAGCAGGCCCTATTCGATTAGGAGTCGGCCTGAATTGGGGACAGTGATTCAATTCATTGATTCAGATCACTGTCCCCGATTCGATTCAGCTGAATCCATATCTGAAGATTTGATTCTGATTTGGAGAATCAACGATTTGGACATCGACACAGCTTTAAATGTTTTTTCCAGACAACCTGGAGGTACCAGTGTGGCTTATGAATGTCGTGATGCTGGGGAGATGGAGCATCCCACAGGAGTGCAGGAGGAGCCCCCCCATGTGCTCAGTGGCGAACCTGGAAGTGGACCAGAAGTACTTCCAGTCCACTTCCAGGTCTGGTTGGGAGTGTGCTGGGCCTCCCCCCAATGGCCCCTTGGCTTAATGATTGGCTACAGGAGGACCTCAGGTGCCCCCCCAGATGCAGGAGGCACCGGTCACTGAGCCAGGGAGGCATGGGGGGGCCCAGAGTACTCCCCAGCAGACCCGGAAGTGGACTGGAAGTGTTTCTGGCCCACTTCTGGGTCTGCTGCCAAGTACACTGGGAAGCCCCCCCACACTGCTGTGGGATGTTCTATGCACCCCAGCATCACAGAATTCATGAACCCCTGCTACCTAGAGGTATGTAGAAAAAACACTTAAAGCTGTCTCTGTGTCAGAATCACTGAATCTTTCAGAATCTCTCCAAAATGATTTGGATGCTTCCGATTAGTTTTGGAGAGATTAAAGGGTCCTCTGATTTGATTCTGATTTGGAGATTCAGCCACTGAATCAGGCCAAATCTTTGCCAAATTGAATCAGGGATTGAAGCTTTGCACAGCCCTATTGGCTAGGCCTCTGCTCTGCACACCCCCATTTGGGGCAATACACTTACTTAGGGAGGTACAAAAAGTACCCTTTTGGGTAGGGGCCAGAGGCATAACAGATAAGATGAACATCTTCCCTCTTCACACATTAAGCAATCTGTCCTTCAACACTAGGAAAGACGGTCCTCCTATCAGATACACTAACATGTAAACTGTTCTTATTGACTTTAATGCTGGGCAGTAAGTCTCCAAAGCTGCAAAACAAGTCTCAAATAAGTTTTGCAAAAACACAGTGTTCTCAGATGTTTTGAATAGATGGCTAAGAAGCTGCTTTAATGGTAAACAATTGCATTCTTTTGTCATCTGATACTTTATTTTTTATTTTTTTGGTGAGGGGACGTGCTTTTTGAATTTTCAATAGTTCCTTTGTTAAAGCATCTGTTACTCACATAATTGAAAAGATGTTTGTTCAGTGGCATGCTTGAGAGTACAGTTATTTAATCTAAATGATAAAGCCCAGAGGACAGAAAATCATAAGTAGAAACCTCTTGTTATTTATCAAAAAGAAAAGGGGCTAAAACACCTAATCCATCCTTTAAGTTTATGCCTGATGGAAATCTATGGATACAATCTGCAATTTGCAAACTTTCTCAGAGGCTGTTACTTAGAGGAAAATAGCAGGATGAAAACAAAACTAAAACAACAAAATTCATATGACAAGAAAAATGGCTGTTTGGAAATTTTTTGGGGGGGGGGTTTAAACAAAGAGCTGTAGTTTACAGCATGACATAACACTTTATTAATTTTTGCCTCAGGGTATTTTCACACTTAACAATGTAAATCCAAACCTTCTATTAATTACTTGTATTAAATACATCTATAAACATTTCTATATAGATGCTAGATTTTTCAAGGTACAGGACTAGCTGCTCTTTCTGACAGAATTCTGTTGAAAAGTCCACACTTTACGAAGTTATCTAAATACTGTACTTCAGGAAAGCCACACAGTATTTGCATGGAATGCTAAATGCTCTTACATATTGAATTACTTCACAATATCCTTAGGTCATGAAAGCATTACAGCAGTTAAAAAGAAAGCATTTAAAGACCTTAGTTTAACCTGATATGTTTCTGGTAGAATAAGATGGGGTTTTTTATTTAGTTTTTGTGAATTAAATTTGGAAGGAAAAACCCTCTGGGTCCTCCTCCCTATCTCATGCTATCCCTAGTTTAGGCCATCCTCCCTATTCCATGCTAAATTTTAATCTCTCACACCTCTTTTTTTGCATAAGGATGTTAATCTAGCACGTGTTACAGGTGGTCAGATACTAGAGTACAAACACAGCATAAAAACCTAGACTGCAAAGTTAATGCCCTGTTTCTCAAAATATTGAGTACACCTTTTCTTTTGGAGCAAGAAGAACCAATTAGGGGTATGTGAACTGACCTCTCAATTCTTCTCCAGAGTCTCAACTTCCATTAAAAAAACAATAAATCTCTAGCTGTTATGGTTCTGGAGAACACTTTCCAAATGTGAAGTAAGCATAACTGATGCTAATTCAGCTGTTAGTGATGATACTTCAGGTGTCACCCTTGTTAACTATTTCACTGCTCATAAAAGCATGTGAGAAAGTCAGAGTATCATATGATTATCTATTCCAGAATTTCTCAAATTGCATGTGCGTGTAATTTCTGTTACTATAGGGAAAACCAAGTTGTGTATACACACATACATGGTCCCATAAGCTTTTTATTCCTTCATATTTTATTTTTTCATTGCATTTTGAGCTTCTGAATGTCACACGGTGTTTTTTTTGTAATGCTGATGATAAATCCATAGTAAGTATGTACTCATTCAATTTATATGAGCATTTTGGAAAAGGGGCCCATTGTTTATAAGGCCAAATTAAAGCTGTCAGATCTGCAGTTTGTTTAAAAGCAAAAGAAACCTCAAACCCTGTGTAAAAACCACATCTGCACTATTAGTAGAACACACTGTGAAGAACAGTGCTTCGCAGAAAAGTAGCCATTTCCGATTGTTTCTTGTGCTGATGATAAAAGATAGAGATGAAAGATCCTGACAATGAGCTGTAAGAATTTCTGACAGCTTGGGGAGGAAAGGTTCAGCTTGAACCAGTTAATGTCAATAACACATACATACTTACTTTCTATGATCACCCAAGGCAAAAGCATTAAATAATTTGGAAAAAAAAAAAAGAGTATGACCAAAATAACAACAACTCATAAGCTTTGTATGGGTTTGAATCATCTACATAGCAACAGCACCACGATGGGAAAACATTAATGCTTTTTATATTGGTAATCATCTGTAACATGAGCAATTAAGTACTGTACTAATGGACTATGGCCAAGAGCCTGGTACTAATATTAAAACCTGACAGAGATGAATAGGTTTTGAAGCAAAACTAGGCTGACAAAGACATTTTTATGAAGTGCTTCAGCCTATTTGATTTAAACCAATCAGAGGCAGGTTCAGACCAGTCAGACCTACAGCAACAATAATGCATTCATTAGCATTATATGATTCCTGCTATGCTTTAAATAAAAACATCCATTGATTCTATTCAGCAACCTGCACTTTCATTACTACGCTCATTAATAAAACAAAAGTAGTCTAACTAATATACAAATAACACTTACTGAAACATTGGCAACCTCGCCTTGATTTAAAATGAAAACATTTACTAGAAACATGAACCATATTACATGAAAAATAAATCAGATGATAATGCATACTAAATCTTTCTTCCTCTTCTACAAAAACAAAGCAGACATCTCAGTGATAAAAGCAAGCTGTCTCAGTCACAGCAAACTGTGTAATATTCAGGTGACAGCTTTAGGAGTCTTCATTCCAAGCTGTGGGCTACTGAATCCTTAAATTGGCAGCCATACAATTTAATTCAGAAGCATGTCCACAAAATTCTACAGTTACAAGCCCTCATAATTTGCTGTAGGTTACAAAAAATCAGGTTATTCTGAATGCCTGTGGGTTTCAGGTGAGGCCTTGGACTCCATTGCCTGCCTACTCAGACTTTTAGCACCTACTCTGAAAGACAGCTCTCCTCGATGATCAGAAAATATTGCTCTTTCCCCTAGAATCAATTCAAAATTTTCTGAAACTCCACCTAGCAGGTGGCCTGAGCCAATGAGTTAGCTTCAAGAAGGTGAGGCAATACCAGGTCAATGCTATTTTATTTCACAGTTTACAAATGATGCCATCCAAAGGTCATTCAATACAATTTTATCGATGTTCAAAGTCAGTGTAAATAGCTACAAGTTTCTTTGTGTATGTCTGCATGGCACAATTCAATACCTTGAAGAGGTAATTAAGGTAACTCTAAGGCTAGGGACAGACATTACACATAAACTGGTTTAAGTGATCAGAAACCTGTAACAGAACAGATGTTTAGTGCACATAAACCAGTTTGAAAATGGCTGAACTGGTTTGAGATAAACCTGGTTGAATGCAGTATCAGACTTAACTGGTTTGGCTCAAACTGGTTTATGTAATGTCTGTCCCCAACCCCTTGCTAGTTTAAGATACACCAAACTCCCCCAGCATCCTGGCATGCTCTCTGGGCTGGATGGGGCTTTCTGTTCCACAGCAGGAATGGCCCATCCCCTCTGCTCCATGGCTAGAGCTCTGGCAGAGACTGCAGACAGAGCAGAGTTTGCCTGTCTTCTCCTGCCCTCCCCCACTCTCCCCCACACTGCTCAAGCTGGAATATCCCCCTCCTTCCCTCCCTCTCTCCCTCCCTCCCAACTCCCACAGCACAGACCCCAGACCCACAGACCCTAGGCATGGGATATGCTAGCTAATGCCGAGAGGGGTTCTGTGTATGTTTCCAATTTCACTTGGACAGGCAGACAGAACAGTGACTGCTTATGGCATTTTGGAACTAATCAACAGGACAGCTGGTAAGCTGTTTAAGAAGAGTTTGAACTAATTGAGAAAGGGTATTGTTTTGCTGATGAGGTGATAAACAATGGTATCAGCTCCATGCTGGCTTGTTTAACTGTCAGTTTGCTGCAGACAATATAAAGAAGCAGAGATGAAGATTGAAAGGCTCTGTATCATCAACAGATGCATACATTGCACACCCTCCCTTGCCTCAGTGTGCTAACCTTGGGCTGGGGGCTGGCAACACTCCCGCTCCTTGAGCAGCGAGTAGGGAAAAACTTGGGATGGTACAGGTAGACTTCCCTAATCAGAGGTCCTGCCAGGGCCTGGCCATGCCCCCCACTTAGCTCATTGCTGTGCTGCTCTAGCACCCCACAACTTCTAGCCTGAACCACTGCAGGCATGTGCCTGAATTTCCTCAGTCCAGAGCAGTAGTCTCCAACCTGTTTAAGTAGGAGATCACCTTTGGCATTTAAAAGCAACCCAAGATCTACCCTGAACCGCCGCCCCACCTTCTCCCCACACCCAGCAGAGGGGGGGCAGATTGAGGCAGAGGGAGAAAAAATTATTTGGGGGTGAATCTCCCCAGCAGGTAAGTCCCACCCAGGTGGGACCCTACTCAACTTACCCCTTTTCCTGCCTCTGTGACACTGTCCCTCACCACAGGGGCCTCAATCTAGCCCTCACCCCCTCTCTCCCCCATGGACTGACCTGTTGAGCTGGGTGCATGCACATGCGCACTTGGTCCCCCATCTCAGCCTCGCATAGACTCCAAGAGTCTTCAAAATCTACTGCAAGAGGCTCCAAGATCTACCAGTGAATCAATATCCTCTGGTTGGTGATCACTGATCCAGAGAGAATGTCTTTACAGTTACAAACCAGTTCAGCCTAGCCAGGTTAGACTAACATGCAAAGATTTAATCAATTAATGTTCAGGGTTTTTGAAGGTCTGTCCTAGCCTAAATGAGCTAGTTTGGGTACCAGAAACAGTATATTTGAATCAATGCCATAGCAATGAAGTTTGGTGCCTGGGGCAAAGCCTACAGCAACAGCCCACCCCTGCCCTGCACACAGGTCTGGGGGAGCACACACCCCACCTCCATGCTTGCTCAAGACTGCACATAGTGGTGGGAGCTTCCCTTCTCACATCCCTGTTCCCCCTCCCCCCCCAAACAAGCTGTTCATGGCTCTATCCCATGCCCCACCCCAGCTGGGCAGCACCTGTTGGCGCCCCTTCATTTCAGTGCCTGGGGCAGTCACCCCAGTCACCAGCCCCCCTTGCTACAGCACTGATTTGCATTAATGCAGCACATCACCTGAGCTAATTTGATGGGGTGAAGAGCATTGTGTTAATGTAACTAAACTATTTATACTTTCCAAGTTATCTTGTTTAGAGGTAGCTCAGGTATACATGCATATATGCTATGCCCCCATCCCCACGTTATTTAAGGGAAACTAGTCAAATGTAACACAATTCCCCATGATTTATGGGTTTAGTACTTCTAGGTCAAATTGATTGTCAGTATAATGAGACACATCAGGGAATTGTGGCCTTTGTTCCTAGTAAATAGGAAAAAGCCAGTCGACTTCAAATATGGAAAAATATTGAGTGGTCATTCAGCACTTACTTCTTAAGTCAATTTCCAGTTTAAGCTTCACAGTTTACCTTCAAGCTAAAAACATACATGTATTCTGATCTATTTTTGTAGCACAGCATTAGTTTTAGATTAAATGTCATTCAAGTGCTTTGGCTATAAATGAGCATTACATTTACAGGTGCTGTACTCATAATTACCAATGGAAACAAAACACAATTTTATCTTTTTCATGCTTAAAACTTAATATATTCTTCCTGTCATGGAAAAAAGGCAGCCAATATTCTAAATTCTTGAATGTACCAGGAATTGTCTGTCAACTGAGTTTTGTTAAAGGAAGAGATTGAAGTTTATGCCTAAGGTCAATTCAGGGTTAAGATTCAGATTTACTGGTGAAAAAATGTGACAAGTTTTCTATTGCAAATGCCATCTTTCTGCAGAATTTAGAATGCAATTGGAAAATATGGCTTTTCTCATTTTGGATCTAACTGAAGACTGAAATTATAGGAAAGAATTCTGACTCCAGAAATTCAAATCCAAATGATTTAAAAAATGAAGGAGTTGGGAGTCAAAGTTACATTTAAGGCCAATTCTCCAAGCCCACTTTGCTACTGGATTGGTAGCAAAGCTACACAGTTCCCTGATACTCCTTGGGTTTAAAAGACTTTCTGGGTTGCAGAAACATACTACAGACACTTCAATGGGGTATTTTTAGAGTAAAAACACCTTTTTATAATTTATAGCAGAGGGACACAAGGACAGAATTGCATGCAACTTATAATATAGCCTCACATAAGTGCTCAGAAAAGGCATTAAAGTAAATATCTATGCCTCAAAATAAGAACATTTATATGGCTTCAAATGTAACATAATAAACAACTAACAGGGAAGTACAAGGAAAGAAAGGGGTGTTTGCATTTTGCTCATTCATCTTTTCCATGATAACAACAGATTCTCATAAAGCCCAATGGGTCTCTATCTCTGCTAAACCAATGCCAACTGACATTTCAGTGCTCATGCTTCTGGGACTTCCTTGAAAAAGAAACAAGACTTCATTGAGTATGGGAAATCCTAGACTGCCAAATTCAACCAGATCAGCTGGCCCAGGCATTGAAGCTGTTGAGTTTATAGTTATGGACCCTATTGTCAGCACACAGCCTGATAAGTCAGTTACATGTCTATAACATTTATTAGGAACGTCTGAAAATAAAAAACAGCCTGATGCAGACAGCATCTCATCACTTATTTGGACTAGACTCTGGAATTCCTTGACTTTTATGGCGGCAGTGAAGCAGATTCTTCACTGTGAATCATGGGTCTTATGCTAGCTACTACTGCTAGAATTTAAGGTTAGAAATTTCCCCCTATCAAATATGATGCAATTTCTGTAAGTTGGGCTGTGACATTAGAAGACTTTGAGAAACTCATACTCATTTAGCTTTGGACAATGCTGTGTTTACGTAAAACCAAATGCCTTCCTGACCCCAACTGGTAACCAGTTTATGCTCTGGAAAATTAGATTAGATTTTTGTATGAGCATGAATGTAGGCATACACAGAAATTCAAAGGATTTTCTTAACAATACTTTGTTAAATTTCATTTTAAAAGATTCCTGCTACAGTGTTTTATTTACTGTACATTAGCATCACAAGCCCAGGAAGCCATTATGTAATAGGAGTGTGCGAAGCAGGCCACATTTGATTTGGATTTGACCTGAATCAGGGACAGTGATTCAATTAGCTGATTCAGATCTCTGTCACTGATTTGATTCGGCCAAATCTGAACCTGAAGATTCGATGCTGATTCAGAGAATCAGAGATTCAGACATAGACACAGCTTTAAAAGTTTTTTCTACATACCTTGCGGTAGCAGGTGCGGCTCATGATCCCTGTGATGTGGGGGCAGATGAAGCATCCCACAGGAGTGTGCGGGGGGACCTCCATGTGCTCAGCAGAGAACCCGGACTGGAAGGACTTCCTGTCCAGTCCTGGGTCTACTGGGAAGCACGCAAGGGATCCCCCCATGCCCCCCTGGCTCAGTGATCAGCTACAGAGGGACCCTGGGTGCACCCCCAGACCCAGGGAGCACCAGTCACTGATCCAGGAGGGTGCAGGGGGAAGGGAGCCCAGCACGCTTCATGGCAGACCTGGAAGTGGACTGGAAGTACTTCCAGACCAGGTTTGCTGCCGAGCACATAAAGGTAGGTAGAAAAAACATTTTAAGCTGTCTCTATGTCTGGATCGGTGAATCTTTCCAAATCTCTCTGAATCAATTCAGAGGGTTCCAATTTGATTTGGAGAGATTAAAGGGTCCTCTGGTTCGATTTAGATTTGGAGATGCAGCCACTGAATCAGGCTGAATCTCCACCAAATCAAATCAGGGACCGAAGCTTCACACAGCCCTGTGGTCTACGTGGGAAGAATAAGCAATCAAAAGTTCTAACCAGCAGTAATGGCTGCTGAGAAAGAGAATTGTTTGACAGCAGCTTTTGGGCAGGAAGGAAAGAAGAGACAATTAAGGAATAGGAATGCACCTAATCTTAATGACGTTCTACAATGTGGATCACCCTATTATTTTGATCACAACTTGTTTAATTTGTATTCTGGATAATCATGGTGTACAAATATTTGTCTCAATTAGTGGTCTATTATTATTTTTCATTTGCTACATTTTGTTCAGTTTTGGAGTTTCCTTGCTAGAAAAATGGTATGGTAAAATTAAAGTAAAAACCAAAAAAGAAATCAGATGTTTGTTTTATTTGTTTTGCTTTTGGAGAGACACTCTCTGGTTTAAATTACAGTGGATTATAGGACTAAATAGTTGGAGAAATATGCCTTTAAGAGCTTGCACTTGTGCCTTCTCTCTCTCTCTTCTCCCCCCCCCTTTCTCCTTCTCGCTTTTCCTAATTCTTTACAAAATAGCTTTGAAGTCTCTCCAAATTAATTTTTTCTTTATTAAACAAGCATTTCAGATTTGTTATCTTACCTTTCATAATGTCTGCGAGTACATGTAGCAGCACTTGTGCTTCCAGGGTTACCACCTAATTCATCATAAATATGTTTCCATTGTCGACGGGCTGTTATCTGTAAAAATGGCAATGGAAAATTTAATCTTGCATCTTTACAGATTCTACAGTATTTGAGTTCACAGCAACAAATACATGTGTGACACTTTCAGAACGGCATGTTCTACAAACAGTATAAAAGCCCCTACAGAACGTATAGTGTGCCTATGTTTTTAGAAGATTATATTATATTCATCTGTTTCCTTTATTCTAAAATGGAGTCTTACCACAAGTTCATTATCAAATCGCTAGCAATTCAGTCTTGCAAAAAAGATAATCTCAATCAATATAGGGTCATTAACCATCAGAAGTTATGCAGACAAATCCCAAGGTAAATTATGAAAATGAAGCTAGAACTAAGCACAAATAATGATTACGTAGTTATTTTAACTGAATCAGAGAAAATAAATCTGCTGCAAAATCCAAATCCACCACAGACTCTAAATCCACAAAAGCAGAGTCTGTAACTCTATATGTTACAAGCTGTTTATTTTTATCCATTTATGTCAGTAAAATATATAGATCAAACGGTAATGAAATCTTAACATGTTCCAGTGTTAATATTTGAGCTATGTACTTTATTGGACCAAGTTGATGAAAATAAACATCTTGTAACGTATTGAGTTGCATGCCACGGTTTTGTTTTTTTATACAGAAATTAGGATTATACAGAATAACAGATGGAAGACCTGGCAAAAGAACTGTTTCTGAATACCAGTTCATTATTTTCTATATTCTGCTATATTTAAAACAGGAAGAAAAACGGGAAGAAGATGAACATAATTGATCACCCTCTTTTGCATGCAGCTCATAACAAGAGCCAGTAGAAAACTATGGGGAAAAGACTGGGACAATTATGGGAGAATTTTGTCCTTTTTCTGTGAAATGCTGTGGATCTTAATATATTCAAACCCAGAGGCTTCTTCAAAGTTACCCACAGAGCTGTCAATGGAGTTCACTAAGCAGCTAAAGGCAGCAATCAGAAGAAAACAAATATCACAACTTGCAATCTAGGATTTGTAATTTTAATCTAAAGAAGAAGAAATGGGTAGAGTAGTTAAATATTGCTGGTCAAAGGGTGCCTTTTTCTTTACATAAAAGGAAAACCCTTTTTTTGCAGAAAACATGCTCCTAAAGCAAAAGCATAGTTGGAGATATGCTATTTGGTAATGTTATAATTTCTATGAGGGATTTCTGAAGTTTATCATTAGTCTAGTTCCCCTTAGAAATAACCATTATCTACTTTTTGCTGCAGGTAAATTTAAAATAGCATTTTACTTATCAGTAATTTGAACTTGTAACAATACCTTTTGTAAAGGTATTTAAACCATATACTTGGAAAAACTGTATATTTAACTGACATCTTCAAAATCATCCATTTTTTTTTTAAACACAGGGGACCATTTTGCCCAAGAAACTGACTGCATTTATTAATTTAATATTTTATTTTCTTCCTTATCCAAAGCTAACAGGCAAGGGAGCAAATACACACACACATATATATATACATATATATATATATATATGTATATATATATATATTCTTCAATTAAGTGACATATTCTGGATGCCCGGATAATTTAAACAGAAGACATACATTCATCTCAGGACACAGTTTATCCCTAAATCAATACTATTCAGATTCTTATATCACCTTGTTTATGACCATTGCTGTCTGTTATCACTACTAAACCAATGGTACTGAAGTCACAAGTCAGACTTGATCACTTTAGTCTCCCCACGTGAGCATGAATGAGTTCACCATCTGAGTTGCCCGGGAAAGGCCTGCCCTTGCTACAGTTGATGATAGTGTAAACTTTGCCACTGGCTTCAACAAGAACAGGATCCACTTGATGAGCAAACTAGATAAAGATGCTTTGTGCCATTACAAAAGCAGGTTAGCTGTCAGCTATGGGTTCTGACATACAGAAATCCCTGGACAGCATAGCTGGCCCTTTTCCACTTCTCTCTAGCCTAGGGAAATGCTGTGGATGTATAGGAGAAAAGAGGCATGGAGAGAGAGACTTGCACTCCACTAATATGGGCACTATAGTGGCCCCTTGGGGCTGCTGCAGTTGGCTTAAATTAGAGTAGTCCCATACAGCTCCAGGGGTGTCAGGGATTCAAAGAAAGCAAAGATGCAAATAAAATAAAATAATATCTATGCCTCCTGTTCCTGCCTTGTGTTCTCTGCTAAGTTCACCTCAGCTGCACCACAGAACTGGGGACCAATAGTGATTTGGTAAAGAATGCTTAAACTATTTAGAGACAGAAATTAAAACATTAAGGCCTTGTCCACACAGGTGTGGATATTTGTTTTTCTGGGGACAAGAAGCAGTGGCATACTTTGTACTGCTCTTAACTGTCCCCAGGGAATGTCTGTGCCACGTGCCCTCTGGCATATGGCAGGTTACTCTGGGTGGGGTAGGAGAGGCTGGACCCAGCAGCCTTACCTGGGGTCCTGGGCCCTACTGGAGCTGCAGCAGTGGTGATCCTGCTGCTTGGAGCCTGGTCCCCCACCCCCACCTCCCCCTCTGAGG
>NW_017728920.1:18214414-18248298 GCF_001723895.1 Crocodylus porosus | reverse complement strand
GTGGGCCAGTTGGCCCCTGTTGGGGGACTGTAGCCCCTATGGGGCAGCAAAATATATGTTCATGTATTCACGAAACGTGTATTTAGAGTTCATTTTATTATTATGATAGAGACACTGGTAGGCTTCCACATTACTTTAACACTGTAGATATATCAATAAAACATTGCACAACTGATTGCTCTCTCTCTCTCTTTATAGTGGTCTTTTGTTTTAATTGTGGAGGAACATGGATTTTGGGGTATTCTACAGAGTGACTTTGGGATTTTTTTATCAGGGATTTTTTAGTTTTCCAATATGGAACACCAAAATTCCTGCTAAGGAGGCCACTGGCAGAACCCTGCCTGCTCAAAGCTGGCACCTTGGACCTAGCTGGCTGTGGCAAACCTCCTGGACAAATGGGGCCAGGAGGACATGCTTTGATAGTCAAAGCAGGCCACCACACCGGGAACATCTTCCAGATGATAGCTTCCCAGATGGCTGGGCAGGGAGCACACATGGCAGTAGTGCCGCACAGAAGCCAACTCTGCAGCCACAGCCCACTGGCAGCTGACCAAGAAGGGCAGATGCCTCTACTGGCTGTGCAGTCCCCATCCAGGTCTGGCAGGTGCACAGCAGGTCACAGCCAGAAGCTCCTGAAAGTGAGTAGCCCTGAGTTTTTTATACTGCTGGGAACAGCACAGGTGTTGGCCCCAGCTTCCAGCTTCCCCTAGTTGCAGATTCGGGAGGAGCCAGGCAGGGTTATTTTGCCCCAAGTGGCACAATTTTCTCCACAACAAAGTGCATGTCCAAGCACGTGAACTAAGGCAAAAAGCCCCGGCTCAAATTTGCAACGCTTGTATTTGAGCTGCTGCAAGCACACATGCTTGCATGTGTGGACGTGCCCAATGGAGTTTAGACTCCAGAGTATCACAGACACTTTTGAAATTTAACCTTAAAACTGAAATCTTTTACAATATTTTTTTGTTTCATCTACATTATTAAAAATAGCATGGCCTGCTGAAGCCTATATGGGCCCATTGTAATACACTGTTTTGGACATGCCTGTTTTTGTATTCAGTGGCATACAAGGTAGTGCTGTAGCTGTTATTACATCTAGCTACCTCTGACTCCTTAGATCAGATGACCAGGTACCCATTGACTGGAGGTGGCCATTGACCACAGTCTTGAGAAAGGCATGAATTCATGCTTTTGGGGCCATAGTGAGTTGCCTATACCATTCTAACACTGCACCCACACAAAAACAATATGCTTTACATAAAAAGTTAATTAAATGTTATATATCTAGATTAAGTTCAGTCTTCCATAAATGGTCAGAGTTCCACTGATATCAGTGGAGTTGTACCCTCTTATATTACAGCTGAACTTGACATTCTCTTAAAGTATGTCTAGCTACTTGAACATAATATAGTGGTAAGCTCCCCTGGCTCTTAAAAGTTTAGATTCTTATACCTAACAAACTTTAAAAAGTCAAAAGAATAAATGATAGAATAATATCTTTAAACACACTGAACAAGACACTATATTGTAGAAATCTTTAAAATAGCCACTACTACTATTCAGAATAAGGCTACATTCAAATTTAACATCCATATTGGTCAGATCAAACATCAAAACTTCCTTTCTTCACCAAAGTCTCACTTCTGCCTGCCTCTAGTGATGAACATTCTTACATAGCATGGGAAAGGACACGGCTTAGCAATGTTTTTTTCCATGATAATTATCCAGCTACAATATTCCCTGCACAGTGATTAGCAGAGATCCTGGTTTTCTCTGATAAAAAAATCCCCAATTTTGGGATACAAAAAAGTAAGCCAAAATCCACATTTTTCCATGATTAAAATGAAACTCCACTTTACATATCTATATATCTAAATATATATATGTGTGTGTGTGTATATGTGTGTGTGTATGTGTGTGTATAGTGGTGTTTCATTTTAATCATGGAAAATATGAATTTTGGGTTACTTTTTGATATCCCAAAATTGGGGATTTTTTTTTTTATCAGAGAAAACCAGAATCCCTAGTGATTAGCACCCCCTGTCTCAACACTGACAAAATTTCAAATGGGCTCTTGAATAATGGCATGTCAATATAGGGACATTCAGGGAATTTCAGGGGTAGTAAGCAAAGGTTGGATGTACAGCAGAGGTGCCAAATGTGTGGGGACCCAAGAGTCCTGGCCCCAACTCAGGAAGAGTGTTGTCACCTGAGATGTGTAAAACTTTTTACATGTCCATCATCTTAGGCCCTCCCTGACAAAAAGAAAAGTCAGCACCTATGATGTGCATTAGTTAACAGTGCATGAAATGTTCTTGTGGAAACTCTCATCTAGAAGCAAAATGGTCCTAAGTTTTGATGGGGATTAAGCTACAGTGAGCTCAAGGGATTTTGCCTTTGAATGAGAGCCCCCACAAGGGGAAGGTTCACGGGCCTTAGCAAGTGCATCCATGTAGACATGCCCTAATTCTGAATGCTTCAGAAACTGATGTTGACCTACTGGTTAAAATCTCTTCTCTGTTCTTTGTTCTAGCTTCCATTCACATTCTCAATAAACCTTACTCCTGAGGCCAGAAGTCTTGGAGTACCAACATTTCTACTCATCTTCAATGGTGCAAGTATTGACCTATAAGTAGGGACCTACCTAATTTACAGCAGCTACCCACCAATTCTGTGGACAGAACAAGGGGCCCAGAAGTAATTTCATAGGTGGAGTGCAATGCCCCCTTCCCCATGCCTCTGACTGGCTGAGGGGTCCCAGTGTTCCCATTCCTCACCACTGATTGGCTGCGAGGGCTGTCTGGCATGCAGCCCCACCCCTTCCTGCTGATTGCTGGAGAGAGCTGCTGATTGGTACAGAGGGGTGTGGCCACATGACAGGCAGCCCTCAGAGCCAATCAGCAACAAGAGGTGGGGGGTGGCAGGCAGCTATCTTGCCAGCAGCCCTTTGAACAGCCACCCCTTCCTCTCACCTTCTCCACCCAGGTAGGCTGCTGCAGCACCCTGAGGACTGCTGGCTCTCTCTGGGGAGCCAGAATTTTATTTTCTGTAATTTTTCTTTTCCTGTGGATTTCATGGGCATTGCCCAGATTTTGCAGGCAATGTCTGATTTTATGGAATCCACAAAATCTGCAAAATTGCATATTCAGTAATCCACATCTATAAGGCCCTAAACTGCCTGGGCCCGATGTACCAGGGACCACCTTCTTCCTTATACCCCAGCATGATCCCTACAGTCAGCCAAGTGCAACCTCCTGCAAGTAGCATCAATGAGCCAAGTCTGCTGGAAAAATGCACGGGAGGTCATTCTTAGAAGTCACTCCTAAGATCTGGAACTTCACCCACTCTTCAGGCTTGCTCAGAACCCATTGTTTAGAAGCTATAAGCCTTTCCTATCTGTGCAGGAATTTAACAAACAAAGCTAGGTTCAACACAAGAAGAATGACAAGAGAACAACGTGGCTCTACAATAAGCTTCTAAGATGTGCAAAATGCAAAAGAAAAGCATACAGGGAAAATGGATAAATGGGCAAGTGACCAAAGAAGCCATCCAGGAAATAGCAAGAACTTACAGGGACAAAACCAGGAAGACCAAGTTAAAGAACAAGCTGCACCTGACAAGGAAGTTCAAAGATAACAAGAAGAGGTTCTATAAGTATTTTAGCCAGAAAAAAAAGACTGAGGAAGCTGTGGGTCCACTTCTAAATAGACAGGGGGAACTCTTAACAGACACTGTAAAGAAGGAGCTACTCAACACCTACTTTGGCTCAGTCCTCATAAAAGAATTCATTTGCAGCCATATACCTAATAAGGATTATTTGGATAAGGAAAGGGACAAGCTGAGGGATGAGTTAACAAAAGAGACAGTCAGAGAACTTTTGATAGGTCTAAATGAATTCAAGTCAGAAAGGCCTGATGAACTTCATCCCAAGGCACTGAAGGAACTGACAAAGGAGACTGTGGAGCCCTTGGCAATGATATTCATGAAGTCATGGGAGACTGGTGAGGTACCAGAAGACTGGGAAAGGGCCAATGTAGTGTAACTCTTTTAAAAAGGCAAACAGGAGGATCTGGGGAACTACAAACCAGTACCTGAGGAACCTCCATACCTGGGAAGTTATTGGAGCATAACTTAAGGAAGTCCACCTGCAAGTAACTGGAGAAGGAAAGGCTGATCACAAGAGCCAGCTTGGAATTATTACAACCAATTCATGCCAAACAAACTTAGTCTTTTTCTTTAACTGAGCAACTACTTGGATGGATGCAGGGAAATCTGGAAGTCTGTGGATATAGTGCATATGGACTTCAGCAAGGCTTTGACAAGGTCCCACATGACCTTCTCAGAAACAAATTGGAGAAATGTGGGCTGGACAAAACTACCCTAAGGTAGACAGACAACTGGCTCAACAGCCCCAAGCAAAGGAGATCTGTGGATCCATGACAGAATAGCAGGAGGTTTTGAGTAGAGTCCCACAGGATTCTGTCCTGAGCCTAGTGCTATTCAATATGTTTATTAATTATATGAATGTTGGCATAGAAAGCATCTTGACTGATTTTACATGTAATGTGAAACTGGGAAGGATTTCGGACATGTTGGAGGGTGGGAATGCAATTCAGAAGGCCATCAACAAACTGGAAAGCTGGGCTAAAGCTAACAGGATAAAATTCAATACAGACAAACGCAAGGTGCTACCCCTCAGGAACTTAAATAAAAAATACGAATACAAAATGGGTGATGTTTGCCTGGATGGCAGCATTATGGAGAAGGTTCTGGGAGTCTTGGTAGATCATAGATTCAATATCAGCCTGCAATGTAATACAGTTGCACAAAAAAAGTGAAAGCGGTTTTGGGTTACATAATCGATAGAAGAATTAAGTACAAGACACAGGAGGTGAAGATACCTCTCCATTCAGCACTGGTTAGCCCTCATCTAGAGTACTGGTTAGGCCTCATCTAGTGTTTGCAGTTTTGGGCGTCACATTTTAAAAAGGATGTGGAAAAGTTAGAGAGGGTTCAGGAAAACCTTTTGACTGTTAAAACAGTGAGGTAGTGGAACAGATTGCCTAGGGAAGTTATGGACTCTGTCACTGAAGGTGATCAAGAAGAGATTGGACAGCCATTGGTCAGGACCGAACATAGCTATGCCTATGTTCTGCTATGGGTATTTCCCATGCTTCTGGGTTTTGCTGCAGGGAATTCTCTTTCCCCTTTCCCCACTGCTACATGTATCTGTGTTTTTTTTAAGACTTTCTCAGAGGCACCGGCTGCAGCCATGACTGGGGATTTTGGCTGGGATGTGCCAGTACTGCTATTGGCTGGTTCCTGACTAGAGGGTCTTGCCTCTCCACTCAGGGTCAGACTGACTGCCATATTTGAGGTCATGAAGAAATTGTACTATGTGGAAAAATCAGACTGGTATGGACTGTAGGAGTTTTTGCGTTCCTCTGCAGTGAGGGGGGACATGGCCTTCTTCCTGGGATATCCTGAACATATATTAACAAGCTTTAGAGCAGCAGAATGCTGCCTGCCATGGTCCCCCTGCTATTCCTGTGACAGATTAGGGTGTTATGTCTTGTGCCAGGATTGACATTAGTTTTGCTAAGAGGTTAGAGAATGGATTTGTCTAGGGTGATTTCAGTAGGAAAGTTTCTGGGGGGTTGCACTAGATGACCTATGGCGTCCCTTCTAGCTTTGCTTCTCTACGATTCTGTAATTCTATGATTGTTTACGGGGTTTCTACTTTATCTTGATACTGCAGTTACCTTTTATGTTTTGTTTTCTTGTTCGTTTTCCTATTTTATAAGATATTTTCTTCCCTTATTATACCTGTCCTGAGCCTTTGTTGGGGAGGGCACCATATCAATCAATCACTTCCATCTCCAGTGCTATATTTAATTTAAAGGGGCTCTTCTCTTTTGCAAACTCTCTACATATTTTCTACATTCTACCACTCTGAGCTCATATAGCATGCATCTATGTATGCATTCACCTTCACTTTACCTATTTGAATTTAAAAATTAATTTCCAAAATATAGCATGCACATATGCATGTGCACTTATGAGCATGCCTGAGACTCCTGCATAAAAGCTTGATATAGGCAGACTAGATTGCACATATACAAAGGGATAATGTATACATACAAGCACTTTATTTAGGTTACAGCACCAGGCAGAAGTGTATATGCACTTGGAAAAAAATAGTCCATCCCCCATGAGCCATAGAAGGTAGCAAATTATAAATGTTCTGCTTAGAAGAAGGTCAAGACATTATCCTACCAACTTCCATACAACACATGGAAGCTTGAACAGTGCAAGGAATCACTGAAAGGGGCTACTGAGCCCCTTGGTATGCAGTGGCCTGCAGGATTGACCCACATTATGAGACAGTTTTAAGCATCCAAAATTTCTGTGGTGCTCCAGGCCTCTGGTAAAGGTTAAAATATTTTAAGAAATCCTGTAACCTGGACTCTCTCTTGTTTTCCAGCAGACCTACTGCTAGCAACCTAGCACAAGCTATACATTTTGTCTGAAATGTACTAAACATTATATTTCCCAGTGCTGGCATTTCAGGAACTCCAGCTTTTCAGAACTCCCTAACATCACTCCTGGATAAAAGAATTTAAAATTAAGTCAATGACTGGTCTATCCATGAATATGAAGTAAACATTTAATCAAGTAATTATGAGAACAATGTCAGACAGTGACCAATCACACCAATGCCTTAGGCTGGCAACAAAAAAGCAATGACATTATATAAAAGGAAGGGAACATTCTTAGAACAGCTTTTAATTAACAAATTGATGCTTCTATTTTAAAATAATTAAAAGGCCTTTTGCATAATAATCCCCATTGTCATAGGACTAAAAACAACTAATATGCTCAGCTTGGAGAGAAGTCAATAGGACATACTGAAGTCAGGGGTTTTGAATATCACTGCTCTCTTGGCTTCAGGTACCTTACCTTGCTATATTAGGAGGAACCTGCCTCAATTTGAATACTCATCCCTGGGCCAGCCTATGCCTTTTGTTTGGAACACTGAGCATGGGTCAATACTTTCCTTCAAAATATGTCCAGAAGGGAAAGTGTTGCCACTGCTCGCCATTTATCTGATATCCTTGCTGGCAGTTCTTACTCAGAATGTGGGAAAACTAAATTCAAACCCCTCTTTTTCCTGGTGGGATTTAAAACCAAAACTTCCACAAGAATGGCCTAACTACCAAACTATACGCTATTCTGATGTGTGTATCTGTGTACTAACACCTATTAACACTGTTCCAATATACACCAAAGAGCCTTTAACTAGACAATAACCTACAGCTTGATAGCTATGGTACTGTCCTAGAAGATTGGATATGTGAGTTTCAGTTCCCTCAGGCATGCCTGGGATCCTCTTATTGCATAAAAGGAAACACGCCTGTTTATCGCTACTACCATATTTCATACAGAGATTGATCTGTTAGATATGCTTTGAATACACCTACTTGATTGAGCCCTTCAGGTGATGTGAGCATAGTAGGTGCATCTACACATGTGCTTTACTGTGGAGTTGACTGATTAGCTCCGCAGTAAAGCATCACCATCTACACATACACTGGTATTAGGATGTAGAAAATTAATTAACTCTGTTGTAAGATAGTATCGTCAGGGACAGTACTATCTTAAAGGTGGAGTACTTAGCTCCACTGAAACGCATGTGAAGACAGTGACGGGGCTGGATGGGGCATGAAGGTGCTGAAGTGTGGGGGTTGTCTGCCACCTAGCCCTGCACTTTAACACCCCTGTGCCCCAGCCAGCCCCTCTGTTGCCCAGTGCTGCCACCTGGAGCCCAGGCCTGATCCCCATGCCCCCAACAGCCCAGGGCTGCTCCACCCTGGCTCAAAGTGCTGCTGTCCCAGGTGCACATGTAGTCACAGAAGCAGCTGACTGGCATAAGCAGCCTCCCCACACATCTGTAGGCACTCCCTTCACTACTAAGGCATTTCTGGGTGTTTAGGTACCTGACAGATTTTAATATTGACAACTGAAATACCTACAAATTCCATGCATCTCCAGTTTAATGTAGCAGCTGACTGGGAGAGGGGGTTCCAGATTGCAATTTTGGATTCAGGAAACTAAAGCAGAAGTTAAGGGTCACTTAAGACTTTTTGTAGCTCTCACTTTTAGGACCCTAAGTTTCCATAGCTTTCAATAACGCAAAAACTTCTAAATATCAAAGTGACTTCTGAAAATGAGACTTGGATACTTCAGAAATTCTGCCACTTTAGTTTCTACAAATTTGAATATAGGTCCCTGCAGCCCCACCATGTCCTGTGGAAGTATGCTGAAGTGTTGGTTTAGTGCTGACTCAAAGGGAAAGGTGCCACTTACTCTGTCACTAAATGCCACTCCTTCAACACTTCAATTTTCTTGGGTTGTCTCTCATGTAAGAACTCCCCTATCATGACCCTCAGGAAGATTGACAAGATCACAGCCTGAGGTAACAGAGCTGCAGAGAGGCATTTAACTAATTAGACACTGACACTGCTTTACCTTTCACTCATGGGCATTATGAAGCTTTAATTAATGTTTTGTTTTTTGCTCCAAGGTTCTCAGGCAGGAGTGCTATGGAAAGTGTTCTGTTATTATTATTGTTATGATTGATTTCAGAAAGCAATTTAAATCTTTGTCTGTGTGTAACAGAGTCCATTGGTTTCCAAGAGATGGCTCCAATTTCTGAAAAACTAGGCAAACCCTTGTTGTTGTTTTTTATTAAGCTTGCACTGTGGTCACTAAGATCATAACGGCCACAAGTTGATTGAGAGCAGGTTCAGGCTAGACATCAGGAGGGCCTACTTCACAGGGTGGCTAGGATCTGCAACCAGCTTCCAAGGGAAGTGGTGCTTGCTTCTACCTTGGGGGTCTTCAGAAGGAGGCTAGATAATCCCCTAGCTGGGGTCATTTGATCACAGCATTCATTCCTGCACATGGCAGGGGGTCAGACTTGATGATCTGCTCTGGTCCCTTCCAACCCTAACAACTATGAAACTATGAATCAGCAATTTGGACATAGACACAGTTTTAAATGTTTTTTTCTACATATCTCAAGGTACCAATGTGGCTCGTGAACACTGGAATGCTGGGATGGATGGAGCATCCCACAGGAGTACAGGGGGTCCCTCCAAATGCTTGGCAGCAAAGCCAGAAGTGGACCAAAAGAACTTCCGGTTCACTTCTGGGTCTGCCATGGGGCATACAGGGCCCCCCCCACACCTCCCCAGCTCAGCGATTGTCCATGGGGGGACCCTGGGTGCCTCCCCAGACCCAGGAGGCACCAACTGCTGAGCTGAGGGGTGCAGGGGGCGCTCCCCAGCACACTCCCTGGCAGACCTGAAAATGGACAAGAAGTGCTTCTGGTTCACTTCCAGGTTGGCTGCTGAGCACACTGGGAAGCCCCCTGAACCCCTGTGGGATGCTTCATGTGCTCTGGCATTGCTGTATTCATGACTGCCTGCTACCTAGAGGTATGTAGAAAAAACATTTACAGCTGTGTCTATGTCCGAATCACCGAATCTCTCTCCAAATTGATTTGGAGGGTTCCAAACTGATTCAGAGAGATTAAAGGGTCTCCTGATTCGATGTGGATTCAGAGATTCGGCAACCAAATTGGGCCAAATCTCCATTGAATCGAAGCAGGGACCAAAGCTTCGCACAGCCCTAATCCTCACCTCTTCTAAACCAAATTCAGCTCTGCTGTATGGAATTGCAACTCCCATGGACCATAAAAGGAGTTAAATTAGGCCTGTTGATTTCAGTGGAACTTACTCCAAAATTAAAATCTGATCCCCCAAATTTACACCAAACTGGGGTAGGGTATAGTTATTTTGCAGATCCAGTGAAGACCAACTGTTAATTTTCATGATTATACCTTTTGTCTGGCCAATGGACACTACCATTTACTTTATCATTGAATAAATCCAATTAGCACATTTCTCTGGGAGGTGACAAAAGCCTCAATTCTCAGAAGACGTTTCTCCACTAACAAGAAGAGATTTGAGTCATGGATTTCCTGCCACTAACTTGCACTGAACCCTAATACTCTCTATCTTTCTCCTCAGATCCCATTTTATTTTACTGTCTTCTACTACTGCTGATAAACCCACTATCTTACCTCTCACCCAGGCTCACAACCTTAAGGTCCCAGTTAACTCTTCCCTTCCTCTCTATTCAGTTAGGATTTCCTCAAATCCTCCCAGTTTGCCCTCTCTAACATCTCTAAATCCATCCTTTTCTCTCATGCTGGCACAGAACCCAGGTTTGCCCCTTGCTTCTCTACTGCAAACTCCTCCTTTTTGTTCTTCCTGCTTTATCCACATTCCCTTCAAGTATACCCAAAGCACTGCTGTAAAAATTATCTGCCTCCCTGAGCTTTCTGAACATGTCACTCTCCTATGCAAATTCTTTCACTGCCTTCTCATGTGCTCTGGATTAAGTTTATGCACTTTACAACTCAGTGCAATCACACTTAGCTGATAATTACTGCAGAAAGTATTGCTCTAGAAGGTCCTTGTGCATTTATGCACACACACACATGCATGTCCTTGCATACAGGAATACAAACATGTTGCATATCAAGGCATATAAATCTTAGGAGCCAAATCAAATCATAAAAGCCAAATAATACATCTTTGTTGTGAATGCTAGATCTCTGATTACACCAAATCTCTGCCACACCCTCTGTAATAAAGTCACATTGTTAATTTATAGGACAATATGCTTTACTCTGTGGAAAGAAATAATAGCTATTATTGTGATTCAAACGATATTTTGTTTCTTGTCATTTCTCTGCAGCACAGTTACATCCCAGAGTACTTTGTAAACAAAGCAAAAATAATTTCTTTCATCCAACTGCAGCAGGAACTGAACAACTTAATCTGATCATTGTGTGCAAATAAAATATTTCCAATGACGACATCTTCTTATGTCAATTATTCTTTATTACAGATGTCATCTCTATGTGCCATACTAATGCAGTTCTTTCTTCTCATTTCAAGATTTTAATCTATCTTTGTGGCTCTAATATTTTATTCGTTCAAAATACATGATGTAAAATCCATGGCCATCAATTCTTCCTGTGAGCTAAAAATAAACTTCTCTTGTCAGATATGGTTAGCTGATAAAAAGTGTCAGAGAATTTTCTGAATTACTTTGATAACTTCCTGTTTATGTGGTACTGACCCTTGTCTAATAAGGATCTTTAACACTTGGAATAAGAGAAGGTACTGAAACATGCTATTGTTTAATGGACAATATTGATTACTTTTGAAAGCCTTTAATACATTTCCCATATTAGACATGAACAGATGTCAGGGATGTTGCCAAGTGAAATTTCTTTTATGCAATCTTGGCTTGTTGTACAATAATAGCCCTTTCTCAACATGGGAAAAAATTACAGACCCAACTAATTTCCTTGACAGGGAAGAGTTACATATGTTTTCCACTTGTATTTTTTATGATAAGTTTACAATTTTGCCAAACCTGGAACTAATTGGGACCATTTCCAAAACTGGCCAAATAAACCCACAATGTGTACAGCTATTCTAAAATGCAGTAAATGATTGTTTGGTTTTACATTTTTTCTAACAGGGGAAAGTTAGATTGCACAATTATTTCATTTAAGTTACTTAAACACTTACCGTTTCATATCCTCCCAGTTTTTGAGCAGCTTGAAACATAGTCCAAAGGTTAACTGTTAGAGGGACAATAAGTATTTAGATAAGCATTGCATTAACCAACACATTTCAAAGAAATGTATATTAAACAGTTTTTAAAAGAAAATAGAAAAAAATGTTCACAACCCTTGAAAAAGCTCTTGTGAAACAATTTTCAAAAAGATATTTACATAATCTGAAGAGTAAGTATTACCTAGGACTAGGGAACCCATTTAGATTAATCTAAGGAATGAAAAAATTCCTTAGAGTTATTTTGCTCTTTCCATTTTTCTTATGAGAAATAAAGCTGTGCTTTGCTTGCTTCTATAACCTTGATAGTAATAACTAGTACAGAAGCCATTGGAAAGAATGCTCTTATTTTTTTGAAAAACTTACTTTGTTAACAGAAAGCAAGCACTGAAGCATGACTCATGTACAATGGCCACAATGAAGATACAATATCATATATTTATTGCAGCCTATGTAATAAATAGTCTCTATAATCAATGACGTCAGCCAAGTTCTAACTGGCCCTGTCTGAAGGCACCAATGCTGGGGGATGAGTGTATAGGTAACATTTATTTCAGTGCATCAGAAGTGCCATATACCATACAGCCAAAATTTGATTGTAGGGAAGGACAATGGTGGAGAGACTGAATAATGGCAATGGTAGGATTGTCATTATTCTTTTTGTTTTCCAGTGGGCAGCCACACCCAGCTCAGGATGTGTTATAAAAGCACTAGGAATGCTATATGGAGGGGAAACACAGACAAGACTTTTAACAAAATTTGGTAAGAGCCACTACTTATTTTCCTTTCTGCCTAATGGCTCACCCCACACCTTCTACCTGCTACCCAAAATGGCCATAATTTGTTGTCTTTGCTCTTTATTTATTTATTTATTTATAGAAAAATAATTGATAGCAACACTATACTAAAAGCCTACACAGTATTTCACCAACAAACCGTGACTCTCAGTGGGCATACTACAAATATTTCAAGCTGTAGTCAGCAATAATGCTGCAGATCAGAGAGGACATAATTCATTCCCCCACCAGGGAATTCTGTGTTGTTGTGTATATGCTGGTTCTTCCCACTAATGTATTTATATTGGCAATGTTTACACATATCATGCTGGACAAATATAGAGTCCAGTCCTGCAAACACTTTCACTCTTCTGAGCAAATTTAATTTTGTACTTCACCATTTGCACAATTAGACTCACCTACTACAATGAATATAAAGAAAAACTTAAATATATATTTTAGTTAAATGTCATGGGATGATTTCTCCCCGGATTGAGCGTTTTGGAAACAGTGTCTTTTCTTATCTTTTGAGCCTACAGTGCCTCCTTGTTTGGAGAAGGCAGAATAAAATGAAAATAAAAAGGCTGTCTTCAACGCAAAACATGCCGAAAGCCTCATTGAACCTTGTACCATTTCAAAACTATCAAGACCTTTGCTTAGGCCTTGATTTAATCTGAATCAATGCATAATGCAACAAAGCTGTTCATAGTACATTAATTTTACTTCCAGTTCAAGCAGCCGGTTTTCAGACAAACACTGTAATCATTTGGAGTTATATAAGTTTATAATGGCTGCTAGAGGCCTGTTGCAATCAGTGCCAATTGCTATTAGGTATGTAAATTGTTATGTAAAACATACAGGTTTGACATTCTTCATCAAAATAACACATGGTTTTAATCTCGGAGATAAGTTAGAGTAAATAATATTTCAAACCATGAGTTTTCCCTTTACGTAATTTAAGTATCATTCAGCCTATAGACAAGAAAAAAAAACCATTTACAGCTTTTGTTGTAAACTCTGACAGAGCTCCCCTTACTTTGCAATATTTATGTAAAATTTAGTTACATCCACATCCTCTTCACCTACAACTGCTTTACAGATTGTGGCACTAAAAACTATATTTGCCAAAGCAATTCTAAACATTGTATTCTGAGTTAAACAGATACCATCTATTTTTACATTTTCTGAAGTCAGTAATTTATTAACTATAAACACATGTTTAGACTTAAAAATATGATCCCTTTTGTGCCTTTCTTGACCACCTTTAAATATCTTCCTTTAATATTTGTCCTTTCACAAGGAACATCTGGCCACAATAAAGCTACGTCATATTATTAACTCAGAAGAAAGGCATTATAGACACTGCAGATTTATAAAAAAGAAAACTAGAGAGAGTTTTTAACTAGCCTATTTCTAGTCATAATCAGTGGATTTAAACCTATAAATATACTGAAGCAACTATCGCAGAAGGAAGAGATGCAAATCTAGGCATAAGAAACAGTAAAATGTCTTGACTGGAAAATGTGTGGATATAAAACCATAAGGTTTTAAAATAGTTTCAGTGTGTGAATGCTTTCTACATAGAAGCCAAACAGTTCTAAAATGTCAACAAAAAGTGGGAAAAATTATACTTACTCTGCTTAAAACCTAAATAGGGTATTCGTTCAATTGGTGTTTTCCTTTCTTTCATGTATTTATAAAGTGCCACAAGGAAAGCTTGCTCATCAGCTCTGCATTCTTCACCTACAGCAACCTTTGATTTATCTTCACTTGAACTTTTTTTACAGTTGCCATTGTTATTCTTGGGTTTGGGAAAAGCTGACCTGGCCTCACATTTTACCTGTTAAGTAAAAAGATTTCATGTCAGATCTGGATAATTGGCTAACCTTTAATTTTAATTCAAGAGATGAACACTGCATTAAATATGAAGGCCAAACCATGCAACTACACTTAAGGAGAAACAAAGAGAACTATTTATAGGACTAATGTTTTGTTCGGAATCTGAGTCACAACATTTTTAAATAGCCCACATCTTTAAATTGTTATAACACAATGGTAATGTTCTCCAGATCTGTATTTTTATGGCTATCTATTGCTGTGTACAGGCAGCTTTCATCCCTCACATACACTCGTTAATAGGATGTCTAATAATAGGGCTGTGCAAAGCTTTGGTAGCTGATTTGATTTGGTGGAGATTCAGCCTAATTCAGGGACCAAATCCCCAAATCCAAAGCAAACTGAGAGACCAATTAAAAGCTCCAAATTGATTTGAAGCATCCGAATCAATTCAGAAAAGGTTCGGAAAATCTTCGGCCATAGATTAAACAGGGAGCTGACAGCTACCTCCAGCTGGTAAGTTTGTTGGGGTTAGGGGAAGAAGGAGAGAAGAGCCACGGGGGAAGGAGGTATTGGGGGGTTGGGCTGGGACAAGCTGCCCTGCCCGGCCCCATCCCCCACCTGGCCCAGCCTCCCAGCACTTAAAAAAAAAAAAAAAAAGCCCTGCACTCACTGGCTCTGGCTGCAGGGATCAGGGCCTCTAAGGGCTTGTGGCAGAGTCCCCCAGTGCAGCACAGGGCAGTGGGGATAACCCCCTTCACCACCTGGCACCTGTGCAGCACCTGTCGCATGGTGCAGGTACCACACCGCTTGGCAGGGTACCGCACGCTGTCTGGGGGCTGGGGTGGTTCCACCTGCCACCCGGAGCCTGGCACCCCTCAGCCCCAGTGGCCCCAATATAAAAGGGAAAGATTGGAACCATGATAGTTCTCTTCAGCATTCAAAACAATAGAAACTAAGAGATCTAACCCTACAGTCCTTCTGCAGATAGCCCCATTCCCACATTTAGTCAAATTAAATTTCAAACCTTCAGTAGTTCATGTATAAAAATAATAAGCATACAAGAACATTAAAAACTGCTTTTAAAAACTGGCCAACCATGCTTTTTTATAATGTGTGATCAATATATTTTCAGTGAACACTAGCAATAAGAAGTACTCAGTCTAGAGGAGGGTCAGATGGTTGCATGATATATTTTGGATACATACTGTTCTCTCAACACTGGTATGTACTGTAAGAGTCTTTCCAATGGTTTCACAACCAAACTGAAAAACTTCTGCATGCTGAAAAAAGGGAAGAAAGACTGTCATAGTACACAATATTTTATTTAAATGTCTATAGGGAAAACAATGGGCCAGTAGTACAAATGCTGCACTAGGAATCAAGAACTCTTGGGGTTTAATCATTGTGCCTAGCAGTGACTCATTCTATACCCCTGATTGTGGTTACTCAGTTTTCCCACTTGTGAAACGGGCATGTTATACATTCGTGTTTACATTTTGAAAGTAAGTTCTTTGAAGCCAAAAAGCAAATATCCAAGAGAAGAGACAAGCCAGGATATATTTTACTTATTTCAAATGAAGTTATCTTACAAATTCTTCTGTGTTTAAGAAGACAGAGGGAGGTCCTTTTTCTGATGTTTTAACACTGTAAAAATCAATGAGTTAGGGCTGGATGCTCCATTCTGATGTGGACAAAGAATGAAAAATCTGGACTTGAAGAATAGAAAGAGAAAGTGCTGGCCATTCCCAATATACTGGCCATCTCCGTAAAATTTCCCTGTGTGAAAACCGTAAGAAATAGCCTTTTTTTGAGATTCTGCAAGACAGAGGCATCCAAGATAACAAATGCATCTTCTTTTAAGATTTTTCTTCATCACCTATCCCTTCACAAATTTTCGTGTATTTTTTGCTCCATAGTTTCTTGCCAGATGTTCTCAAGGAATAGTACCACGTATCTTTAGTTCTATGTACATTTACATTTACTGATGAAATTCCTATAAAGATAAAGGGCTTCATCCAAACCCCAGTGAAACTAAAGCAAACCTTTCCATTGACTTTGCAGAAATCCTTTCCATTGCAATAGGTTTTTATTTATTTATTTATTTAGATTTAGGGCTTTATTCCTTTTTTTTTTACTCTGGGTCCTGAGCAAATTATTTAAAGGCTTCTCCTTATAAAGTTTTATATTGCATTATCATTATGTTCAATGTTATACAGAAGGCTGTGATAAAGTTTCCAATATGAACCCATCATTTCAATAATTTCTAGGGTTTTTAATTTGAGTCATAAATTTGTTGCAGGCTAAAATTTGGAGTGGACTCTTTCAGCTTGGGAACAATTTCTCATTTTTAAACAGCATGTGCTAGAAAAAAAGTCTCTCTGTCCATTTTTAATACATTTAATTTTTAACCGAGGGTGATACAAAATTAAGTATACATACAAATCAGTTAATGAGGAAGGGAGTTACTCTCTACAGAGCAGGCAAGAGAACATAAAGAAAAAAGACAAATAAACAAAAAATATTACAAGTGATGAATCCCAGTTTCCCTCTCTCCCTTGTACATTCTGAAGAGGTTAAAGCACCTGCTAAACTCACAGTAGCCAAAAAAAGGGCAAGGAAGGACCTGGCCTAGTGGTTTATTAAATTAACCTTTGATGACATTTTCAGAGTTTCATTCTTTCAGTGTTCAAGGCACAAGCTTCATCTCTGGACTGTCCCTACCATGTGACAGGCAATATGAAAGAATACTGATACAAGTGAATGAGTAAGATTCAGAGGCCCAAATTCTGTTCTTGTTAGTACCAATGTAAATCCAGCATAATTCTACTAAAGTCAGTGGAGTTATTGCATATTGTTACAACTGAGATCAGAAACTGACCCACAGGTCTTATCTCTGTAAATACAATCTTACACCCAGCTCAGTTTTAGCTTGCATAGTTCTGGCTTTTTTTTCTCTTCCTTTTACTTCCAAGACAGCATAAAGACTTGGAAAGTGCTCTATACACTGGATTGAGGCCTGCTTGGCCACTTCCTCTATAACATTCTACTCAATAGTGCTTTCATGATTTTTAAACAAAAAAAAAAAAAGGTTCAAATTTCTTTTATAGG
Organism: Crocodylus porosus; assembly: GCF_001723895.1. Lineage (NCBI taxonomy): Eukaryota > Metazoa > Chordata > Crocodylia > Crocodylidae > Crocodylus > Crocodylus porosus. The sequence goes on along the minus strand of NW_017728920.1, from coordinate 18,230,861 downwards.
AGTTTAAACTCTTTTCATTATGGACTTGCCACAGATGACACATCCAAAATTTTACTTTCAATGGGGATACTGACAGATGTTTACAGAGTCAATGTAGGCATACCTCCCCATTCCTTCCACCCATCTTCACCTACAGCTGAACCCATTCCCTCAGACCACATTTGTACCGGGTGAGTCAGGGTGGAATCACCCCACACTTACCTGGAGGTATTATCATCTGTATGTCTGACCCCACCCCTCAGCTAGATCCAGGAAACTTTCAATTGTTTTTCAGATCCCTGGGAAATTTACCCCAATTGAACCATCTAATAGTCAGTCAGCTGCATGCACTGATAATGGCCGGCCCTGGGAAATTCATTTAACCGTTTGGCGTATATTCAAGAGAACTCTTAACGTCTCCCTTGCTCATTCATTTATCAGTAAAGATTTTCAAAGGAACTGCCAACAGCTCCTGGGCTCCTAACTCACATGGGCCACTTTGGGAATCCCAGCCTAATCATAAAGTGCCTAACTACGAAATTGACAATAATTCAAAAATGGCAAAGCTAAGTAAAAAGAAGCTAAATGTAAGGAATGGGGATGTTTATCTATGTTAACCATGAAAAATACCTATTTATGCATATTTAGTACTGGCACTGTCATTCATAGCAAGTGAAGGGTGATGTCTCAAATATTGACCACAGGGACCATATATTTTTATATATAATGGTTTTTTTTTTACTGGAAACCATATATATATATTTGATGGTTCCCAGAAGAACTGTATTAAAAGTTTTAATCAGATAATGTTGGAGGTTCCAAGTACAAATCTTCAGGTCTGAGAACATGCCAGGCCACCTGTTGCCTTTGGAAAAGAATATGCCAGTAACTTAAATTAATATCCAAGCCCTTGCCATATAAATGAAGCAAAATAGTTATTTTAGTATTTTCACTAGGAGACATAAAAAGTACATTAATTTAGGGAACAATTTCCATGTTTAACAAGCAAATCACTTCTTCTCTTAGAACTTGTAGATCAGAGTACTTTAACAAGTCTTATGACCCATTTTTAGATTCTTTGAATGGGAACTTATTTGGTGGGAAAAGATCAGAAAAAAGCAGAAGTGCAGCTTTAGCTAAGGTGTGGTTTACATAAGCTGGAAGTCATGTAAATCAGCCTAGCTGGGGTGACATAGGAAGTGTTAGAGCCTCAGGATTCCATAGGCCACTGCTCATATTAAAGAAAGTGTGATATTTTTTTCTTGCATACTTGATGCTACTTCAGTGAAGGGGTCTGTATTAGGTTACAGTTCATTTCTATGATTCCCAACCCAGGATAATATCTTGCCCTTGGTGTATATTCCATATGGCATAAAGGGGCCACAATAGCTGGAAGAGAGCTCAAAAACCAGTGTAGACACACAGGTGGCACATTCCCCATGCAACACCTTCAAGTACTAGGATGGCAACAAGGCATTTTTAAAAGGCTTCCTGAACTGGAATTTATTCAGAAATACTGAAACCAACTCAAATGCCTTTGTGTGTCAAGTAATAGTAAGAGTCCACAAAATTATTTGCTTGTAGTTAAGGCAAACAAGCTTCATGAAAACTAGAACCATAATGGCTTACAATGTTTTTTAGTTGCTGATTGACAGCAAAGAACTTCAGATATAGCTAGTGATTATTATTTCACAATCTGTGTTGGTTTTGTACATAATCCTGACAGGATCAAAACAACAGTGTTCAAAACCTCAACCCTTTTTCCATATGCCTCCATTTGAACCTCACCTCACCTCTAGGACTTTAGTAACAAGACAGCTGACAGACCATTCTGCCTCTACCAATCAAGCAGTCTTCACTTGGAAACTGGCCTATTGTTAATTAGGGTTGTCAGCAATGGAATGCCATGACTGGGTACTGAAAATGGCACACTAGTTGCAAGAAAATGCCGAGAGGGCAAAACCAGTTGACAAAATATATATAGGAGTGACTAAAGCACTCCTATGGTTTTGATTTGTCTACATTATCAGTTAAACCATTTTAAGCATTGGTTTAGAGTGATCTGACATTCACTGCTGTCAAGAGCAGGTCAAGGACAGAATGGGGAGAAGGGAAGCCCAACACAGAACTATATCTAAAATCCATGCAGCCCAAATACCCACAATAATGTGGAGAGACTATGTATATCTCAGTCCTCTCCACAGAAAAACCAGACAACATTTAGGTGGGACTCAAGCAGCATAAAGTACAGTCACCTTGTGTTTGCATGATTCTTATATGCTTGGTGTCTCCTCTGGTGCTACATAAAATATTCACTCAGTCCTGCAACCCTAAATCATATGAAGTCCTATATCAGTCAGTGCGACTTAATGCATTAGTAAGGTGTGCACATCATACCTTATATCATGAACACTTTTATTATTTATAATTAAATTAAACCAGCCTAGATAATTAATATTATTAATGTCTGCATAATGATGAACATAGTATGCCTAGATAAATAGGCCAAATTTTAGGAATGTTCTAACATTTGACAAGTAGAGCACCCAAAACAAACATAGCTAGTATAGACAATAAGCTGTGATAACAAGGTGGGGTTTGAACACTATTTACATGTACTACCTGGATCATAACTACCTGTATGTTACACTATTCTAGTGTGCCTATGTACAGTGCTTTAACTTGGAAAACAGGGAATTCTGTCCATTTGAAATATTTGTATCTTGCAGACTTTGAATATTCTTACATGCTCTAGCTACAAAATTATGACAAATTTTGTAATACCTTGCAGGAACCTGAAAGTTAACATGCCAGGATTCAGCATCTTTTAGCAACAGTTGTATAAGAAGATCAGCAGACAATATTGTAGATGCCCACTGAGCACTAAGTGCACATAAATGAGAGTCACACCGACTTAAGGACAGAATTTCATCATTAATTTCTGGGGGGTTTTGTTTCCATTAATGCATGTGTCAATTTTAGCATAACTGAAATACTGGAGTCCTCATATGAGAAACTGAGAACTTGACACTTCCACCTGAACTCTTTAACCTCCAACTCCCTAGCAAGTTCACATGCAAAACAAGAAAAACTTGGATTGTTCTAAAGAGGTTCACTGTATTTCCCAAAGGGTTACTCACAACAATGATATTTCTTTTCAGAAGCACATCCCTAGAATTTGCTGAAATAGTCAACTTGAGGAGTTGGTTAAATCTATGTAAAATGTTTGGTCAATGCATACAACTATCACTGTGACAGAAATTTATTATAAATAAGAGCCTGTGGCTCTCTTTCTCTCTCTCTCCCCCTAGTTTTCTATCTTTGTATCTTACAGCTTGGCCTGACAATTTGCTTTCAAATTAAACTTTCCATTAATGTCCTGAAGGATTCATTACTGTAAATTATTTTTTTAAAAGAGAAAAGAACATTCCTATTTCAAACACATGCACAACATACAAAATGGAAAGTAAATTCCACTTCAGAAAGCTCATTTTAAAATAATTTCAAGAAATGGACTCAAACCCACAGAAGGCTAAGAGAGGTCTAAAAATACAAACTGACAACCCAACCTTCTTTCACACTATGTAGCTAAGTACTACAGCACATACACTATATCAGAAGAGGCACTGCTCAAAGACCCCTGAAATGTCTAGGGTATGTATTAAGATCCAGTCCAATTTTTTTTTAGTTTTTAGAGTTTCCTTACACGTCTTTCTTATAAGTCACAGCATTAAACCATACTTTTTGTGCTTCTTGGAAACCATTATTTAGAGGCAGTTCTCATTTCATGTTATGTTTATCTTCAGACTTATATTTAGAAGCACATTGTAACACTGAGAATGGCTCTACTGGTTTATTTTTAATATGAAGGCACTGTCTTAAACTATGTTTGTGTGTCATAGAATATAAAAACTAGATGCCACTAGATGCCATAAAAGCTTAATCACCGCCATTTTCCAAACAAGCCCATACCCTGAGGTTTTATGTGAATATGGTTGTTGGTAACTTCTAACAGTATAAAGTGAAAAAAACAGAACTACAGAAAAGATTCTTCATTCGTTTACATTAAAAAGTTATACTCTAAATTTGAAACTGTATGCTGGGAAACAAAGGCCGAACTGTCTCTAAAGACAAGAGTGTAGTGAAAAGAATATTACTAAGTGATTTACCTTGGCAACAGCTTTGCTTTCAGAATTATTGTTGGAATCCTTAACGCCATTTAATGAATCTCTTCTCTGTGGGCATGGCTTCTTTTTGCGTGGTCTGCCTTTAAGATTTGGTGCTGAAAATTAATGGAGAACAATTTGAGCACATTTTCTTATACATGGACTTTTAACAGCTGAAAGTATAATAAATCATTCCAAAACAATCAGTCACAGAAATGTACACATCTGTCTGTAGCAAATGCTCATTATGAGGTTCTCATCCCCCAAGGGTTATATCTTGATATACTATACTTCTCTATATCATATCCCCTAAGGCTAAGGTATTCTACTTTTACATATCTAATTAACAGAAAGTCAAGCAGGGCTCCAAAGGACACTGAAAGTACATTTGTATCTTCCTAGTGCAAAAAAGAACAAAACAGCATATTAATGGAAAACTTGACATTACTTAAAACAATGCACTTGTTTTTTTTATCTGAAAGATTTAAAAAAAAACTTTGGAAAACATTTGCCCCCAGAAGTTTTGAAGTATTAACATTCCTTACAACTTTAAGCAGTTTTAATATACAATGACATTCCTACCAAAGTTCTTTTATTAAATGTCAATACCAAATATTTCTAGAAGTAAAAAAGTATCAGAATCATTGACTGATGTTTCATAATGCATACTAACTAGATACAATCCATCTAAATACAGTTTTATCGGGTACTTAAGATGTTTTGATAAGATAGCTCTGAAATACCATACCAAATAAATCCTAACCATTCTGAGCTATATTTAGAAAACTAGTATATGGGTCATGAAAGGGGGGAGGGGTGGAAATCAAAAGTCTCCTTCAATAATTATATCAAAATACCAATTATGACTCACACATAGAAATATAAGGTTAAGCAGATGATTTGTTCAATACTAAGTGCCCTGCATATGCTTTCAGATCAAAATCAGCCTCATACTACTACAACATTAAAAATAATAAACAATCATTAACTAATGACTATACTGAAGAAGATAATTTGCTTTAAACATTTAATTTCTAGGTAACCATTGTTTTCATTACTTCAAGGGATGACTAGAACAATGTCAGAAATCTGAACACCATAAACCTCTTGAGTGTCTTCTAATTGCTTCTAATCTTACATTTGTCACACAGTAAGGCAGTGGTTTGAGGACATTTTACATTTTAATTAGTTTGCAAACACAATAAAGGGTGCTAATTTGATTTTATACTTTGAATAACAGTGGCATATTTGGTCTGTTTAGAAAAAAAATAGCAGCTGTAGTTTTAAAACCAAAAGTCTAAAACCCTTCAATTTCTATTATAGCATTGACACACTAAAAAAAAAAAAATCCACTGACACACATTCTGTTTGTAGGAATGTACTACAGAAAGCAATTCTGAAATTGTCATTTGAGGCTAACATGCAAAATCAAACAAAGAGATAAAGAAATTATTACCCATTCCAGTCGACAAACATCTGCCTGATTTATATCTGTACTCATGAATGCTACAGCATGTGACTGCACTCTACATCCCTGGAAGTCTCGACTTGGTGTGGATGTCAGTCTTACACAAAATGAGCACTAAGAGTATTTGCTCTGTGCTTACAAATCCCCTCCCCCAGCTGCTCTATTACTCATATAAACATAGATGAGTGACTAGCACAGAGTGTGGGATGCGCTCTTAGGACTTGAGCTTTTGCTGCCAGACTGCCAGCTACTGCCACACTATCCTACTTTATTTATAAATGTAGCTTGTGGTTTCATCTTAATTGTTTTTGTTGATTCTGACCCCTTACACGTTATTTGGATGCAACATTGAGTTTCACAAATCCTAGCCTGCAGCCAAGGTGTTCTTGCTAAAAGAAAAAAAAAGATACAGTGTAAAATGAAAATGTTTCCATAATTTATCACAGCCTGGCCCACACACAAAAATGGTAATGACTACCATAGAATTTCTGAGCCAAATTCATCTCTTCTGTATGTCTACTGGAGTCTTTAGATTAACAGTGATGAAATTGGCTTTTATGTTCTTTAACTTGAATTACTTTTTAGGAAAGAAACGTGTAAAAGTAGTTCAAGTCTCGATACAAAGTACAATGCCAAAACTCAGGATAACAAGTATCACACTAGAAAGCACTCCTATGTTTAGCTAAAAGCTTTAAAAGCAAAAAGGGCATTTGTTACTAAATTCCAGGTATATTGAACTTGCATATAAATACTGTTTGATTTGGAGCAATAGACGGCAGAACTGGCACAAAACCATTATGAAATCAGGCTTTCTGCATTCTTTCAGTTGCTAAGGAGTTGCAGCTGAAAACAGCTCTTTCCAGAATAGTCTAGGACTGCCCCCCATATGACATAGGAGCACTTTACATCCAATTCAAATAGGACACACAATTAGTTTTAAAAATTATATAATACTGACAGATGATAAACACTTTCACTCAGACTAGCTTAGTAGAAGGCACTTGCCTCTAATATCCACTCCATAAAAGAAAACATTTGAAACATTTCCACTCACACATGAAACAGCTATTAATATTTTGCTCTCCAAACCATTACCAATAAGGGTATTGTTCTAAGACTATTTATATTTTCAACTATATCCATTTTGTGCTCTGAGTTGTGGTATTTGCTAGTGCTGAGCAAATAATTTATAACAAATCATGCACCTAATTTAATGTTTAATATTAAATATATACCTGACATATCCATAACCAAATTGCAGTGTCCTTGAATTTCATAATTATGGTTATTGTAATTTTGAAACACTCTACAGATTGATCATGAACAGTTTTGTAAGAATACTGGATACTCAAAATGTACTGACTTGTTGATTGATCTGATAAGTTATGCAATATTTTTTTTTTTCCAAGACAAGAACCCATGAAAAAGTCATTTTCTGTGAACTGCTGGATTAGTCTGGCCTGATAACTTGAACATTCCCAGAAAGACAATATGGACAAAGCAAATTTAAGTAAAAACTTGAACAAGGACCTGTAGAAAAAAATGCTGATGCTTATTTGTCTTTTCATAATCAATATGTCTGCAAAGGAACCTGAGAAGCTGGACATGCTATCAGTCTTCCTCTTTTTTTTTTCCCCTCAACATTTGATAACACATTCCATTACACCCACTAGCTCAATGTTCTTTCTCCTCAAGTATTTAAGAGAAAGGAGGAAAAATTCAGCTACTGAACTGCCAGTGGAAATAGTATGGTGTGCACCACCAAAAGCACATTCTGTTGAACCTGGAATAAAGACCCCAAGGCCAAAACTTTACTATATACATCCCAGTATCAAGATGAGATTTTTTTGACATTTGGAAGCTCTGTGAAGATCTTTAAATAAGATCTTTAACATTTGCACACTTGGAATCACAGGTGAAATGTATTCCACTATGTCAGTCTAGTCTCCATCTGTAAGTCGTCATCACTACCTGACTGGAAACGATTCCAAAGCACCATGTTCTCTGCTGCTAAGGCTGAAAGCTGTGTGAAGAAACTTGCAAAAGACCTGTGCACCATTTAAGTGGTGCAAACAGACTAATCTAGATCATGATTCAGCGAATTAAGTGAATTGTAAGCATGTAAGCCACATTAAAGGTAATAGGACAACTTGTGCTTAAGAGTTAGGGACATAATTATCTGACCAAATCAGGACCTGGGTTATGAGGATTAAAGTTTATTTCAAGATTAACAGCCTGTTAAGTGTAGTCATATAGGCACAAGGCATTCATATAGATAGATGTAAATATTCACGCGTACATGTAAATAAAGTTATCTTCACAGTTAAAATTGTTCAGATAGCAATCTGAAATAGAACAGGAAAAGTTTGCATTGAAGAATGCTACTTCACCTGCTGAGTTCTGTCAAACATTTCAGGTATGACCTGATAAAACACACCCAGCTGTAAAATGTAAGTATGGGCTAATTTCTAGTTTGCTAATGGGCAACAGCTGAAGTAAAGGCAATAGTGTAATGATGAGTGGGACACAAGCCCTGGGTACTGCCTAGGAGGGGAGGGGGATCATCACTTAAGTGGGGGGTCAGGTCAGAATGGAGCTGAAGGGGCATCTCACTTTTCCATCTCTCTCACTCCCCTCTGCACCTTGCACCATCCCTGCAGCAGCTTTAACTCTGGCAGCAGCAGTTGGGTGGTAGAGCGGTGGTGACACCTGGTGCACGAGCAGAGGCTGGAGGCTCACTGCTGTTGGGGGGAGATGCCACTTCCCTTTTTGCAACCAAAAAGTGTGTAGCTTTTTGACCACTCAACACATGTACAAAAAAGGAGGTCCCCCTGCAGCTGCAAACCTCTTGTTGCTGTCTCTGGATTTGCACTGCCACCACTGAGGGCACAGAACCGGGCAGTTATTCCTTTGTGTATCCATTATCTTTCATGCTGCTAATTAACTGAGATGTAGGGGACCTCTTTCCTCAATGGGTTATGCTAGTTTTCTTTTTTTAAGTGAAGACTCTACCATGAGACTGTGACAATTACTTTATTTTTTTGAGTGAAGACACTGTCTGTTGTTTTACCATTAATCTTCCTCATATATTCCCACTCTTCTTAGATGGTCTTGGAATAGAGTCATAATAATGGCTTTAGTGATACTGGTTACTTCTATGGAAGGAGACTGAGCCATGAATACAGAAATCAGGAAGGTGAAGATGGAGAAAGATTCAAATGCAAAATACTTGTTAAAAAAAAGAAAGAAAAGAAAACTGAAACCTGCCTAACTGATTAGAAAATGCTATGTTTACCATATGAAGTTTGTTTTTCAGCTATTACTGCTTGGTGGTAAAGTCCTGTGTTCTTGATTAGGTGAACGTGTGTGAAATGAAAATGTCATGAACTTCAACAGTTACACAAGCCACAATGACAACCATATCTTAATAACACTTCCTATTCTGGAAAACATTTTATTGCCTACTCAGCTGTGAATTCTCAGGGAAATTTAGTTATAGGGATCTGGTCAGATATGGAAACATATTTTCTGTGTGCAAGAAAGATAAAGGGGCTGATGTATGGAAAAAAGCATCACAGTAGGCATGTCTACTCAAGATATAGATTGCATAGTAGCCTGATACTACTGCACAGTAGCATTGCGTGGCAAAAATGTGCTGAGACACTACTGCGCAGTAGCATCATTTAAAATGCATTCACTGGTGCTACTGAGCAGTAACTCTAGTTCTGGTAAAATATCCAGTAAATCCTATGCTCTCAAGAACTGTTTCTTATGTATTTACACAACAGAGCTGTGGTACATTTATGATGCTACATTAACATTCTGAGGCTTACACAAGCCAAAGTAATATACTATACAAGTCTATCCTTATACTATAAAAGTATATCCTATAATATACTATAAGTCTACCCTTTCGCATGACACTGTAGTGATCTCATAGCATCATGTGGATCCAGACATGATGGAATTCATATGTAAGACAAATGATGACAGCCTTCCTGTTGGAATGACTGGGTCTTGCCTTACAGTTTAAATTTTCTGTACAGTGATTACTGCCACAAGTCCAACTAATTGAAGCTTTACTACAATATTGTTCTACACATTTATATATTTTGACTGACATGAAAGACATGTTGTTACAGGAAAGGTGTTAAAAAGTGGGCTTCACACAGTTAAAGTCCAGCTTCATTGGCAATTTGACAAAATCGGGGTTGTAGCCAAAAGCCTTTAATGAGAGTGGAATGTATTGCCTCATTTGTTATACCTGGATTACTTACTCATACTAAGTCTAAAATAACTGTGGACTCCGTTGGCTGCTCAACAAACCATGCAAGTAAACACCCCAGTTCTAACACTTTAAACATCCACCTTTTTCTTGATCATTCTACATTACTTATTCTAGCAAACGTCTAAGAAATTGTAATGCCCATGATCAAAGTCCCTGCCCTTTTCAGGGCTCTCTGATCTGCACAACTATTTCCTGATATAATCCTGACCTGTATGGTTTACAGTTTCTCAGAAACACTGAAAAGAACAAAAAGAAGCCTATAAGCCTATCACCATATTTCCTTATAAAAGGAATGTGCTTGGATAGCTGCTCTGTATTTCTAATATGTATTGCCATACAGCTTCTAGATTTTCTTTAATTTATTTCCTTGTTGCTGTTTTGTGGAGTAACTTGGAGGAGCAATATTTTTGCCTAAAGCAGCAATATTCTTGCCTAAAGCAAAGATGATCAACTATGACCCATACAGAAACCACCTGACTCCGTACTGAGCAGGGAATTAGTTGGACATCTGGGCTAAGTACAGACATTAAAATAGCTAAAGGCAGAATTGATCTAAGCTATAGAGTTTTCAGTAAGCAGTGCAGTTTAGACTGGTAGCGAACAGAACACACATTTGCCCAGGGGGGCATGCAACTCTTATAGAGCGGGTTCTGCCATTTTAAATCAGTCTGCGTGTGCTCAACTTCTGTTCTGTTATAGGTATAGACTAGTTTTGTGTGCTGAACTTCTGTGCTGTTATGGGTATATACCAGTTTCCAATCACATATGCCAACAGAAATGTGTGTACTTGGTCCTGGGGCTGAATTGAAATAGGACAAAAAAGACAAGGTCCATGGAATAGATCAGATTTGAAAGTTTGGGGAAGTGTGATGATAAATCTGGGGTTAGAAAGAACTCTTTTCCCTAGAGGAGCAAGAAGCTGAGCCAGATGGGACAAGCTTGAGAAGGGCTTACAAGTGTGAGGAGAAATTTGTTTTTCTGCTCGTTGTGAGTGCCTGCTAGAACTGCCAGCATTTTCTCTTGGTTGATTCCCATCTTCTCCCAATAGAATCCCCTTTCACTGTAGCAATTCTTTGTGCCCCTCCCTGTTTTCTCCATAATTAATCTGGAACCCAGATAATATAAATGCTTTGCTCTGGCTTAGAACCACTGAGTTCTGTGGAGCCCTTGAAAGACTGGGAAGCTTGAGAGCTCAGAAGGGTGAGAACAGTGCAGTGCATCAATCCCAAGAACACATAACAATTTAAGTGGCAGCACCATGCCAAATGTGCTACACAAATAGGCTTTGAATTCAACTTAGAGGTAGGTAGGACAATGCCAAGCCACAGATCCCAGAAAATCTGTAAGATAACTATCTTTTCTGAATGAGATCACCAGTCACAAACAACTTCATCCAAAGAGATGCCTAACGAATATTATTATGGGTCATTATTACATATCTGAAATTCATAGCTAGCAAACCACTTTAATGAAGGGTCCCTTAACATTTACCCCTCACCAGAGGAAATGTCTACCATCCTATGTACAAAAAATGTCTACCATCCTATGTCCTATGGTAGACATTTCCTCTGGTGAGGGGTGACCTCAATTCTCTTCCATGGTTAGGTGATCTCCAGTGCTTTTTTGGAGTTTGAATTGCTTCCTTGATTTCCTCTTCTCTTTGGTCTCCTTTAATTTCTTTCATCTCATCCTCAGATCCTTCCCCTCCCATTAACAATAACATATTTTACATTTAATTCTTTAAAATTTTATTCAATGGCTCCAGGCTCCAGGAAGCTCTCCCTCCATACTTACTCATTTTTTGGACATGCTGAATCTATGCAGTGGGGAGATATGGGACAGTGAGTGGACAGCACAGGGCTGTGTTGAGAGGACAACTTGAAAGAAGCAAAGGAAGATCAGGAATTATTGCATAACTGTCCAGATGGGGTGGAAAGATCAGGTCAGATCCTTATTTAGAAAACTCTTAATTTGGGGAAAGTAAGTGTTTCTATGCATAGCAAGCAGAACCCATTGTATCCCTATGAAAATCAACAGTGAACACCTACTTTTTCTGTGAACACCTACTTTTTCCAGTAACTGCGTGGAAACAGTTAGTGAAGATTAATTTTAACCCTTCTAAATGTAACTTTAGAATCACTGTTCACTTAATAGTATGTTTTTAAAATACTACTATGATCATTATAAATGCCAGTCAGTACCATTTCATGTGCCTCTTTCTTCACACTGACATCCCTATGTGTACTATAAGTATCTCAAGTCTGAGTTTCCTGTTGAAAATTTTTCCCAGGTATTTTCTTAATCAACGTACTTTCTTATTCTTTTCTGTAACTTATATGCTCTGTAGGTGTATAATTGAACATGTCAGAGTACATTGGAAAACTGTATTGTATACTGAGAGGTGCACTAAATATCTGAACAATTTACTAACTCATAAGTATACAGAGTATACTTGCGTAACCATTTCTAAGGTTTTGTTTTAGAAATGAGATATTCTTTTTTTCTAAATGTGGGGAAAATCAATTTACTACTTCTCTAAAGAAAACATTCCTCATTTGGAAATAAGTCAGACAGACACTTTTGTATGGATTAATGTGGAGACATGCAACTTGCTGCAGACTGATTTTGTTTTGGCTTTTCTCTGGACTATCTCCTAAAAAATAAATGTCATCCTGTTACAAGAGTACTATTTAATTATTGTTATTATTTTTAAATATAAACATTGGATGTATTGCAAATATACCAAATAAATAAGAGTCTGATTTTGAAACTGACTGAATCTTCTTGATTTCCACTGAAGACAATGCAGGACAAAGTATAGATTAATATTATATTTATAAGTCATAACATCAGATTATTTTTTCCTTAGATGTGTTTAGAATTTAAAACTTGTACTACAAGGACATTTTTCTACCTTTTGGACAAGTACACTTTTTTAAAAGGAAATAGTGAGAAAGAGAAGGATGTAGAAATAAGTATAAAGTAGCAGTCATGAAGTATAGAAACCCAATAAGACATCAAGGAAAAATTCATGGCTGAGCCTAGCATTAGTAGAAGCTCACTACTAGATGGTGATGATAAAGTTGTTAATAATGTCACAGCCAAGGCAGAAATATTCGCTAAGTATATGCTCTGGATTTCAAAAGAAACAGGATGATGTTCATGTCTCACACATGATGATGAAGTGCTTTCCAATCCGTTGGTAATCCAGGAGAATGTTAAACATTAGTAGGAGTAAGCATTTTTAAAATAGTAGGTCCAAATAATTTGCATCTATCAGTTTGTAAGAGTTGGCTATGAAATCACCAGTTTGATCACATTCATTTAATAAACCCAGAATACAAAGTAAATAGCAGATGACAGGAGTGCTAATATTTTGGTAATATTCAAAGAGGAGACGCGGGATTATCTAGGTAGCCATAGGCTGGTAACTGTGACATTACTGCAAGGTAAAATAATGGAAGATCTGAGAGGGAATTCAATTAATAGAGTTAAAGGGTAGCAGTATAATTAATGCCAATCAACAAGGGTTTATGGAAAATAAATCTTGTCAAACAAGCCTGGTTTCATTCTTACGTGAGGTGACAACTTTGAAGGATGAGGGTAACTGTATACATGCAATATACAGAAGACTATGTGAGACAGCTGGTTAATAAAAGTCACTCTTATTAAAAAATTAGCACTCTGTAATGTAAATTGATTTAATAAACAGCTAACAAATCTCAAAAAGTGGTCCTCAATGTGGAATCATCATTGAATGGGGATTTTCTAGTGGAATTCCACATTACCTGGTAACAGGCTGGGCCTTATTCCAATTTTTCATATAGTAGATTATTTCTAATAAAATCTGAAGATAACATAAAGATCAGCAGAATGGTAAATAATGAGGATAAAGCAGGCATACAGAGTAATCTGGATAATTTGGTAATCGGGGCCATCCAAAACAACATGCTTTTTAATACAGCCAAATACCAAGTTATACATCTAGGAAAAAAGAATACAGACCTTAGCTGTGGAATGGGGTACCATATCATGGGAGCAGCAACTCTGGAAAGGTCTAAGGGTAAGATTGGACAAGCAAACCAATATCAGCAATGTAGTGCTGTGGCTATAGACTAATGCAGTCCCTAAATGTATAAACAGAAGAGTAGTGAATAGAAGAAAAAAGTTAATTTACCACCATTGATGAGACATATGTTGGATTACTGCATATAGTTTTGCTGTCTACATTTGCAAATGCATGTTGAAAAATTGAAGGTACAGAAAAGAGCCACAAAAAGATTTGAGAAATGGAGACTATCCCTTACAGAAATGTAAATAGCTCAGTACAAGAAGTCAGACCAGATGGTTTCAGGGTCCCTTTTAGCTTTACTCTATGAGCTTAGGAAAGAAGGGAGTACAGTCTTGAAATACAGGCAGTCCTCGACCTACAACATTTTGAGTTACAATGTTTTTCACCAACAATATTTATAAATTGACACCTTGTTTCAACTTTCTGATGTCAGTTTCAACTTTACAGTGCTTGATCTGATGCAACACCATGCCAGCAAACAAGCTTGCTACATCACCCATCTCCCTGGAGAACATCTGTCCAAACTTCCTTGGACACTTTCTTTAAGAAAGCAGACAAGACTGCAGAAAAACCTGCAGCCAGGAATCCTGAGAAGACTCCAGTCAAGAACCTTTCAAAAGGTCCAACCAAGAGACCTTCAAAAAGGCCAGCAAAGTCACCTCATAGAAGTCCTCCCAAATCAATATGATTGCTATTTACAATATAGCATTAATGTAGCTATATTGCTCATCTATAATTGATTGAGTACAAAATTATGGGTTATTTTGGGTGAAAATAGGGTATCAGGCTTTGGTTCAGGAATCAATCCCCATTTATAACATATTTTCCTATGGGAAAATCAGGTACGAGTTACATTTTGACTTAAGATGCAGTTTTCAGGAACCAATCGTGTCGTAAGTCAGAGGACTGCCTTTACTAAGAATGAGAAGATGAACTTCAAGGGTTAAGGCCTTGATTCAGTGAAGCCCTGAGGCACATACCTAACTTGCACATAAGTAATTCCACTGACTTCAGTTAGACTATTCAAATGATTAAGGTGAACACAAATATTTAAGAGCCTTACTGAACTGAATCAGACATCTAAGTCAATAGAACTACTTTTGGGTGCCTATACATGTGTTCCAGGGTAGGGGCGTGTTAATTAGAGCGACTCCCAAGGTGGTGGGTGGCACTTCAACTACAGCTTGCTTGACAAGCTTTAGTAAAAGCTCCCCCACTGCCATTTTGAAATGCAGGATGCTGAATACCCAAAATGCTGGAGTGTTCTGATTAGAATGCTCTAGAAGATTCAATTAATTGAGTCTGCTCTGACACATTCTAATCAGAACGCATTAGAGCATGTGTAACATGCCCTTTGAGACTAAGGGCAGCAGGGGTCATCACGCCCCCCACCCCCTCAAATCTATTATCATAGATTTTAAAGGAGGACATGATTGGGCTGTGATGGAGCACATATCCCAGGTAATTGAAAATTTTATTTCCTCCCAAAGTAAAGCTGACCCTTATTTTGCATACCCATAATATTCAATGGGCAGCTCTCAATGTTGGATCCAATTTACAAAGTATTCTGAAGCTGGCATTTGTTAGAAATGTACGTAGATCACATCACTAGAAAAACTAACAAAATCTGGCTTTTTAGAATATTTTGGGTTAAAAAAACTGGGCAAAGGGATGAACAAGCACAAGTGGATTATGTAATAATCAGAAGGCCTGCAAACACAGCAGTAAGAAGTGAGAATGGACTACAAACCCATGCTACAAGTTAGCCAATACCATCAAAACTCAGGAAAACACACAATGCACAAATATCAACTTCCATTAGAAGTTCTCCGTATCAAACCTTCATTATAAACCTTTAGAAAATAAAAGTAAAACAAGAACCCACAGCAGATGATAAACAGGTCTTTTTCCCAGCAACATTTCTAATTCCAGCAAAAGCTAGCATTTGTTAAATTGCTCTCTAGCAGAGTCAGCACTATCCAATGGAGACGTGACCTACATACCTTGAAAATACAATAGATACATAACCAATAGAGCGGTGCGAAGCTTCGGGTGGTGATTCAATTTGGAGGAGATTCGGACTGATTCAGTGCCCAAATTGCCAAATTTGAACTGAATCAGGGGACCAATTTAAAGGTCCGAATTGATTCAAAGCTTTCGGAATCTTCAGCAAAGATTCAGGGAGCTTTGATGATTCGGGCAGTCCCCGGTGGCTGCAGCATGGAGCTGCAGCCACTACAAGCTGGTAAGTACTAGGGGTGGCATATTTGCGGTGGTTTGTTTCCCAATTCTGTCTTGAAGCATTTCTTCCTGGAATTTAAAGGTCCGAATTGATTCAAAGCTTTGAATCTTTGGAAAAGATTCAGAGAGCTTTGAATTGATTCGGACAGTCCCCGGTGGCTGCAGCATGGAGCTGTAGACGGACTAGGAGTTAGTAAGTAGGGGTGGGGACCATGGGGGGACCCCTGCCAGGC
>NW_017728920.1:18182164-18214314 GCF_001723895.1 Crocodylus porosus | reverse complement strand
GCCCTCTGACCCCCGCCCACTCCCCCAGCACCCGCATGGCTGCCCCTGCCCACCCCAGCTCGGTATTTTAAAAAAATCCCGGTGCTCACCAGGTACTGCTGGGCAGAGGGCGATCCCCACTGCTTGCTGCTCCCCCAAGCTGCATGGGGGGCTCTGCACAAGCCCCCTCAACCCCCACAGCTGCCCCGCCTGCTGGGGCTCTGGCCCTTTAAGAAAAAAAAAAAAGTTGAGACAAGCCCCAGGACTCTGCTCCTGGGGCAGCCTTGGGGCTTCAGGGGCTCCTGCAGAGCCCCCCCACATGGTGGGGGGCAGCAAGGATCATCCCCCACCAGCAGGAGTGGTGAGTCCCAGAGTTTCTTTAGGTTTTTTTTTTTCTTAAAGGGACCAGAGCTGGCCCATGCGGGGTACCCGTAAGAGGGCTGGGGGAGTGGGGGCGGGCAGTGGCGGCTCGTGCACAGCCCTCCACACAGCATGGGGCACTGGGGGTCAGTAGAGATTACTCCCTGCCTGGCAGAACCTGCTGACCTGGGACTTTTTTTCCCCCCGCAAGTGCTAGGAGATGGGGCAGGTGGGGCACCTACTGCTGGGCTGGGAGAGGGGCAGGGTATGGGCCTGGCTTGGCTGACTTGGAGATTCAGCTGAATCTAATCAGGACAGTGATTCCAATCACCAAATTGAATCACTGTCCCCTGAATCGGTCGAATCCAAAGCAAATACTAGCCGCTTTACACAGGCCTAACAGCCAATCATACCCACACAGATAGCCAAATTAGACAGATCAGATATGGTAACAGACAACTAAAAACTGGACACAGTTTAAGAACCTAAATATGGAAGATAAACATTCATAAAATAGATGGGTGTAAAAGGGAAAGTTTCCAGAAATCTTTGATTTTGGAATTGATAACTGTAGCTATGAAGCCACAAACACCTTACAGCTCATACAAGGAAATAACATAGTTGTTAGTTAAGCCACAAATACTGCCTATTTATGTCAAAGTATTTTGGAAAGTACAACTACTTTATTTTAATCATAAAAATGCTATGATTTCATTCTTTCATTCATTTTTTTAACTCTACCATTGCACTTAAAAATCATTATAATTTGTTGCATGAGGGTATAAGCCGAGAGCCCAGTAAATCCTCGACATCTTCATGTGATTTCCAGGAACATAAGTGAAGAAAGTCAGGTGAAAACTGCAATGGTTGAACTTTTAAAAGTATTCAGCCTTGGCTTAAACCCTGTTCCAGTGAAGTCACTGTGGTTTCCACTGACTTTAGTGGGAGTGGAATTAAGCCGGTGTTTCTAAAAATCCAGCTGTGTAATACTGCACTCAACTATGATGTTATTATCTGGAATAACAATCACTATTAGTCTCTGGCTCTAGTGGGTTTGTTTTTAAAAAACACGTCTACTTTTCTGAGTGTGTGATAGTGGAACTACCATTTTTCCTTTTCTCTCTCAGACCACCTTTCTTTTTAAGCTCCCTATAAAACTAGATATGCATATAGTTCCCTCCCCATAGAACCTCTGCAAGTATCCAGAATTAGAAATAACAATCCTTGTTTCTCCCTCTTCCTTCCCTTCTTGTAGGAGGTGATATTGATTAGTACATAAGGATTTAATGTATTTGTGTCATTAGGCGTGTCTACATGTGCCCCTGGCTGTGCAGTTGGTACTGCACAGTCAGTACTTGCTTTAGCAAGTACTAAATGACTGTGCAGAACCCACCAATACTGTGTAGTCCTGGCAGTGCATGGTTCTTTTTTGAGCCCATGGTGTCACTCACAGGCTAGTACCTGCTGACGCTACATTGCAATTGTTTGTCACTACAGAGACATAACATTTTGTGTAGATGCATCCTGTATGTTGATAAGTGAATAAGTAAGATCAATAACTATGATCCTATGATCCTAATTCCACATACCATGGGTGTGAGTGCATAATAGATTTATTGAAGGAAACCCAAATTAGAGGTGAGTTTTGGGTTTTCGGATCTGAAAAGTAGAGAGGACCATGGCCATACATATCATTTCAGACACTGGCTTCAATAAGACAATCCAAGTTATTGTTAATATTGACCTCCCAGACTTAGAAACATCCCCTATTTATTGACAATTTCATGGTGCCAGTGGAATGCAGCTGTCATGGAAGACAATGGTAAGTGAGCAAGAAATGATTTTTCAGGTACCTATGACTGATGCTGTGAAGATTCTGAATAGCAAGAGAGAGACCTTCAATTGGAGCCTGAATTCCCTGAGTTTCAAACTTGGGGTTCAGGTGAGCACTGGGATAATGCACTTAAAATGACCTATGTTAATAAAGCTGCATTTTTCTCCATTTGAAGCTTTTTCAGATGCGTAATGGTGTTAAAAGTGTCAATAATCTTTAAAAAGATTAAAAAGATTATGGTTTTAAATACCACTACTACTCTCCCCCACGCAGGTTTTCCACTAGTTTAAACCCACTGATGACATTCTAATTTCTCCAAATGTATAAAGAGGTAAGAATCAGGCCTGCATTTGGTATATAAGGTCTTGAACTTCAATATCTAAGAAATGAAAGCATATTATTTACATATTAACCACACAGAGTAAATTCTTTATTAAATGTAAGGGGTGTGTACTACTCTTTTATACTGGATATTAGTTCACAGGAAGTTATTTGAGTGAATTTAACTGAGCTACCATTAAACAATTTATACACTTCCTTGTGTTTCTGATGTCTAATTATAGCTGTGTTTGTCTCTATCCGCAGAACTGTTGTATACCACATGGTATGCATATTTCAGCATCCAACATTATTAACTCATGACCAACTGTCAGTTGATCATTATCTAGCACATGGGGTCTCCAAAATATCCTTATTTGGGCAAAATCAGCCTTCTGAACCACTCTGTCTATATTTTTCCTCAGAAGAAACTTTATTTGGATTATTATTTGCTGTCAATGGAAACCCAGAGGTTACATATGTAGAAATCTGCAGACAGGGAAATAAATCCTCACCAAGTTTAAACACTTAGTTGATATTAAAACCACCTCTAGCTTGGTTAGTTTAAAGAAAACTCTCAGTTGCCCTCTAGTGTTAAATGTGCGTCATGCAGATTAGTTAAAGGAGAAATCTTTAGTATACTCATATACATAATGTACAATCCTATTAGCAATATACAGAGAAGAACATTCTCAAGAGTAAAAAACACACAATTTAATCGAATTTCAGATTATTTGATTTATTATATGTATAATATTTCTTATAAGGAAGAAGGGGAATTTTCTTACCTTACAGAAAATTCAATTCTTTGTTTGAAATGTGATGCTTAGATTATGTTTACTGTTATAATTGCAGTATACGGCACATTGGTTTTATGAGTTAGCATCTCTGAAAAGAAATCACTCTACTTACTGCATTCTATCAGGTTCATTCATAACTAAAAATAGACTGATGTGCAAATTGCTTCAGTATTATATGAAACTAGGGAACATAGGAGTCTATAGCATTCCCTAATATGGAAGAGAAATTGAGTTTTCAAAAGAAGTAGTTTATTTGTTTCTGGAAATGGACAACATATGTAAAGATTTAATATACAGAGCCAGGTGTATATATAGCATATATCTTCATAGGTGTCCAGTTTCATTCTACATAAAGAAAAAGAACTCTTACAGCCTGAAACTATAAATTTAATAATAGATTACTAAATTAAATCTGTGCAATCACTTCGTAAAAAAAAATCATTTCAATTTAAAATACAGCTGTAGGGGTTTGGACAATTTCCTGCAAAATAGGCCCATCCCTCAAATGTAAATAACGCTGGTATTAAAATGAACCAATCAGGGCACAAGAGGAAAAAAGAAGACATGAAAACATAAATGCATTTTCCAGCCTATGCTATGTAAGAGTGCCAAGTCTTTATTTTATTTGAGTGCTGCTTTGATAAATCACTATTGCTTCAGTCATTTTTTTGTCCTGTTTTTCTGAACACCACTCCAGGGCTGATTAAATCTTACCATTTTAAATATAACAAGACAGCAGTTTTGCAATAAGAATTATTCACTTCTTTCCTGTGTATCATCAGCATTCTTAAAATAATATTACTATAAAATTAACAGTGTGCTCTTTAGCAACACATGACGTTGCCTGTTCTGTTTTTGTGACAGAAGTTGTGCAATTTTAAAACCCCCATCTTTCTCAACTTCTTTCTCCCAAACAAATGTCCTTGATAATTATTATACATGCTTACAAAAACAGACTGGAGTATTTTTTCTTTTTTTTAAGAAAAAGAATTTACAAACCACTTGTAATATTATTGACTGGTTACACAATGGAATATGGAAGTTTGTCATAACTGTTACAAGCCTCTGTCTTTTTAATTTGACAAGACTCAAATGCCACAAAAAGTACATATGGCAATTAAAAAAATATAACCTTGGAAATGAAAAAAGACAAGTTATTTAAATGACAAAATCTGATATTTTCATAACCTTTTTTTGAAATGGTTTGCACAGAATTTTATCATTTTTAACATCTGTCATCACACAAACTATAGGTATAGGAATATTTTTTTCCACTATTGATATCTAGTTGCCTCTAAGGTAAAATGATGTATTTGTTTAGCAGTATATAGCAATGCTATACAACATCATTAAGACAGGCAAGAATACATAGCAAGTGGAACTGGATTGGAAATGTAGGCAGGCATCCAAGCAACAATCCTATGATGAACCCCGTGTGTGGACTCCTACAATCTTTGAAGACTCTAAGTGGAGTTCACTGAAACTTCAAGGCTCTTCAAGGTTAAGACTGTATATCAAATGTTTATACAGTGCCTTATACAATGGTACCTTGATCTCAATAAGAGCCCTGAGGTCCTACTATAATAAAAAATGGGATATACTCATTCTAATTACCTTATTAGAAATCGCCATTTATCCAAAGACTAGAATTAATACTAGTACCACGGTGGCCAAACCTCAGTGCTGCCTGAATAGAAATATGGCTGCCCCTTGAAGTTTGGATGGTGAGCAGGAATCAAAGCTGGGAGGAAGTGGGTTTTGGAGGGGGTAATGGACAATGCCCCTTCACCTGCCAAAGAGCCCTTCATGCAAGCAGCTCCCAGTGCTGGGAGCTAAGCAAGTACTTCCGGGTGGAGGGAGGGGCAGACAGCATGGAGGGGTTGTTCTTTTGGGTGTCAGGCATCAGGGTGCTAAAAATAATCCCTGGTCCTCAGAAGTAGAAGAGAGACACCCCCCACCCCCCCGCAAACCTTCCCCTGCAGATCCCATGAGTCCCCATGATCCCTCCTGGACCTGAGCTACCCCCTGGAGATGCTGCCTGTTCCCATGATTCCACCCATGGAACCTGCTTGCCACCCCATCCCCCTGACAAACTTGCTTGTCCCCCCCATTCCCTGATGATCTCCACAGACCCTGCTAACCCCTACAATTCTACCAATCCCTTCTGCGGACCCTATCTGCCCCCACAATTGCCTCAGATGCCACTGGCTCCCCAATTCCCTGATCCTCCCATTAACACTGCCTGTCCCCTGATCCCCCTTGTGGGCCCCACCTGCCCCCCCAGTCCCTCCAAGGCCCAATATCCCCCCCATCCCATCTTACCTTAGATCGGATGGCCATTTTAACTCAATCTAATCTCCCCCTAACCTCCCCAAATATCTGGATGCACTCCTAGTGAGAAGTGAATAATCACTTTCACTGACCACAGCTGCAGCCAGGCCAGAGGCATATATTTATATTTCTTATCTGACTGACTTGCATTCCAGGTCTCAGTATTACTGACCTCTGAGAATGTGAACAATTCAAATTTACTGACACACCATATGGCATTACTTTGGGCAACCAGAACGGTATTTTCTTTTTGGGTAGGGATGGAACTTGTTCCCATCCTAAACATTGATACATTAAAATTAAAATGTTATGTAACAGTTCTGTTTCATGTGAACAAACTGCTTTAAGAATAATATCAGTCAAGACTTTAGGGAGGTTACCGACACTGTCCTTATTGATTCTTGTGAGTATATTAGTCCTACCATTAATCTGAGGTTTCAAGCTTTATGTTTCTTTTCTGAACGTCTCCCACCCTACTAGTTTTGTTGCAGACTACAACATTATATGCTAGCTTTTTGTTTGGAAAATGGAATGCCCAAAGCATTTTTTTAATTTAAAATGTTCAAAGGGGTTTAAGGCTGCAAGACACTAAATTCCAATGAGTTTTAGGAACCTAATTCTCTTGCAAACCTTTAAAGACCAGTCACAATAAATAAGAATAAAACGGAAAACATATTATTTTATCCATCCAGGCACACATATTATAAGTGTATATTACAAGTGGAAAACAGCTCTTAATAATTTTTGTCTATAATGATATTGGAATATGAATAACAGCTTGATTCAATAAGCAAGGATATCAATTATTGACTTTACTATTTTGATTTCATTTCATGTTCATTCTGTTCTTCTCAACTTGTACCTGAAGCCAGGGCCAAGAGCAAGAGTAAAGGAGCAAAGGTAATACTCTTCAACAAAGTGAAGGGTCAGGATCTAACGATACAAAAGGTGCACTCCCTCATAGACTCTAAAATCTGGAGACAGGATTGCCCCATGGATTGAGTATAGATGCATTATTTCCTTTAAAGGAATAGCTAAACACCTCTCTGCCTCTATAATTGTGTGCAATCTGTCAAGTAGAACTTAAGTTAAAATTCTAAAACAGATTAAAAATAAAATCAATAAAATGCTTTTATAAAACAAGAGATTGATCTGCAGCTTAAAACTTTCAGCAATGTAATATTTTAGAACTTAAATAAATAATGCTTTTATCTTGATTGCAAAATAATACCCTGCCATGAAAACATAAAGAGGAGAGGTAGGAAACTGCTCAACAAGAATTATAATGTCACACTTTTCACAGAGTGAAACATTGCAATTATTGGTGAAACACACTTTTAAAATTTGTTAACACCAAATTAACAATTACACAATCCCTTAATTTTTATGAGTGCATATCTTTTGAAGAACCCAGTAACTAGCCATACCTAGTTTTGTTTTAACATATACATGCAGTCTTTGTAGTGGAAAGGGGATGTAACTATGTCAATGCTGGCACTGTAAACTCTGAAATGGAAAGTGATATTAAGTTGAGATGCAATCATGTTGAAAGGAAAACATTAACAAACAGCAGACAACTGGGAAGAAAACACAGCGTGCTTGTGTTCTACAACACGTGCTTCAATACCTTATATAACTATTCATTGTCTATTTCATCTGGCTATGGTCCCAGTTAGTTCTATGCTATGCTATACTAATTTTATAATAATAAACTGTTAAACAAGCTTTCTGCGGTCAGGCATATGAAGAGGTTGTGGAACACATTATATTTGATTATCTTCTTAGCAAAAGGCACCATCTTGAAATTAAACATAGCCTGCTAGAAATATGTATGGCCTTTTCTTTTAAATTGAACTGTATCTTAAAAAAAAGAAAAGACTTACTAAAAAATTGAAAAGATGTTAAATCTAAGAAACAACCATTAAAAACCGATCTCAGCCTCCTTCCAAATCACAACCCCACAAATACATGACAGGTAAATATCACTAATGTCACAGTAGTGTCTGCATGTTGGGATGAAGATAATTAGTGATTTTGGAAAGGCAAATTTTTTTTTAATCCATTGCTTTTTTGCTATAAAAAAATTATTCAGTTTATGCAGCTATTTTAAGCTCTGAATTTGACTATGGACTTACATTGGAATTTTCTAGTAAAGTTGTAAATGAACACTAATCATGCTTGTTCAAACTAACTATATTTAGTCATCAATTAGAAAGAAAAAAAAAGAAAATCTGCTATAGGATCAGTGACATTTTATGTCTGATAACTTATCAACCATCAGGGCCAGTAAATGGTTTTTTTTTTTTTTTACCAGTGCAAAAGATGAGATCCCCCACTTTCCAAACTCACTTTATTTTGGTTACCATCTTGCATTTCCTTCTCCATCTATACCCTATATACTTCAATTCTAACTTTTAACAGTTGATATCTCAAACTGCTACAGCTGGTAAACTAGTGATTTATATTGATCCCCATCACACTACCATGATGCAAATAACTTCTTACTAAAATCTGAGAATCAGTTTTCAGGTTGCATGGGATCAGAATTGGACCAAAGATACATTAATTTGTTAATATTAGGTTCTGATCTAAATTACATCAGAGTAAAAGTAGAATAATTTACTGTCATAGATTTACACAAGTGGCTCAGAATCTATTCCTTAAAATATGTCATTATGGTAAAGCTGATCAAAACCAGGAAATTCTGTCCAATGGGAAATTTCTTTCAGATTAGTTTTCATCCTAATTCAGGATAAAAACTATTAAATGGAAAGTTCCAGAAATTGTTGTTTGGAAATGTCAAAATACTGTGTTTGTCAGTTCATAAAAAATATATATATTTCAACTGTTTTGTATCAGCTTGATCCAACACTAATTTGAATCCTTCTGAGTTGCTGTTGTGCTTTCTTAGTTGTAGATTAAGTGCTCTAGGTCCCTTACAGCTTGAGCTCCTTGGTCAGACTTCATCTTCTATGATACACTATGTTCACGTGACTCTCAAGATGACTTGCATCAGGGGTTTTCCACCTTTTTAACAAGTGCACCCCTCTGTCTCCAAGTTTCATCTCATGTACCCCTTTATATTTTTTTCTTGTTTTTAATGTTACCAATTATGTGATATAAGGCAGGCTACACTAATTAACATTAAATGCGTTATTAATATATGCATTAAATATATATATCATGCCCCTTGGATCTGTGCCCCAGGCAGGGTGGGCTGCCACTGTGGGCTGGGGCTGGGGCAGCACTGGGCTCTGAGATTCAGTTGGACAGCTGAGATACTTTGTTTTGGGTCACACCAACCCAAAATAAATATATAATTTAAATTTTCCTGGTGGAAAATAAACAAATATGGAAGTATCTGTTTAAAAAAAAATTAGTGAGAATTTTCCAACCATTTTTCCAATTTTACTCTGTGGGCTCATAAAATATTAGCCACTAAAATCATGCCAGAGTTAAGATGGGAGGAAAAGCAAAGCATCAACATAGGGAATCAGTGAAGAAAGAAGAGGAGCTAGGGTTGAGGAAGAAGTCCATGTGGATTTGAATGTCTCTGTGGGTTCCCAAGAAACTTTAAAAGTTTGAGAGTTCTCCAGCTCTTAGGAAAATTGTGGAACAAGGGTGTTACATCCCATTCCCAATAACTGAGGAGGAATTTTCTTGCTGTTGCTACACTTGGGGTCTACGCCTGAGAGACCAAAAAAACTAAACAAACTGAGGCCTCATTTATCTGTTTCTGGCTGAAATACCACACATTGTTTAGATTATTTCTATATTTGAATGAAAATGCCAGTAGAAGCATGTACTTGTTACCTCAACACCATCTTCTTTGCATGGATACTTGTTTCCAACGGAAACAGGCAGGAGAGCCCTAAAACCTCCTTTAACTCACCTGAAATGGGAGCTGATGTTTCCATTCATTCATCTCAGCCTCCTTTGCTCTCCTGAATCTTTCTTGATGGTTGCTAGGCAACTATTGTGAATACATGCATGAGGCATTAATTGTCTGAGCACTTTATAAAAGGAAATTCTTTAAAACTGAGGCCTTCATCATCCCCAAAATAGGATATTTCTTTTTATAAAGGGCAACTCTCATGGCTGGGAATGTTGATAGTTGCAGTAGGTCAGGGACTAAATGAGTCACAAATATTACTCATATACAGTACACATCACAAAAAAAGTAGCCTTATCCTACCATAAAGATTCATTCACAAGATAAAAAACTTCATGTCTTGTTAATCTGTTTGCTGTTACTCTGAGTGCATACTTGACACATGCATTTTATATCTTCATTTTCTAAGTCATGATGAGCTTCAGATTTCGCTATTGTTACATTTAGTTTTAGAACTTACTAAACATATCAGCCAGCTATCTTATAAACTCAAAACGGCACTGGCAAGTATACTCCTTTGCTCCATTTCAATGAGATGCTGATGCCAAGTGCTCTTACCAGTTAATGCAGATTTCATTTTATAGGTTTCTTTTTTCTGCCCCCAAATACATTCCGATGTCATGATCAGGCTCCAAAGACACTAAACACAGACTTCCATAAATTGACTCAAACTTCTAAACTAAATAACTACAAAGATTTGCAGCTAGGTAATTTTTCTTTTTTGGCTTTTGTTTTATAACACGCCCCCGTCCCCAGTCTGTCATAACTAAACATACATCTACAATTATGCTGAATACATGTGTGTTGTGTATCTCATAATAATCCCCACAAAAAAGGAAAAACCTAAAGAACTATCCTTTTTGGTAAATCAGGCAAATGATTATGGTTATGCAAAATCAGTGTAATATAAACTACCGAGGATAACTGCATTGCTAACTGGAATGTATTACTCTGAGCTGCATGCTGCAAAGGATCCAGGAAGAACTGAAGTATTTTAATAAACATTTTTTCCTGTTTTTCAAACTGATTTTTTTATTGATAAAATTGTATTCCTTATATATTCTTTATTATAACATTATAATCTATATGCTTATTTTAATGTATTTCAATAGGAATAAAAAACATCTAACAGCATCCTGTCATTGTCATTATCCCTGACAAAATTATTACCTTTACTCCTTTTGGTTTCCTTCTTACCCTTTCCATGGGTACAAATGGCCTCCTCTTTTCTTATTCACTTGTTGCTAACATATAGTTAATTAGCATGCTCTTTAAAATAATTATGTAAAACTTCAAGCGACTAGAGATGCATCTAGAAGCTCTATAACGAGTTGTATTAAAGGCTATATATGACTTTGGAGTGTGTATTAGTCAACATATTTAAATAATCTGCTAACAAGTTACATTTTAAAATCCTAATCTAACTAAAAAACCAGGAAGACAATTATAGCACTCACTATAACACTCCCTAATGCAGTACTAGGTACATCCACCCTCTGGGAAGCTAAAAGCCAACCAATATGCTTCTAATCACAGATTACCAGTCAAAGCTTTTTATGTCTGAAGAAGGATAGAGCTCAATAAATTCTAGAGTGCACAACAGTGGATCCAGCTCCTAGAGATATGAAATGCCTTAGGTTTAATATCCAGAAGTCTGAAACCTCCTCCCAAGAAGCAAGCAGGGAAGACCTTAGTTCAACCTCTGGAAAGTCAAACATGGAAGGGAACCCAGCACAGTAGACAACAACAGTTTACAATTGACTCTAGATGGACAGCAAATTTCACTTAAAAAATAAATAAATGAATAGGCCCTACGAGGGGGTGGGGAAGAGAACCTGAATGGTACTCGGTGAAGAGCAGGAACAAGGGTTTTGTGATTTAGGCAGTAGATGTGGACCCAGGTGACTGGGGTTCAGTCCTTAGCTCTTCTACCAATTTCCTGCATGACCTTAGGCAAATCATTCAGTCTTCCCATACTTTTGTTCCCCATCTATAGGAAGGGGTAAATTCATATACTTACATAATCTAGTTAGACTGTAAGCTCTTTACACCACACTTTTAGGCCACATCCAGATGAGTGTGGCCATGTGGTATGTGGCACCGCAAACATGTCTGCAGCACCACATATCCACATTCAGATGTTATCTGCACTGAAAGGGAGCGCTGCCTGAGTGTGCTGGTCTGCTTTTTTTTTCCATAGGTTTTTCTGACCCCTGGATATCCAGGGGTTAAAAAAAAGCCCTCAGGAAAAAAAAAAGCGGAGCAGCACACGCACAGGCAGTGTGTGCCTCTCAAGAATAGAACCGGGTCGTTTGGAGCCGTGATGAGGCTTCTGACCAGGCTCCATGTGGGAGAGTTGCCACTGCTGTAGCCCCAGTAGGAACCCGGAACCCACCTGAGTTAAAACTTGCCATGCACCAAAGTGTGTGTGGCATGGGCATTACCTGGGGACAAGTAGTGGTGGCGCAAGGTGCACCATTGCTACTTGTCCCCGGGGAACCAAACATTCACACTCATCTGGATGAGGCCATAGGGTATGAAATATAGTGTTTGGTACAGTCTGGTCCTGATTGAAGCCCCAAATGCTATTATAATTATGCAGTCTTACCCCTCAAATCTATTAATGTATTAATGGATTTGAAGATCAGATGGGACCATTACAATAGACTAATCTTGTCTGACCTTCTGCAGAACACTGGCCCTAGAACTTCTCCCAGTGGTTCACTTATCAACTCATATTTTCTGGTTGAGAAAGCTCATATCTACTAAAGAGAAATTCACTCTTGATCTAAAAATTTCAAGGGATGGAGAATCTACTCATCCTTCCAACAGTAGGTTTCTGTGAGGTTTAATTAATCTCACTATTAAAAATTGCACCTTATTTCTGGCCTGAGTTTACCTGTCTTCAACTGGATCTTGTTATGTCTTTCTTTGCTTAACTAAAGTGTGCTTGGCTGTCACAAATCCTCATTTCCTGCAGATACTTATAGACTGTGCTCAGTACAACTCTTCTTTTTTTTCCGGCTAAAGTAAATGGATTGAACTTTGTCTGTTTCAAAATAGAGCCAGCTCTTAAAGAAGTTAAATGACTTCAAGGCAACTTTTCCAGACCCTGAATCATTTTTGTAGCTCCTTTCTTAACCCTTCTGTAATTTCTCAAGATCATTTTTAAATTGTAGACACCAGAACTAAACTCTGTAGTCCAGTACTTTTTTCTCTAGCACTGTAGGTGGTATTAATTAGGCATGTGTGAAGCAGGCCCTATTAGATTTGGATTCTGCCTGAATCAGGGACAGTGATTCCATTTGTTGATTCGGATCGCTGTCCCTGATTTGATTCAGGTGAATCCAAATCCGAAGATTCGATGCTGATCAGAAGAATCAGCGATTTGGACATAGACACAGCTTTAAATGTTTTTTCTACATACCTTGAGGTACCAATGTGGCTTGTGAATGCTGTGATGCTGGGGCAGATGGGGCATCCCACTAGAGTGTGGTGAGAGGGAGCCCTCCATGTGCTTGGCAGCAAACCTGAAGTCGATTGAAAGTACTTCTCATCTACTTCTGGGTCCAATGGGGAGTGCACTGAGGGGGGCCCCCTTGGCTCGGTGATCAGCTGCAAGGGGACCCCAGGTGCTCCTCCCCAGACCCAGGAGGCACCAGTCATTGTGCTCCCTGGCGGACCCGGAAGTGGACCGAAAGTGCTTCTGGTCCATTTCTGGGTCTGCTGCCAAGTGCACTGGGGAGCTCCCCCGTGCACCCCAGCATCACAGCACTCACAAGCCATCTGCTACCTAGAGGTGTGTAGAAAAAACAGTTAAAGCTGTGTGTCTATGCCCAAATCGCTGAATCTTTATGAATCGATTCGGAGTGTTCCAATTTGATTTGGAGAGATTAAAGGGTCCTCTGATTTAATTCAGATTTGGAGATTCAGCCATTGAATTGGGCCAAACTGAATCTGGGACCAAAGCTTCACACAGCCCTAGTGCTAATGTCTATTCAATATTATTTTGTTTATGGCGAGTTTGGTCTCATATCCACTGAGAACTCATGTTTATTTCATTCAATTCATGTTCATTTAATTATCTATTATTATTTCCAGGTCCCATTCACAGCCATAACAATCAATATAACTGTCTGTGTCACGGGATCAGTTAAAGACTTAAGGTAAAGAAAGCTACATGCACTAAGACTGCGTCTGGTTTCCACTGAAGCAAGCATCAAAATTCCCATTGCTTCATTGGTATTTGCTCCTTTATGGACTACCAGTTCTTAAAACACCATTGCAAAGGATAGTGTAAGAGTGATATTGTAGCCATGATGGTCCAGAAATTATGTGAGAGGTAAGGATTTCCTAGGGTGATATCTTTTATTGGATCAATTACATAGTTGAAATAAAGTTGGACAAAGTTTCAAATGTAAGACAATTTTCCTCAGCTGGTCCAAAAAAATATATCACCCTAAGAAATCCCTGCCTCTTGCATGGCAAAAGATGTAAGGAGAACCAAATAGTCAACAGTACATAATTTTTTACACATTTTAACTGGCTAATAAAATATAATAACTGCTTATCTATAGAAGCAAAATGACAGAATCATAGAATTAGAGAAAATCAGGGATGCAGAGGTCACTCTGTTTGGTCACAGGCCATTTCTGTGGCAAGAGGTCAGTCCATGGCCCAAATCAGGTCAATGTGGCTTTGACTGGCCCCAACATGACCCGAATTGGGCCCTGCACTGTCACTGTGTGCCAGTATCAGACCCCCTGTGCTGGTTCCACATGCTGGAATTGGGCCCCGGGCACTGGGATTAAGCCCTGCACCTGCCCTGCATGCTGGTATCATGCAAGTTGGGATTGGGCTCTGGCACCCTGTGCTGCCCCCAGCCAGCCTTGCACACTGGAATTAGGTCCTGCACCATCCCCACCCAGTCCTGCATGCCAGGATCAGACCCTGCATTGCCTCCACCCAGGCCTGCATGATGGGATCAGGTCCTGTGTCAGCCCTGCATGTTGGGATAGGGCCCTATCTACCCCTGCCCAGTTCTGCGCACTGGTTTTAGGAGTAGGATTAGTGTGTGGGACAGGTTATACAACCTTTAGGGCTTCCCACAGGCCCAGAATTTTGAAAGACGTGCCACCAAATTTTTGGACTTGTGGGGAACTGGATGACATGGCTCCAGAAGCTACATCTGGCCCATGGGACAGGGGTCATACACCCCATATCTAGTACAACCACCTGCCTAACCACATACCTAGCTAAACCATCATATACAAAACCTTGTCAATCTTGCTAAAACTATACAATCAAACCTGTCATGCAACTACAAAGCACAGAACCCTAACCTGCCACAGGTAAAGCAGAGGGACAATGGCAGCTAGCCTCTTGCTTCTGCAAGTGCTGTTAAAATATGCTCAGAAGATCCAGGGAAAGAGAAAAAATGAGGTCTCCATAGACCATTACTGGAAAGGGGTTGTTAGAAATGAATGCCCAGGTAAAGTTCAGGTGACATAAATATCTTCAGTGAGAAGAAGCAAAAATAGATTATCTTAAATTATTAACTTGTTAGAATACTGATATTCTTTATGATCCTGTCTGCTCAGCTTTATAATGGGCTAAAGGAAGTTGAGACAAAATGCCTGATTCAAAGCCCACTGATGTTACTGAAATTATTCTTATTGATTTTGCTAGTATGTGGGTCAGGCCTTCACCTAATATCAGACAAAGAAGCCTGGATCACAACTTTTTAAAGTGCTAAATGGATATTTTGCAAAATACCATTAAAAACTACAAAAGCCATCTCACAAAATTAAAAAATCTACAGAAATCATGGTCTGCAGACTTTATTGTTGGGTTATTTAAAATTATAAAAACTAGTAACGTTTGCTATTAATTTTCTTCCTCTGACTTGTCTCTACATTGCATCATCTCCCAATTACTGGGATTTTGCTGAGTATGCCAGTTTCTTAAAATGCCTAGCTATAAAATGTATGGACTAATTGTTGAGTAGAACTGAAGAGCTATTAAAATTGCAGTAGTACAGCACTTCCAATGGTAGTCTATTATTTCTACATGATTGGTTTTGTACAGCTCTAACTCATGCATTGAAACTCTTAGATAAATTAACTCCTTCATTTTGATATAAACATTACAGAGATAATTAAACAAAAAGATTCATTCTTCTTCTGATATTTTATACGTCTTCTGGACAATTTGAATGCACATTATTGAAGGTTACAAACTGCTGAATTGAGAAACCAGTTGGCTGTTTTATAAAGACTATAATAAATTGAATTTAGTTTTAATATTATCCCATTTTCTCATTTCATATTTCTCTGTCATATTCATGCTAGAGTATGTTTATAGAATGTTATGAACTATAATATACAACTCAGTCATTTCTAAATAGTTATTGAAGAGTAGGTCTGAAATGTACACATTTTAAAGATTACTTTGCAAACACGAAGCTCTCTCCCAGCTGTTTTACATTTTGAATTTCCCAATAAATGAATAACATACTGAAAAAGCAAACAAGGTCTGACATTATTTAGTCTAAGATTCTAAAATGGCGTAACATCTGTAGCTAAAAACAATTTTGAATCACTATATTTAACTATCAGCGGTATTCAATTATTCATAACTAGTTTTCTTTATAGTTCAACTATCTGACTTAACAATGTGCCATTCAAATATTTCTTTTAATTGTTTAGTCCTTCTACTGGTCACACTACAGCAAAAAGGAGGGAGGGGAGGGGGGAGTCTTTTCTCACATCTTTTATATATATTCATGTGACAAGCCCATGATCTTGGTTAAGTGCCACAACTGTTCATTAACACGCATCACAGTCACACAGTCAGTACTGCAAGCTCTGAAACCATGCCAAAATGCATGGCTCAGCAAATGACACTTTGACCTTTTCACTACTAACTTCAGTCTTTATTAAAATCTCCAAAACTTCAGTTTTGTCTTTTGCTTTACCATCTTTTATCTGCTTTATAAATAGCTAATATTCATTCATTAAAAGGAAACATTTGCTACATTCTTATATAATGAGAGATTCCCTTTTCACTTGCAATTGCCTTGTGATTCCCTTTGATAATAAAAACTTAAGAACTCTAAATCTAGGTCACCGACTCATTTCTAGGGCACCCAGGCATGTTGTCTAATATTAAAAATTCTTACATGATATATGTAAATATATCCAAATTTCATAAGCCACATTTTCCTTGTTAATTTTAGCTAAATAATATGTGAAATACTCTTTTCTTATGTTATTATGTTTACATTACTGAACTGATTTTTCAGCTTGACCATTTGTGTTGGGACAGAGACTGATTTTTCGCCCACCAGGGCATCGCTGCCAACAATAGAGTCACCAAAATAACTAGCACCAAGGAGCTAAATGCTACCACTCTAGAGACAAATAAAGCCTTTGATCATTTTTATGGTGCTGAAACAAAGACAGGAAAAAATCATCCAAACTATTTTGGCTAACAGTAATTAACTAATTACATGTTAAGAAAAAAATCAGAAAATGTTCACATGAGTCATTTATGTGTTTTCATTCTTTGTAAACTTTCTGGCATATGCTGGATGCTTAATGTTTTGCTTTAAATAAGTAAGCACTGGAAAATATGCACAGTATTTGGAACTAAAAGGAACAGCATATTAATTCAGAGTTTGCTTTGTATAAGTTTGCATTTTCTATACTTGAAATGTAGCTTTAAGGAAACTTAAGACCTGCCTGTAACCTTTAATTTATACCACCCTTCACCTAAGGATTATCTAGAATGTATGAATTACTTCTTTAAGATACACAATGAGGAGGCTTACAAAACTGAAATGCCATCATTCAGCAACTCAGTAACCTGGGTTACTACTATTAGCATTACCTATTAAGGAATCCATATACCCTTGTTCTAAAAAGTAGTAAATAGAGCAGTGGGTATCAATTCCAGGTACATTAACCTAGTTATTGGGGAAACTAGTCACTTTTTAGATGCATTACTACACGTCTGATTAAAATAATAACAAATATTTTGGAAATTCCATCCAAAGCCAAAGTGAAATTCCTCAAGGGCAGAGAAACAAACTTTTTAGCATACCTTCAAATAAACTCAGGTAAGTTTACAAATGGCCTATACCTAAAAGACCATTAGCTAAAATTACATTTGTTTTATTGAAAGACAGCCTCAAGTGCTGACATGTAATGTATGACATGTGATACATAATAATACTCTTAAACCAGTTCTGACATAATATCTCCCAAGGCATAATAACCACAAATGACTGCTTTAGTTAAGAACTAGCCAGAAGCAACATAGATCCATGTAAAAGTAGCTCTAACCATAAATACTTCAACAATATTTTATGTTACTTTGTAAAAAGTTAAAGGAATCTCATAATAATTAACAACAAAAACTCCATGTTCTTTACTATTGTGTGGTGGTTGTGAAAGGTTATTTCATAGCTCCACAGCTGCCAGTGCTGTAAATTATGCAGGCACCGAGAAGCATTAAGGAGAAATAATAGTAATTTAAACGAAGGCTGATGTAATTCATGATAAACAGTCATTGGAAAATATTACAATGTTGTCTTTTTGAGTAGGTTTAATCAGAGGAATGTGACCATATTCTGACATAAACCACTTCTCTTTTCCATTGTACTGGCCTTTGGAATGTTGGCACCTAAACTGGCTGCAAAGTTCATTTCTATTCACAATAATTACTGATTCCAAGGCTTGCACACCTCAGGGAATGTAACAGTGTAAATTTGGTATTCTGATTGATTGAAAACTCTTCCAAGACAAAGTTTAAGAGTTCTGGCATGCCCGGTGGTCCAGAGAATGGACTGAAACTGGAGAAACATTTAAATAAGGATGCTCTAAAGAATACATATAAAAAGATAGCTTAAAGATAGATTGATTATGTTCTCATAATTACCATGAACTTAACTTAGTTTGCCTGTTACCTTACTGAAGAAATGGATCTTAATAGCAATACAATGAAAATCAAATATAGGGATCAGCAATTTTTCACGCTGTATCTATGCCCACTTAATTAACAGATACCAAAAAATGAGTACACACAGGTATTACATATGAGAAGATTTCTATTCAGGAGATCAACTAAATCTATCAAGCATGTGACCCACTAATCCTTCCTTTCTAGAACTATTGCTGACATTACCATTATCTTAAACTCAAGGTAGTCATATTCTTAAACCATGCTACACTGTCACATCTTCCTTATAGAAAGGAAGAAAAGGATAGTGTTGTGTTTAATACAACAGTCTGGAACTATGGTTCATGCTGGCTTTGTCACAGACCTCCTCCAGGGTCTCTGCAGGATAAAACATATCATGTTATATTACAGTAAAAGATCATGCTATTACATTGTATTGTATTATCCACAAGGAACAGAGATAAGTTGCCTCACTTAACCTTTTGATATAACTGATTTGTAAATGCTTAATGATCCATTTCTTCAACATAGCTTGTTTTATAATGGATTTTTGACACTCTCTTTTTAATTCAAAAATAAAAGTAGGCATAGATACAACCTCCTTAAGTGACCTGTAGGAGAGATTTTTTCCCCTCATGCCTTAGAATCTGCACAGTTTTTACCTTTCAAGATGACATGAGGCTAAAGCACTGATTTGGAGGTGTGCCTCACTGATTGCATATGGTAAAGTATGCACCATCATGGAAGTAAAGTAGGCACTGGATTATTAAGGGATCACAGATCTCTGCCTTACTCAATGCACACTTTGTGAAGTGTATTTTGGCCCATGCTAACTTTCATACAGTAAACTGACATATGTTACATTTGCAGTGCCCCAATGAATATTTACTAGATGCTGCAAGAATGAGGCAGGGCTTGTGTGTGCACAGTGTAGCCTACTACACTCTAAACAATGGTTAAAGTGAAAAGAAAGAAAAGCAAGGAGATTAGAAAAGGCATCTACCATTTCAATAGGTTTTATTGAGGAATGGGAGCACATAATCCTAAAGAAATAAATAGTCTGGTCAAAAGCAAATGCAGAGTACAAAGTGCTCTTTAAAAGAGATTTTGTTGGTAAAAAAAAAAAAAATGAATTTACCTGATTATTCATTGTGGTCAAAGATATAGTTGCTATTGAAACAGCTACTAAAATGAAGGAAATTGTAGCATTTGTCTCTAACAAGTTTATATGGATATAAAGCTACATTGTTTTAGTTTACTACAGGTTGCTTATGTTCACCTAACAATTTATTGTTAACATTGGGTTGGATTCTGCTCTCAGGTCTACTGGTGGAAACGTTAAATAACGTGCTGAAATGGACAGAGATATTTCGAATTTGTACTGCTGCAAATAAAACTGAATATGGCCCATATCAGTGCTTTTTCCTGAAGTACACAAATATTGTATACATTACAATGAGTGACAGAATGCAAAACTTGCAAATATTTATTTTTAGATGTATGGGGAAAAAGCAATTACAGCAAAAATGTTAAGAATGAAGAAATCACTTAACAGAAGCAATTATGTTGTGCATATAAACAGCTCTGCCTTCAGACGTTTTATTCAAATGCTGCAGAGCATGCTAGAAAATATCAATTGTTTTAAAAAAACTGTTAGTATTATTTCACAACTGAAAAATCAATCATTATAAACAACATCTGGGGATCATTAATAACTTACTCTACAGCTGGATTAACAAAATAAGAAAAAGGTCCAACCAAAAATTCAAAATGTTTCCAGATTTTCATCTTAAAACTCATGAGTTATGTTTGGGAGCTGTTACATCTATTTACTTATATTGTATATAACACTATTATGCACTAATCATTAGTTCCCCTCTAGCTATGTCCTGTTTTTTTTTGTTTTGTTTTGAGAAAGTGAAAAATTGAAGTATTTAGCTAGGCAGCAACTCTACCTGGAGCTTGACAAAAATTTGCATATTTTTCAGACTGCTGAGGATGCCACTGTAAAGTTTCATCTGAGGAGGTCCCAGCATCCATGCTTACAAAGACCCATATTGCTCACACACTCATATCACATTTTCAGGAATGTATATAAATGCATAAAATGTTCTAGCCTTAGCAGTGGGATACTAGCAACTTTCTTGCTGTAGTACC
The DNA here is from genome assembly GCF_001723895.1 of Crocodylus porosus. NCBI lineage: Eukaryota > Metazoa > Chordata > Crocodylia > Crocodylidae > Crocodylus > Crocodylus porosus. The sequence continues at coordinate 18,193,682 of NW_017728920.1, read as the reverse complement.
ATACTGAATTAAAATACAGTCTCCTGATAACATGCACCTGGGGACATTAAAATTGGTGGGAAAAAAGAATTAGGTTTTAAATAACATTGAAGAATATATTTTTCAAAATTCATTGAATACATTTTTTCACTGTTAATACTGACTCCTCAGAAACTTGAAAATGAAACCTGAGTTCTTTTTAGGGGGGAAGGATGAATCCTGCAAGTTGCTAAGCTCTCTGGCCCCATTACTCCAAAGCATAGATGCAGATGCACAGTCAAAGAGCTATGCAAAAGGAGTTACACTAGAACACTAAGTCTTGCTGTACCAATCACACAACCTTTACAGAGCCACCTTTACAGAGCACTGGGAGTATAAAGGCAGACACAGTAATGTACGAAGGGGGGCTTGGAAAGGACCACAGGAGTCCATCTAGTTAGTTATTATACCTAATAGGCTAAAATCCAATATCTTGACACACAGAAGATATAGAATTTTAGCCAATTTTTAAAAATGAAATCTTCATACTTTCCTAAGCAGGAAGCAACTGTTACCAGCTTAAACTGGAGATCCTGCTCCTGCCTTTCTTTCAAGGTAATTTGCATCATCACTGATTCTCACAGGGGGTGAGATGCTTCATACCAGCTATGAACTGACTACCCGGAGGAGTTGTCCATCTATTGATTCCTCTGTGAAATCCTATGAAATATAAACTTTCATTTCTACCCAGAAGAGCTTTTACAGTCTTTTCTCCAATGTCTGATTAAGGGTGTATGTACCCGAAAGCTTGCAATTAAAGAAATCCTTTTGCAAAAATCTTATTGGTCTAATTAAAGATACCATCTCTACTACAAGTTCTTATTATCATTAACTAGAGTGTGATATGGTTCAAGGCCCAACACAGGTAGGCCTGGAATACTGCAGCTGAAGTCAAGGAGGTTTCAGTAGTGAAAAAACAGTGGGAAAAATACAAAATCAAAGCCATTTTATTTTTTTCTGTGTCAGGTTACAAACATACCACTTTACATCAAGCATATACATCATTATATTATCCTAGGATTATTCATTGATGCCAAGGCAATTAGTTTTCTAAAGGAAAAACACAGAACACTGCCATACTACTTTTAAAAGAGCAAATAATGCTATGTAGTAAAGCCTAGTGAGCTTGGTAGGTAAAAAAGAAGATTCCATCTGCTGAACTTGTCAAGTCTACCTACACATTCTGGTACTTGATGCAGTTCCAGGAAAGCACAGAATTTGGGGCATGTTGAAGAAAATCTTCCTCTTGATTACAGTTATCACTAATTAAGCTTCAATAGAACTCTGGTGATTGACTCACAATCGATGTGTGATAAGCATCCTTCCCTAGTCAATCTTCCCAACAGTTAATGCTGATCATGCACAACAGAGACATCTCATTAATACACATTGGCATAAATCCAGTCTGTGCCAGTATTCTGCCAGGTATTTTTGAATTAGGAATAACACTCATTCATGAGCCATAAGCAGTAGTTATTAACTAATGCTGAGGGGAACATTCAGCTTAATTTGAGGGTTGATGACAAAAAGAACGGAACTGAAGATGACAAGAGGAAAGGAACATCACCCCAGGTACCTCTCTGAAGAAGGGAACGGATAGAAAGACAAAAGGAAGAATGCTTCTGAGACTCAAGGGGTCCAAGTTTCAATTCTGGTTGTGCTACATTCTAGTGTGGGGGAAGTTGCTGTGTGTGTGTGGAAGTAGCCAAAGCAATAACTTTGATATTCTATTTATAACACAAAATCCAAACTTTAGTACAAATTACAACCGTAGTATTAGAGACAGCTTAAAAAGAAAGCCACTTTTGAGTTAAGGAACAACAAAGTGTTACCAACAGGACACCATATGTTTCATTACACTGTGACGTGCTTCCTCCTCCCCCCTAAAAAGAGTCTAATTTTACATGCCAGTTTTTCCTAAACAGTTGATTTTATCTGAGTCACAAACCTCTGGAAGCTGAGACACATAATGAAAGCAAAGACAGAATTTCAGCTATACCAGTACTAATGGCACCAGTGTAATGCCTGCAGTAGTTTGCTTTCACTTTACCCATTCTTTCTGGAACATTAGATATCCCACACAGCTTCCCCCTTCTGCTTTACACCGAAGTTCAGCTTTACACCCCTTAACACAGCCCCAGCTTCTTTGGCCTCAGATCAGCTAGACATCTCCTTTTAAGACCAGAGACCATCTCATTACCCCATAGTCCCAGGGGGTGGTGCCTCTACAGCTATTCTAACTCTCGCCAGCCAAAGAAGGGGGAGAATCTGCTTTATACATTGTTTGAAAGAAAGATTTGGGTTTTGTTAAGCAGATTATTTTTCCTAATGTAAGCAATATACTGCTGGGTTTTCACTGGGGTTGGGGGGAGTGGGTACTTGAGTGATTTTACACATAATTTTTCAATAAGCTGTTTTTTTCTGTACATTGCTCTTTTTATGGTTAAAAAGAATATAAGTTTCATTTTTCAAGGGGAAAATGGTAGTAATACTACAACATGATACAACCCTCTCACTTTTTGTTATGAATGTTTAGTAAAAGATTGGCTTTTACAGACACAAATAAAATGTTTAACTTATTTGCCTCAAAAAGAAAGTGTTTATTGTACCCAAGGGATCACACAGCTTTTTAATGGCATAGTGGGCCCAGCATGCTATAAAAATAATCCAGAATGATTTAAGATTTACTAAATATATTTAAAAAATAAAGGAGAAATGTGTTGTCCAGCCTTCCTTCACACTCTGCTTCTATGTAAAGTAAGCACACGTTGCATATATCCATACTCCTTAACAGCATTTACAGCATTTACAGTTGTACTACTCTTCAGCACACCTGGGAATGAAGCCATTGAGAGGGTATCCCCGTGAACACACCTAAGCATGCCAAAGATAGAGAGATCAAGAGCCTTAAGATGAGAGGGTGCTCTTAGAATGGCTTTGATGCCTCATTTCTAGGTTGGACACATGCAAATGAGTGTAATTGGATGGGGGCATGCTTAACAGGGATGCTCCTGAAAGAAATTCAGAAGGACAGATGTATCCTTAGAAAACAAAGGATGGCCTTTCTGTTAACTCCTAATACGCAGGCTATATTATCTTGCATCTCAAGTTCACAAAACTTATTGTGCCAATGTCTCCTCTAGCCAAGTCAATACAGCTGAAATGATCTACACCACCTGAACATTTGGTATCCTGGCTGTTAAAGCTTATGCCCCTACATTTTAATTTCTTACTTGCTGATCACTGCTTGCACATGAAGCCAGACTAAGAAAGCTCTCTGAGGACAAGTTTTCAGAGGATAGAGGCCCATTTTTACATGCAAATGAACCCACTATTAGATGCATAAGTGTAATTCTATGTTAAGTTCTTAAAGACCCTAAAAAAATGACAATATAAAAGCTGGGTCCTTGTTTTTCCTCACTGTGTGTTTGTGACTCTGTTTTAAGGACTGATGATGAGATGTTACAAAAGTAGATGCATCAATGGATTTTCAAGGATATGAACAGAGGCAAACTGAATTGCATGTAGATGACTAAGTCCACTTAGATGCCCAATAGATACAACAGAACACATCCCACTGTATGTTTATTTGCTGCAACTTCCTTTCTGAGTCTGAAAACAGCTCACACAAAGGGGTAGTTAGGCATCTATCCATATGCACAGACAGGCTCTACTTCTGTTTCACCATCATCAGTGCTTAATGGGAGCAACTCCAGGGTCTAAAATGGGTATATCTGGCAGGGGAAGAACATCCATTGTTAGCTGATTTGTACAGACAATTGTGCTACAGACACATACAACACTAGCTGTACCATTACAAGTTTCTACACAGTGACCCCAAATTCCCATTTTCAATAAAGCAATAACTGATGTCTCTAAAAAACAGTTTTGCCTATGGCTAATACTGTGCATTGCAGAATGAAAATTAATACGACACATTTTTTTCATGTCTCTTCTTTTTCCATGTGCATACTCACATAGCAATGAATATAAATCCCACGTATTTACAAAAGTTATTCAATTACAGCCACCAAAGAATGAATCATTTGCTGTTTGCAACATTTCTTTGCCAACAAACTTCTGTTTAAGCTAAATCAGTCACTCACTAAGACATTTTCCTTCCAGGTTTCTGTCTTGTTTTCTTTTGTTCAATTTTAATTTTTTTTTTTTTTTTTTGCTTTTACAGACCAATTGGCATGGGCATTTGAAGGGAAGTGATTATTTAGATATAGTTTAGTCATGCATGTATAGAAATAAAATGATATCATAAAAAAGCATTTTTCTTAGATCTTGCTGCAGTCCATAGTTCTGCTTATAGTCTAGGGCAGCACTGTCTAACAGGAAGCCTATAGGCCACGTGTGATCCTGAAAGAGTTAGCATGAGGCCCAGGGGCTCCCAACACAGCCACCACTGCCCACCATTCCTGGCTGCTGCTGCAGCCTTGATAGCCAGGTTCTTCGGGCTCCCCTGCCCTCCTCCAGCTTCTACTTCCTGTCCCCTATCCTGGGAGTGGACCATAACAGCAGGAAGAAACTGAGGTGCCCAGGCTGTGCACACAGTAGAGGAAGTGGCTAAGCTGTTTGTGCTTCCCGTGAGAAAGGCAGGCACACTTCAGGTGGGTGTATGGCTGGGAGGGGAGGTGGGCATTGTGCATGGGCAGCTAGGAAGACTTACTGCCTCTGTGGCCAGAAGAAGAGGGGAGTGCAGAGCCAAGCTGCCTGCATGGCCCACATGGCTGCAAGCTGTGGGAGGAGCCAGTATACCTGTGCTGTGTGTGCAGTGGGAGGGCACGCCAAGATGCCTAAATGGCAGAGTAAAGCCCTGGGTAGTGGCTGCCCACATGGCAAGCTGCCCTCAGTTCATAACTTGTGCCTTGTGTGGCTCATGTGGTGTGTGGTCCCCAGGTGCCAGGAAGTTGGACAACTGGAATAGGGAATGATGGCTGTAACAATGACATTAACAATGGTTCATAGTATGGATTAGCTGATGATTGTCTGCCTGAAAGCCTAGTGGACCTAAAAGCTTTCATAGATAGGAGTCTAGTCTGTTGACTGTGCCGCTCCTGCCTTCTGGGCAGGTTTAGAATTTCTTAGTTCTTTTGTTCCTAACCAAGAACTGATCTGACTGGGGAGCGGGTGGAAGAGGAGATGCACGCTTTAGCTCCCACTGTTTCCATTTTGCTTTGGGTATTGAAAAGAAGTGAACACAGTTCAGTGGCTTTTGTTTCCTGTACACATGCAAGCTCACAATTTTAAAACATATTTGCTTGTGGGAGGGGAACCCTTCAAGACAACTGGATGAATTAACAGGCATTTACCACTGATGGAAGCTACAACCAAAAGCTTCCCCACTCCTCAGCACTAATTGGCAGAGATGACCCAACAGGGGGAGGAGGGGAAAGGGGGCAGCCACCATATTGACTGCTGGCTGTCCTTCGTGTGGCACCACCCCTCAGCACTGATTGGTGGAGAGGTCCCAGCAGGGGGAGGGCAGGACAAGTGGGCAGCTGCCATCTTATCTGCTGCCCTTCATGCCACCCCATCACCTGGTGCCTTCTGCTCCCAGCAGCCAGGACCACTAGCTCACACTGGGAAGCCAGCATTTTATTTTATTTTATTTTAATTGATTTTGCAGTTTTTGTAGGTATTTCTGGATTTTGTTGTTTCCATGAAATTCACAAAACTACAAATAAAGTAGGAAGTAGGCCCCTGTCAATCAGCCTTGGGACCTTGTAGATGAAAGCGCATACTTACCCAGTATCAACTGCAACTGTAGTGATTAATTACCACAATTGTAGTAATTTCTGTAAATAAAACTAAGGCCACACTATGATCTCATTTCTGAAAGAACCTCTGTGGAAATATGGGGGCCATCCTGGTGGAATTCTATGCAGGGCCAGGGCCTAAGCTGTCTTCTGCTCAAGCCTCTGGTGATTGGCAGATGCAGTCTAGCGGGCTCGGAGAGAAAAAGTTCCTGCCTTCCACTTCCCCACCACCACCCGGCCTGTGTTGATGCTTTTTTTTTAACCCACTGAACAAAAAAAAAAAGAAAGAGAAGAAAAGGTCATAGCAGAACAAAATGTTCTTGTTAAAAATGCATAATAAAAACTGGGAGCCAGCTTCATGGAAAAACATTTCTCTCTATTAAAACCATCTAACAAGTATAGCAGCTCACATGCTAAAATGAATGAGGTTCTTTGTCAAGGTGTTTTGGTATCTCATTTGATACATACTGTATCACAAGGTGCTGCAGTTCCCAGAGTAAGTGTAATATTTTACTGAGCAGCACAATAACTGAAGCAGTCCTGGCATGCACATCACAGATCAGAGCACACAAGAGGGTTTCTAAGGAGCTGTGAGTTTGATATACCCTCCCAAATATTTTGCATCCCTTCCTTTGTAATTGTGGATATTTAGACATAGAAAACACAGGAATACAAACAGGAATAGGATACATGCAGGACTGTACCTGTACCTAGATGTTTTCACCCCTTTTCTTTATACATCTTTTCCAGTATAAAACATAGAAGACCCTCAAATTAAATGTGTCTGGATCTTTTTACAAGCACCTTTTAAGAATTTTAGTCATATTTCTGTAGTCACAGTTCTCCTCAGATTTGACTGATAAATACCAGTGCCTTACAGTAATCCATTTATCTACTGTACCACCCTGCCTCTGTTTAGATTTAGCAGTCATCACTTTACACATGTGACATCAATCTACATGATATCAATGTAAACTGTTTGTATAACAAAGTGTTGTTCATTTTAGTGCCCTGGCAGGAAAGAAAAGGATAAAATAGCACTTTGTCTGTTGCATGGTAGAAAGGTTAATATAATTGACACCATACATTTCATAATGTAGGAAAAATATAATATTTAAATCTGTCACCACCCAAACATAACAGCATTACAAATTTCCCCACATCATTATTTTTGTAAAATATATTTACCAAGATGGTGTTTTTTGTTTCATAGTTATATACATACATATACATATTAAAAATCACATTTGTTAAACTAAACCAAATTTCAAATATGCATAATTAATTTGGGGCAAAGATTGCTCAGGCTCTGGTTTGATAATGTTACAAAGGCCAAGAGAATGGCACCATTAGCTTTCAGGGGATGAACAAAGACACTAGCTATAGTTCAATAAATGTGGTTCCTTCATTGCGTCAGATCTTTTTGACTCATCTATTCTAATACTGCATGATATAGTTACATTATAGGCACAACTATTTCAATAAAGCTGCAATCAAGGAATGACCCTGAATAAAATACTGCACAGAAAACAGATGGTATGCTCATCAATTTCCTTCAAGCCTAAAATAACCTTTTCAATATAAGAAGGATAGTCAATTAAACCCAAACTTTATACTGTGTATAGAATCTCTCACTGTAAATAAAAATCAAAATGATACTACTTTGCTATTGGACCAGACTTACAAGCCATTTCATTCACTATTTTTCCCCAACAGCAATCTGTATTTCTACTCCATACATTCAAAAAGCTCTGGTTTGGGCCAATTTAGGTTGCTGTGTGGGGCCCAGTCCTGAATTCCTAAATTCAAGCATGTAGTTTTAAATGATGTGAAATAATGGGTGTCAATGTTGACATACACATGAGAAAGGATTCCTCCTATTCATTAGGGGCTGCAGAGTCTGGCTCTACAGGTGGACATCCTTGGTGTTGCAGCAGAACAATTCTGCACTGCTGTATAAAACACTTTATTCCAGATATCAGAATGGATTTCCAGCTTCTGGAAAAACAATACCTACTTTAAAGAATGAAGGCTTGATTTGTATAAAACTAACAATTACGTTTTTGGGAAACAGGGATTTTTAAAATCCCACAGGAGATTCCTAAAAAACATTATTATAAGCTAAATGAATAAATAGATATTGTCTTCCTAAAAGAAATGAGTTACTTTAGAGATTTATAAATATCATATGTTAAAGCTGTAACTGCTCAATGTTAACTAGCACTATTTATTGCCTCCCAAGGCAGAGGCGGATGCAGCAGCAGCGAAGCCATCAGCGGGGGCAGCAGCAGTTGATCCCCCTAAGGTAAGTGGACAGAGGGACTGGATGCAGCTGAGCCGGATCCGGAGGGGAAGCCCCCCCGGATCCCTCTTAGCTGAGCCGGTAGGGAGCCACACTTCCAAGCTGTGCCACGCGAACAGAGCACGCAAACAGGGGGAGGGCTAGGGGGGACTGTCCCCCCAAGCTAGGGAGCACCCCAGGGTTAACCCTTAGGGAACAGGCTCTGGAGGCACTGGATCCCCCCAGCAGCGGAGCGTAGGGGGCAGGACTGCTGGCAGGCACTTCCAGGAAGACCAGAGCACCTGATTGGCTGATTGTGGCAGCAGTGGGAAATTCAAACTGCGGCCTTTAAAAGCCACAGTTTGACCTAGCCCCTGGCACTTGGGAGCCAGAAGCAGTGGGGAGAGGAGGGATCCAGGCACACGTGTGTCCCGCATGCATGTGTGCCCCCCTTACCAGACCTGAGGCGGAGGCAGCTGCAGCAGCAGCAGCAGAGCCAGTAGCAGGGACAGCAGCAGCTGATCCCCCTAACATAAGTGGGCAGAGGGACCGGATGCAGCTGAGCTGGATCTGGAGGGGAAGCCCCCCAATTCAGAGGGGAAGCCCCCTGGACCCCCCTGGATCTGTAAGAACGCACTGGTGTTTGCGTCAGCGTTTGCACCGGTGGGCAAGCAGGAAGGGCAAGGAAGGAGACTCCTACTAGGGCAGGTTGAAGGCACTGCACTAAGCTAAAAACAAGCAGCAACTCCTATGATGGTGTTGACGCGAAGTGCTGCCAGGGCCCCTGCCTGGGGGGAGCAGCCTATCTGGGGCTTGTCTGAGGCCTCCATCCAGACAGAGCCCATGGGGGAGCTGGCGTCCCCCCACCCCCTGGCCTGCAGGGGTTGCCCAGCAAGGCCCGGGGTGGGGCAGGGATTGGGGACCCACACACCTGTCCTGCAGGCGCCTGCCTTTGGGCCCTGAAGGTGCAGGTGAGGAAGCTCCAGGAGGAGGTTAGTAGGCTGAGGGGAATCAGGGAGGTGGAGGAAGAAATTGATGGCTATTTCCTTTCCCTGCAGGGCCACACACCCAAGGAAGAAGCATTTTGGGAAGTGCCCTCCACTGCAGAGTGGCAGATGGTCATCTCCAGAACCAGGGCTGCTCGTAACACAGCAGTACCAGTTCCTCCAGTCCAGCTGGAGAACAGATATGAGGCCCTGGCAACACTGGAGAAGGAGGGAGAGGAGGCAACCAGAGAGGAGGCGACTCCACACTCTCCATGCTCTGAACAGGCCGAAGGAGCTAAGCAGTCCTGGAGGAGAAAGTGTTGAGTGATCATCATAGGTGACTCCATCCTGAGAGATACAGAGGGCCCCATCTGTCACCAGGACCCCTTGACACATGAGGTCTACTGCCTACCTGAAGAAAAGATTCATGACGTGACGGGGATGATCCACGCAATGATCCAGCCCACCGATTACTACCCCATGGTCCTAATCCATGTGGGTACTAATGATGTGGCCAGGAGAAGCCCTGATCACCTGATGGCAGACTACCACGCTCTGGGGGGGTGTGCTGAAGGAGATAGGTGCACAGGTGGTATTCTCTTCTGTTCTACCAGTGAGAGGCCGTGGAAGACGGCATAAGATGTGCATCGCAGAGACCAACTGGTGGCTTCGGGAATGGTGTCTTGAAGCCGGCTTTGGCTTCCTTGACAATGACTCGCACATCACGACAACAGACATGCTCGGGTGGGATGGGCTCCACCTTTCCTCTAAAGGTAAGCATGTGTTCTCTTCTAGGTTGGCAGATCTCGTCCGGCAGGCTTTAAACTAGGCTTGTTGTGGGAAGGGGAAGACAAGGGAGGAGGAAGCCTTGGACTGCTAAACCAAGCAGCACTCAAAAGTGCAGCCCAGCCTAGACTGACGAGTGGAACATATACACAGGTAAGCAACAGAGGCCAGGGCAATACTGTGATTAGGGGGCCAGTGCACATATCCACATGAGGCCTCAAATGCCTCTACACAAACGCTCATAGTATGGGAAACAAGCGGGTGACGACCTGGTGAGGGAACTGCGGATGCTTGACCACCTGGGCAACAGTGATCATCACCTGCTGGAATTCACCATCCAGTGCAAGGTGGCAAAGGCCTGCAGAAAGGCAGCAGCTCTAGATTTCAGGAGGGCGGACTTCAATGAGCTGAGGATAATAGTCAGGGAAGCACTCAGCTCCCAGAAGGGAGGGGAGCCAGGTGTCCAAGAAGAATGGTTGCTCCTTAAGGACACGATCTTCCAAGCCCAAAAGGAGGTAATCCCAACACGGATCAAAGGGAGCAGGAGGGCACAAAAGCCCCCATGGCTTACCAAAAGCATCCAGGAATGTCTCCTAGATAAAAGGGAGGCATGCACCCAATACAAGGGAGGGGACATCACCAGGGAGGACTAAACCTTGGTTGCTTGGGGCTGTAGGGGGGGCAGCCAGGAAGGCCAAGGCAGAGATGGAACTGGGACTAGCTTCCCGGATCAAGAACAACAAGAAGTCCTTTTTTAAATACATAGGGGGCAAAAAGAAGGTACCGGGTAACGTGGGGCCCCTGCAAGACACTCTACAAAATTTGGTCATCACACCAGATGACAAACGTAACATATTTAACGATTTCTTTGCTTCCATTTTCCTGAGCAGGGACCAGATCAGCCCCCCACCAGGCCCTCCTCAGGCCCCAGGTGAGGCACACCTAGGCCAAGGGTCAGGGTTGCTCTAGTCAGGGAACTTTTGGAGGGACTGGATGTATTTAAATCAGCTGGTCCAGACGATCTCCACCCCAGAGTGCTGAGGGAATTAGCTGAGGTCATTGCGGGACTCCTGGCAAGGCTTTACGAGCACTCGTGGTGCTCTGGTGTGGTGCCAGAGGACTGGAAGAGGGCCAATGTGGTTCCCATCTTCAAAAAAGGGAGGAAGAAGGACCCAAGGAACTATAGGCCAGTTAGTCTTACCTCGATCCTGGGTAAGCTTTTTGAGATAATTATTATGGCACATGTCCACGAGGGACCAGCAGGGGAGATTATGTTTAGGGTTCATTAGAGGCAGGTCCTGTCAGACCAACCTGGTGGCCTTCTACAACCAGGTCACCAAATCCTTAGATGCAGGGGTAGCAGTAGACATAGTCTTTCTAGACTTTCGGAAGGCCTTCGACACTGTCTTTCACCCCGTTCTCATTAAGAAATTGGGACTGTGGTGTCGACACATACACAGTCAAATGGGTCGCCAACTGGCTGGAGGGCTGCACCCAGAGAGTGGTACTGGATGGGTCATTTTTGACCTGGACGAGGGGATAAAAAGCACAGTTCAAATTTGCTGATGACACTAAGATGTGGGGGGATGTGGGCACACTGGAAGGAAGCAACAGGCTACAATCAGACCTAGACAGGTTACAGGGGTGGGCGGGTGAGAACAGGATTGGATTCAACACTGACA
>NW_017728920.1:18159383-18181829 GCF_001723895.1 Crocodylus porosus | reverse complement strand
GAGACACTACTTCACTGTCAGGGCAGCTAGGATCTGGAACCAACTTCCAAGCGAAGTGGTGCTGGCTCCTACCCCGGGGGTCTTTAAGACAAGGCTTGACAATCACCTTGCTGGGGTCGTTTGACCCCAGTACTCTTTCCTGCCATGACAGGGAGTCAGACTTGATGATCTTCTCAGGTCCCTTCCGACCCTACCAACTATGAAACTATCATGAATTAGCCTGTTGGGGAGGGAGGTTGGGGAATCAAGCCTGCCTGCAGCCAAGGACCTGCCCCTTTCCCCCAGTTCTGCCCCCCCATGCAGTTCCAGTGCTGTCAGCACTTCTCCCAGGGCTGTGAAGAGAAAGGAGGAGGAGTGATCAGCCCTGGCAGAGTTAGGGGTGCAGGGCTGGTGTGGAGGCACTCCAGCCACACCCAGTCCATGATGGGAGCCCACAGCAGGGCTTGGGGATGTTCCCTGAAGCCATAAGCTGACCCCAGGGCACCCTCATTCCCAGCCTGGACCTGGTGATGGCTCAGGGGTCCTGAACCTGTCAACCCCCAGCACCCTGCACCACCCCTGTCTCCCTGTCTTCTCTTTGCCCCCATCTGTCTGTCCAGACGCTATACCCCATGCTTCCATCACTGGGGCCCTAGTGTGGAGGCTGCACAGGGCAGATGTGGCTGGCAGGGTCATTGCTGTGCTGGCAGAGGAGGCTGGAGTGATGCTGAGGCTGGTAGGGAGGAAATGCCCACAAGAAGAGCTAAGCTCAGAGTTGCCCAGACCTGCTGCTTTTGTGCACATTCTGATAGGGAGCCCCCATCATGGGCTGCGTGGGCTCACGGGGATGGGCAGGCAGGGGCAGCATGGCCCAGCCAGGGTGGGGCTGGGTACTCTCTGGGACCCTGTGGCACAGATCAGCCCCCCTGGCTGGAGTTTCTTCCTGCAAGGCCCCCCTCTTCCCTGCTGCAGCTGGCCACCTCTGTCCTCATCAAATGGTAGCAGCGGGAATAGTATCCTAGGGAGAAGCTCCAGGCCCTGGCCTCCCTCTCCTCTCCCTTCCTGAACACAGCCCCAGGAGTGGGGTGGGGCTAGGCTGCATCATCCGAGCCCCGATCAAGCCACAAATTATTCCTAGGGAACGCAAGTTCCCTAAGACACTCTAAAGTAGAGCACCTTCATCTGATCCTTCATTTGTTGAGGATTAATGTGTTGCATGATTGGCCACTTTTAAAGCACTTTGTAGCTGTGCACTTATGTCATGGTATGGCACTTTCAGGGGGCCAATTACATGATAAACTTAACTTCTGTCTATGCCCAATGAGCCCATGCCTTCAGCCAATTCAGGAGTATTTTGTAAGAGCACCAGCAAAACGAAGTTTCTGGCCTTGGCAAAATTCCTGTTGAACTGACAGTTAGTCATTCTGAGGTGGCCAACAATACACATGTAACTGATGTTTCTCCTGGTTTGTAAGTGGCTGTAAGAGATGTGGTTTTACAATAAAAAGTTTTACAATGAGCCTGTGACACAGGGCATACTTGGGGCAAGGTCTCATGCCAGCCTGCCCACTTGTCTCTATGGGGCAGTTCACCCAGTCTCATTTGCCACAACTTCACTGTTCCCATAAACTGGTGGTATAATGTGGGAGGCTGCCCTTACCCAGCCCTGATGCCACAGGGTGCTATCTATGGCTCTGAACCTCACCTACACCGCCGTCCATGCCCCACAGATGGAATCCAGATTAAGATTACTCCTTGGTCTGAGACAGGAGCAAATCCAGTCCAAAATTGGAGGCCTCTGGTATACTGCCCATTACTGGGCCACACTCCACAGCCCTAGCTCCTCCTGAGTGGCCCATCTTGGGCCATCAGGCTTCACTACTTGCATGCTGGCCTCACCGTGCAGTCCTTCAGCTCCTGCAAGTTCCCCAACTCTATGTGGCCCAGCCTCGTGCCAAACCCGGGGCTGATTCCGCCCCAAGCCCCTCACTGAACAACTCTACACCACGCCCCACCCTGGGGTCTCCTCCTCATATTTGCAACTAGCTTCTCACAGAGCTGGCCCTTGCACTGACTTTCAGACTTACTCCCCGTTCAGCCCTACTCAGTCCCCTCACATGCACAGTCTTTCAGGCCTACTCCCGATTCAGCCCTTCTCTATGCAGGGCCTCACACTATGCTCCCCACACTACCCCTCTCGGGTCTTCAGGATCTCACATACATGAGTATACCTGGCCCCACTACTCCCACAGCTCTCAGAATTACTCACCAGATAGTGGTGGCTGGGGTTAAGGCACCCCTACCAGCCTTTCACTGGGGAGGTAACTGGCCTGGCATTTCTTGGGGGCTCCCACACCACTAGGACCCCCACCAGGCCACCCTTCCCCAGCAGGGTACAGTTTCAGGTCATGCGCAGGAGCAAGAGTCACTTGGTCTTACCTACTAGATGTTCTATGTCTCTACTTGCTGCCAGCAGCAAACTGCTGTCTTTATATAGCTAGCCTGTATTCTAATATGGCTGCTGCAATCAGGCACCTGCTGGCTGCCTGACTCAGCCCTTAAAGTGGCAAGCACCTGAAGGTGGGCTGCCAGAGGGTCTCACAGCAAATCTGAGAATTCTGTTTTGCACTGCTTAGCAGGCTACAGCAATGATCACTTTAAAAACAAACAAACAAACACAAAGCAAAATTTATAAAGCTTGAGTCCTTAAGGAAAGGCCTAAATTATAGATTAAATATTAAGGCAAGTAATTTCAAATGTTAATATATGTCCCTTTAACTTACACTGAATAATTGTGCTATTTACTCCACCCAAATAACAGTAACTTTGGATCTGATAAACAGAAGTTGTAAAATGGAGATTATAACTACTTAGAAGCCCATTACATCAGCCTTCAGTCTCAGAAATCTTGAGGGTAGAAAGCACATTTGGTAATTTAGCACTCTAAATGTAAATAGCATTGTTCTTTACACGGTTCACATTATCAACATTTTTCATTTGTAAATGTGTAAACACTCAAATGGGGCAAAAAACCCCCAACCCCTTCTATTTTTGCAATAAAAAGAAGGTAACTGTAAAATGACTCACCAAATTCATCACATATGCTTTCATTTTCTATAAGAGCTGGGTGATCAAATGTATCCCGACAGTAAAAGATTTGGGGGCTCTTGCTTGTTACTGCAATGCCACCAAGAGCTAAAACAAACTGGTCTGTTAATACTGAGGAAGGCTTGTCTTGAAGACGCTTTAGCATGGAACGATATCGACAGTATTGTGGATAACTAAGGATCAAGAGACTTGAATCTTCATCATCTTCACCTGCAAAAAAACCCAAAAAACCCTTTAAAGTACATTCTATTTTGTCCAAGGGGTAATATAAACAGTACAAATGAAGTTGTAGCTCAATAGGAAGAAACATAGTAACCAATTTGGGGGCCTTATCCTGTTTTCAATTAAGTCAGTGGCAAAGTCCCATTGACTTAAATTGGAGCAAGATCAAGTTTGCTCATTAAAATTTTATCTTCAATAAGAAAGTATTTTTCAAAAGAAGGGAAGACCAAACAAAAACCCCTCAGAATGACATATTAAGACACCTTTGTTTTAGAGACTTCAGGCCATGTCTAACACCATTATTCACAAGAGCCCTAATCTTACTCCCTTGCAGTAAGGTACTACAGCTTAAGTAAGGATGACAATATCTATGCTCTAGCTCAGTGGTCAGCAACATTTTAAGGCTGCAGGCTGGACCAACCCTGTTTGTGTTAGATGCTGGTGGGTTGGTGGGAGAGTGGGAGGACTCAACCACTTCCATCATTTTTCTCTGCAACAGTATGAGGAAAGTGCTCACACCCAACACTTTTCCTCACAGCAGTCAGGGAAAGCAATTGCTGCCAAAGCCCCCCACCATCAAATGCCACCAAAACCCCATCCATGTCTGTGAGCTGGATGTTATGGCTCCTCAGGCTCGATCCTGCCCATGGGCTGTAGGTTGTTGATCCCTACTCTAGCTTACATAAAGTGGCCTCTCTATTTCATGAAGTCTGCCATAAATACTTTAATAGAAAGATTTCATGATAGTTAATCTTCAATTTCCAATGCCACCTTACTAAACTAGTCTGTATACTATTTTAAATGTTTTTCATGATAATTATTCACTCTGTATGTCTGGAGAGGAGAGGGGTTTTTCATTGCTATTAGGAGGGTGTGGGTTAGAGGGAGGGTAATGATTATTTGGCCTTTTCTTTAAAATATCTAATATTAACCACTATCAGAGAGAGGATACTGAAGTAGAGATAGTTCATAGACTGATTCCACTCTGGCGATGTTTATGACCCTAAGCAATCCCAGACAGAAATTGTTGTATGAATAGGCAACACACAACAAAATACACATAGTATACCACAGTCAAATGAACTTTTAAATGGCTTCCCAACTGCAAATTCAAAAAAATCCAGAAAAACTTCCTTTTCATTCTGTTGAGTTTTAAACAATATAAAAATTAAGGCATCTAATTTTGAAATATCACAACAAAATTTCATCATATGATAACCAATGGGAAATGTGACAGCAGAGGACAGAACATAACAACAAGAGAAGGTTGTAGCATGACTTTTATCAGCCCTGATATCAGGGTATTAGGCCAAAACTGAGATGTATTTCTATTTGTGTTCATTTAGTTCCTCATGCTGGGTACCTAGATTAATTTTTATCTGCACATCTATGGAGGTATGTATAGATCTGTAGTTTACACTTGCTAGGCTATTGCCTGATTACTAAGTAACATAGTCTCTATTTCTGTCAAAGATACTATAATCAAATATTTAATCCCACTACCAATATCTTAATAACCTTTCTTCCTCTTAAAGTAGGATTACACTTGAAATAATTGGAAAGAATGTTGGCTGAAATCCTGGCCTAACCAAAGTCAAAGGCAAAAATCCTTTTTTATTTCAGTGTCGTATCATGTTAAGAGGTAATATTAATTTTAACTGATTCTTGAAAACAGAGAAACAATATATATAATATTTTTTAAATTACAAAATGTGCTATATTAAAGTATCAATGGGAAAATTGTATACTAACATACCTAGACCATCTTTGAAATTTCAGAGTATTGTTTGGAAAATAAATGTAAAATTTTGAGCTGAAACAGTTCTTGAAAGCAGTCAGTTTGATAAGTATTAAGACTTCCCCTGTCCCTCCAGTTTAAAAAGAAGGTAAAACAATTCCTTTCTCAATGTATATGGAAAATATCTTTTGGTAAACATTATTTTTACCAATGTAAAAATTGGTACACTAATTTTTAGTGTAGGCAGTGCTTACTCGTATGCCATATTTTAGGAAATGGTGTATAGTTTTTCTAGGAATGGATGACTTTTTTCTAGGAATGGATGACTTACTGTAGCTGAACTTCTTTAGGTCAATTAAGATGTGGTCAAAATATTTTTACCAAGTATCTATCCCATGAGCCTCTGCGATCACTTGATTGTGAAATAACTTTTTGCTATACATGTGAGTGTGTATAATTTTCTCTTCGTTAGTAAGAAATCCTGAAACTGGATCAGAGACTGGAAACATTCAAGGGAGAAACAACTTATGATCCATCCCTCAGCTCTGCTGAGAACCTACTGTATGCTTGTTACTTACTGCTTGTACCTTCATGTATGCATTGGTGAATTAATTCTGTTGATCAGACAGCACATTTCTTATGCCAGGATGTGGTCAGCCTTTGTACCAAGGTGCATATAAATGTGTCTCCCATGAGCCTTTGTAACAAACCATTTGTTTCCACTAAGATGTGTGATAAGTCATTAGACAGAATTCTATATACTATTCTATGTTTGATGAATGACATTTTATCGTAAGCCAATGTCATAAACTAAAGCCAGATCGCTATTTACAGGAACATTCATCTACATATTTGTTGCTTTAGCTATTTTTTTGCTTCTTATTGCAATCCATAAAGGTGTAATCAAACCTGTATGCAAAGTTAACCATGCAATAAGTGATTCCAATAAATGCTTTATAATTCATTTTTTCTTTGCCTGTTCACAATAGGCGGAACAGATACATCTAAGAATGAATAAAGAATGGATAAACTGCACATTTGTTTAGTGAAAGACAAACAGAGTGTTCCTGGAACAAAGATTTTCTCTCAACCACACCCACATGAGAAAGAAAATCAAAGTAGCAAAATACAGACCTCCCCCAGCCCCAGATGATTTTTATTGTAACAAAATACAGAAAATAACATTTGATTGCAGTTGCATATATTATTGAATTTTATCTAAATTAAAATTATCATAAAGTTTCCAGTTATTAGAAGCTGAAATGTTAACCAAGCTTCCCACTTTCTATTAAAACAAGGAAAAATAATGTAATTTTAAAAATATTTCATTATGAGCTTACAGAATAGAAGATGCTAAATTACTGAAAGTCATTTTACCTTGAATAAGGAGCTCTGTACATAAAAAAAGATAATACAAAGAGTACATTGCTTGCAAGGTTCAACTGAAATTACACTAATCCCATGCTTATATCATAATTACATGTTTTAACAACCTCTTTCAATGTCAATATTTCATTTATTTATATATAATTCAAGTTCAAAACAGGTTTCTATAAAGAACTGTAATTACAGTGTGAGGTTCCACCCATGCTTGGAGAACACTAACTGTATATCTATGGATATAATCGACATAGTTTCTTTTGTGGGGGGGGCTTGGGGAGGGAGTGGGGGATTGGCAAGGTTTGGCTTTCATGCTGAACAGCATATTCTCCAAATTGTCTTTGTCAGTAAGAGATGCATGAAATGTCAAACACAGTGAATCTATGCAGCTTTCTAAATTAGTACAACCATTTTTAATATGTAATTCAAGATAAAAAATGCTAAAAGCAAGACTTCCTGACAAACCCTTTCAGATGAAGCACTACTTACAGAAGGAAGAAAGAAATACAGAAATATAAGTTTCTCTTTGTCTGCTTATTTCAGAAACATCAGACTATAATGGCTATAGCTAACTATCACAATCTACTTCGAACGGCAGCAAGCATTTTTTTCTTTAAAAAGACCTTCACACCAGGATGTTATAGAGCTCAATGGAAAAAGTATGCATGTTCCTTCCTGCACCTAATTACCTCAACAGCAAAATCTGCCAAGTATTTTGCCCTTCGGTTCTTTTAATCGTATTAGTGAAAATGCATTTTGATGCCAACAGAAACAAACATTTAAAGATTTTTTTGCTTAAAAGATTCCAAATATGTATTAGGCTCATGTTAGAAACACAAATTTCCATTTCCTCTCAGAAAACATACAGTTATTTTTCAGAAGAAATATTAATTTACTTCTTTTGTACAATTAAGTGTCTAGTTTCAACCCAATTTAAATAAAATAATGTCAATATGAACTGCTCTCACAATGATTTATGCTACCTTCTGTTACTTTATTATATTAGACATTCCTTTCTCTAAGCTTTATACTTTCACTGTGCTCCTAGCAACCAAGCAAAGGCTGAGCACTAACTTTATGTCCCTGGCACTGCTCCAGGTTTTACTGTTATTGATAATTATATTGAAGTTTCAATGTAATTGCTACTCTGTTGTGACACAGAATATTTTTCATAATTAGGCATTTCCCATTTTCTGTCCATTCATTTTTGATATTACTAAAAATTATTTTTTATTTCAGAAAACATAAGCAGAACAATAATACAGATAAGAGTACATATATCCGTTACTATCATTACCAACATTGTAATATGAAGCAAAAAAAATTGTGAATATAATTTCTCAGAAGGTAATTTTCTTTTCAGTTTAAGTGCTCTTATTCATCTTACAGTTACTCAATGATTTCCTGTTTTAATTACAAGACATTATACAGAAAGACATTTGTAAAAGGGAAATGTGCTAGTGCATAAGACTAAATAGCTTCAATTGGTGTTTAAAATTCTGAACTTGTGCATCAACTTTATCAATTCTCTGTTCCAGTTTTGTGCAATGTATTCTACCACAAATCTAAATCTCTCCCAAGGCAGTTAAGTTAGCACAAATGTATACATCAAAGAACAAAATACACTTGCAGTTAAACTGCTGAAAAAAAGATCAGTTATTTTTTTCTCACTGAAGCTGTTAAATTGGAGGCAAGCCAAGACAAGGAGTGGAAAATATTAAAAAGTAAAAAGCTTGATTAAAAAGAGAGAGACAGAGAGATTTGGTCCTAAATCTATGTGAATACGCCACAAACTATTTCATAAATACATACTGTGACGTAAATTACACATCAGTCTTGCACTGTTGTGGTTATTTTGAGAAATGGTTTGTACTGTAAGTCAGCTGGTAAAACCCCACCCTTAATGATTTTGCAATTCTCTATATAGCAATCAACTGGAGCAGTCATGAAATTGCCAAGAAGGAAAACAGACAGAGCTGTAGAGAGTGTGTAATAAAAAGATAATGTACTTTTAACATAACAGAACTAGAAGATTGGTTTTATTAACTAAAAAACTACTTAAAAGGTCCCAGGCTTGCCATTTGTTTTGATAAATGTTAACACAGATCTTCATAAGATAAGCAATGAAAGTACCAAGGGAACTAAATAAAGTGGGACGATGCATTGGTGTATAGGTTGCAAATTGAACAAGGGAGTTATTGTGAACACACAGTGAAAATATAGAAAAATGCAAAGCTTTCACCATCAAGCTTTGCGCCCCCTATCCTAACCTTTGGATAAACTGCAAAGGAAAATGCAAACAGCACTGCCGATGCTGCCTTTTTTCATAGCTGATTGTATGTAGGAAGACCTCATGGGTGACATACATACCTTATTTTTTTATTTATGATTGTGTGTATACTTTACTATAGCCATATTACCAACAAAAAGCAGCAATCCTAGTCATTGATGAAAAGACTAGATATTTTTAGTAAGTAAAAGGCTACTCAAATGAATGAGGCCACACATTTCAGCATGAGCCGAGTTCCTGACTTCCTCGGTTTGATGAAAAAATGCTAGCCTACATTCCTAAAATCTGCAAACTGACTAGGATCTCCATTTAAGATGTCAGCTGCCACCAAAGACAATTAAAATGACAGGTTTCCATTGGCATACCATGACACCCAGAGCAGATGGATCCAAATACCCGATGCCCCTTTAGGAACAGTGAATGAAAACATATACCTCCCACAAAACAAAAGCCCAAAATTTTGCAGTGGCCATCTTGCGAAAGAGAATAAAACTTTACCCCAGTGAGTGTTAATGAATAGGGACCTACTTAAATCGTAGTTTTCTGAACAACAGCAATCTCCATGGAAAATGGCATTGGATGTGATTTCCTAGGAAATCAGTGGGAAAAAAAATTAAAATTCTAGCTCCCCAGTGGGAGCTATTGGTCCTCACTACTACTGTGATCCAGCCTCACAGCCAGGCTAGGAGGGGAAGGTGCCAGCTGTCAGGGTGGCATGAAAGGCAGCAGCCAAGATGGCTGCTTCCCCCTTGGGCATCTCCACCAATCAATGCTGAGGGGTGAGGCTGCACAAAGGGCAGCTAGCAGTCAAGATGCTGGCCACCATCTTGTCTCCCATCTCTCTGACAATCAAGACCAAGGGGTGGGGCCTCTCTGCCAATCAGTGCCGAGGGGTGGGGCCACTGTGAAATAACTGCAAAATTGGTTCTTTGAGCCATGGTCAAGCTGTGAAAATTGCTTTCTCTCGCCATAAGTTAGGTAGGTCCCTAGTAACGAACCTTCTAGCATCCAGCCCTTAAAATGAAGACAACATCCTCCACCTATTGTTACTTCACCCCCTTTGGCAAGGGCTTTTGGTATCATTAGATAATACCAGCACATGCATAGGAAATGGAAACACACCTGAGCTATATAGCCAAAACCAATGACTGTAGATTAGGGGGGATGTATACTGCTTGATCCTGTCCTTTGCAATGCAATCCAAAAGGCATAATGTAGCCATCCAACAGAGATAAACAACTAACAGCTAGTTATGAAAAAGCAGTAATACTGCAAGAAACAGCCCAAGTGAGGGAGAAGAAATAGTTTCTAACTAGTGTGCCATTTTATAGAGGATAACCAGGTAAATAAGGATAACCTTTCCTTCCCACGCCCTTTTATGAGGAGACTCCCCCCAGAGGTGGTACAATCACCTATCCTGGAGATCTTTAAAAAATGACTCAATGCGTACCTTGCTGGCGTCATCTGACCCCAGCAGTTTTTCCTGCCCAAGTGCAGTGGGGCTGGACCCAGTGATCTCATGAGGTCCCTTCCAGCCCTAATATCAATGAATCTATGAATTTATCCCTATCCATTTTTAATCTCTGACCATGTGATCACAATCCAAATAGCCTCAGTGTGAAGTAGCCCTTGTGGGAGAATGATTATCGGTAAGGCTGTAAGAATCAACCAGCACTCACTTCTATCCATTCTGGTAGTCTTGAGGCTAGCAGCCATTTCCCTTTATCCTAAGCAGCCCTGATTTTTGCTG
Source organism: Crocodylus porosus (assembly GCF_001723895.1). NCBI lineage: Eukaryota > Metazoa > Chordata > Crocodylia > Crocodylidae > Crocodylus > Crocodylus porosus. The sequence continues at coordinate 18,171,362 of NW_017728920.1, read as the reverse complement.
CATCACTGGAATTGCCAAGTAGCAGTGCTTTGAGGGTGGAGTCTATTTTGCATGCTACAGTGCACTGATGTGATCACTGAGGAGAAAAGTGCCATTGAAAAGAAATCTTAATTTTCAAAATAACATTTCATTCCTGCTGGATTCATTTGTTCTTGTAATGCTGCTTGGTGTGCTTTGGCTAGCTAATTAATTACAATGCTTTTAAAATATTAATGTATGAATTACTGTATTTAGTTCATAAAGAAATGCAAATAAAACAATTAGTTAACCCTGCTAGATGAACTTGCAAATCTTTGCTTTCAGGTTTAAATAAATTTGGGTAAATTATCAACACAACAGGGATATTGCTTTGTTGACAGGACCCATGTTGCCTATCCCTATTTTAAGAAATTCCCCTTGATTTGAATGCTAATGCAATCAAGAACAGAGGCAATTTGGTATAGTACATGTAATAAAGTGATTATTGCTGTTTTTACCAGAGAATGGTGATATTAACAAGATGCCCATTAGAGTAAATATCCTATTAATGTTCAACTGTCCTATTTTGTTTTTAAAATGATAGCAAATAGAAAGACCATATTACTAATATACACCACAAAATGCATACACAATCTTTCTGGATGTGTCAGCTTTTTTTTCCTGGCAAGGACAGAGGACTAGTTCACAGTGTCTCATGTCACTTCCACAACCTTCCGTTTTTTGTCACAATGCCAGAAGAACATGAGCAGTTCAGAGAGTTCCTAAAATTAGTTCTAACATCTGAAATGAAAGAGAATACATACAAATCTTCTGAAGACTGAAATTAGTGTTCAATCCCATAGTAATGGAGTCCTATAAAAAACCCAGCACCATCTAATATGTACTTAAAGTCTATAGTTGAAGAACGTTACTTTGTAGCTAGTGATTTGGATCTGATTTTTTCTAGTCCTATTTAACAAAGTAAAAATTGAATATATTGATCAATGACTGACGGATCCATTTAATCAAATCTTCTATAATGTTTATCTCATTAAATCATTTTGGATTCAAATAATAAATTCATTTTTTTGTAGAAGATGAAAGAGATATAATACTAGAAAAGTTTACAATCAGACACTTTCACTTCTCTTTACATCCTGATCCAGAAGTTCATAACCACAGCTCCTGCTTTGCTCTCCCAGAATCCATTTGTACCTTAGGAAGCAGGTTTATGAGGTTTTTCAGTCTCCAAACAAGCCTGGCTGACAATCATAATACTCAGGTTTTATAGAACACTTTGCAAGTATACATCCAAAATGCCTTGCAAAGACGAATAAATATGATTTCTCCCATTGTATAGAAAGAGAGGCTAAGACTAGGAGAATGGTTTAAGGTCACCAACCAAGTCAACGGTAGAGCTAAGTACAAAATTCAGGGGAGTTCTGTCATTCACTTCAACAGGGCAATGATGTTTCCCCAAGTTTTCATGATTCCTAGTCCAGTGCCATATCTATCAGCCACCTATTCTATTTCCAAGAGAAGTCAGAGAATGGGGGCTAAACACTTTCAGCAGAAAAAAATACAGTTCTTTAAGGGGTGGATTCAGAGGTGAATTTGGCTGGTGAAATGTGAGTGACTCAAGGCTCCCAGCACTCCCCATCATAGACATTTGCCAGGGACTCTCTTGATACACACAGGTCACACACTGAGCACCATAATTTCTGTCTTTATTTTTTAAACAGTCATTTTCAAAATTCATTTTCCTTCCCCATGGAAATCTTGGCTTCACTTTACAGAATTTTATTTTGTCTCCTTTTTAATGTTCTCCACTACTACCTGGGAAAGACTCTCTTTCTTCTCCTTGTCTTATATTTTTCAAAGCTCTGCTTTGATATCCTGCTGAATAGTTAGTAAGTGCCACAGCAGAAGCTGAGGGAGCATAAAATTTAGCTGATTCAAAAGAGATATGGCCAAGTTTGAAAATGGGTTCCTGTCATTTCCTGTCACCCCCAAAAGATCACAAAGGTATGACCTCTTCCTCAAAAATGAAAGATTTGTTTTCTCTCTATTTTTAAAGTTATAGCACCAGTGTTGGAACTGGGTCAACCCACATCCTTAAGGTGATGGATCATTTCAGGAAATCATGCTTTATGATACAAAAGGCTTTGTAAACTGCCTTATTAGGGGTCTAAAGAATGTAGATGGGGAAATGGAGAGTGATTATAAAGCTAAACAAAGGCCTGCTGTCCCCTTTAGCAAGTAGGTTCTGCAAAATGTGGAACATTTAAGTTATACATGCATCAGCTTTGAATAAATGTGTATCTTAGTTGTCTTGGTTACTGATAAAAAGCTTCAGTTCTACTGCAAATAAAAACAAGAATAAGTAAAGGGTTAAAATATAATTTGGAATATGACAAGGCCAAGAAGAGGGATCAAGTCACATCAGACAAGCCAAATGTTCTCTCTATGGCTTTATTTTTCTGTATTTGCTTTTAAATAACCTAATGCCCTAACATGGAAGCTGGTGTGATTTTAGCAAACAAACAGTAAAAAGCCCTTTTAATAATGAAAGAAAATAATAATATATTTTACTTCAACTGAATTCAAACACGATTTATTTCTTTCTGAGGTCGGATTTACACAATGAACAGACAGATAATAAGTGTTATCATTCTCACAGACATAACCAGCATTTTGTAGCTGAATCCAATTCATAAAGTGCAGTTTAACTACACCATTTTCAATAGTCTGTGCACACCATCCAACCTACAACCACACTAAAAGCCTGATCCTGCAATCAGTTAAGATTGCAAACAACCCTACATATGTGAATAGCTCCACTGACTTCATGTGCTTAAAACTTATTTACATGCACAAATATTTTGAGAAGTGGGCCATACTTTGACCTTTAATTTTTTTAACTTCATGTTTCATTTTCTTCCCAAGATTTGCATAGCAAAAAAACATTGGAGGTGAAAGAGACTAAAGGCATAACGAGAACCAATGGCAAGGCAAATTCAAATAAAAAACAGGCACACAGTTTTTAATCTAATTTAATTAATTTATTTAGTGAATGCAAATCTGCAAAGCATTTTATCCAATGGTTAATCACAATTAACTACTGGAATAAACTACCAAAGAAGTGAGAGATTTTCTATGTTTGCAATCAACTCTTTGAAACAAGACTTCATGCTTTGTCTAGAAGGCATGTTTAGTTAAACCCAAGTTCTTAGGCCCAGTAGAGGGCTAACTTAATGAGACACGCGCTCGCGCACACACACACACACACACACACACACATGCATGCACACGCGCACGCACACACACACACACACAGCATTAGTTACAAGACACTGTTATCAGGGCCTTTTCCTATAAGGCAGAAATAAATGTCTTCATTTTCCATTACCCTCAAAAGCATGAGTCAAAAGCCTTATCTTTATTTTTTTCTGCAGGGGCCCTTTCACTACCATTCAGAAAATTCAGTGGAATTTTGGCCTCCTATAGCAAGTACAGTTAGCTGCCATTCTCAGAAACATGACTTGAAGGGTGGAGTGTGGAAACAGTCCAGTGATTTAAACAGTTAAGCTTTGCTGTTGACATTTATGCCCTCTCTGAAACCCTTAATGAAATCACAACCCTGTTAATTCTTGTAGCGTACTTAGTATACATAAAAACTGCATTATCTACTCTTAACAATTTACAACACATAAGCAGTATCTGGGTCTGTATAAAAATAACAAGCTCACTTTAACCCTCAGCTCCCTGACTGTAATGCTGATTTCCTTGACACAAGGAGAAGTGAGAATAATTACATTTTACTGTCTTGTTACATTGATTTAAGATTTTCAAAGTGTAAAAAATATCCTTTTCACTTTCATTTGTTTCTAGAAATCCTCTCTGAAGACAGTTAGCAAAAGCTTCAGAAATCATGGTCAATATGGACCAAAATTGTACCTCTCCCTGGTGGACATGTGACAGAAGGATAATAGGGTTTAGTAACACCACAGTCAGGCGTTTCTTTTCTATTTAATGTTTCCTTGTGTGCCAAACATAATGTAACAGACAAGTGTTAGAGAGACATGCAGGGAGGAGTATGAATAGAAAGCTTTAAAAGAGAGCCTTAATAGAGAAGCAGTATGCTTAATCTTCAACAACATTCAATAGCAATTTATTTGCTGCCATTTTCTCTGGTAACCTTTCACACCAGAACAGGTAAGATACAGCTGAAGACAATTTGTCAACTGCCAGATATGAACAAAAGAAGCAATTTTTAATAAGCTTCAGTATTCCCTTATATTTGTTTTACAACATGTTAATAACATTTTTGGAAGCCAATCAAAGAAAAGGAAAAAAATAGAAGTAAAAACTCCGTTAAAAATATTGTATAGATGAACCCATGCTATTTTTTCCTGTGTAATTACACTTCTCTACTCCTTAAGCCATAGTGAAATATATACTAGATGTATCTACATGAGATGCTTTACTGTGCAGTAGTGTAGTATACTGCACAGTAAATGTGTGCATCTACACGTGCACATACTTACTGCGCAGTAAACCTTGCTAATCATGAGTAAATCTGCTACCTGCAAATGCAAGTAGCAAATTTACTTGTGATTAATTACTGCACAGTAGTGCTTGTATGGATGTCTGACTGGGAGCAAATCTGCTTCTGATCAGCTGGCCACCCAGGGCAGTTCTGCCCTGGCAGCAGGGAGTTCCAAGCCCCCCGCTCTGAGATCACAGGGGAGAGACAGGTCCCAGGCCACAGCCCCAGTAAGGATCTCCCAGTGCCAGCTCTGCATTTGTGGGGCTCAGGCTGAGAAATCTTTATCTCCCAGTGCCAGCTCTGTGACCATGGGGCCAGCAATGGGAGATCCTTATTGGGGTTGGGGGTTTGGACGTGCCCCACCACTTGCAGCTCTTTCCAAGCCCCTGCCTATGATTGGGGAGCTGGAGTCAGGAGCTCACTGCTGCCAGGGCAGGGGGACATTGTTCCCCACCCAGCACCAGACAGCCCCCCAGGGGCAGGGTGCAATGTCTCAGCCCCCACCAGGAGACAGCTGTCTCCTGGCCCACTACTCCCTGCTAGTCCCTAAGCTAGCACCCAGTAGGAGCCCATTGCAGGGCCCCAGGAAGCAGAAGCAGTTTTCTGTCATTAGCAGCAAATCTGCTGCTGCTTCCCCGCACATGTGGATACCTGCCTAGGAGCATTTACTCATGAGTAAAATGGTTCTGGACCTAATACATGTGTAGACATGCCCATTTAGTACTGGTAACATGGGTTTTTAAAAAAAACCCAATAAGTAGATTTTTCTGCTTGTTTTTTTTAATATTTGTTATTTACCTTATCCTTATGCATCAAGTGTCTGCTTCCTATCCCTGACCTGAGTTTGTTGCCCTTCCTCCAGAAATGAGTGAAAATGAGTATGAGAAATGTTGATTCACAAAGAGAAGATGTGAGAAGAAAGATGACACATTCATGAGCCTATGTAGAAGCATCACATTTAGATTGATCTAACCAGGGTTAGGTGAATATAAATTTCTACTCCTCTGGATGTTCAGGAGCTTTAAATAAGCCAGAAAATGGTATGCCTGGTCTAAGTTAGTTCTGGAAATGCACTAACTTAGACTGAAAAAGGGTTAACCTAATCTAGTGAATCCAGCACATGGTCACAGCACAGCCTCTGGGCTTGGAAGCACCAGCCACTCACCCCAGCTCCAGAGTTATGCTGTTCCTATTCCCTGCCCGCAATAGTGATTGGGCTTTTAGCTCCCTCACCCCAATTGGGCAACCTCCCTACAGACTCACCAGCCCTTCCCTCAACCCTGAGTTACTTACCTCAGGCTGCCCATACCACTTCCAGCAGTGGCAAATGGCCACATGCACTGCTCTCAGTCTAGGTTTAAGTGGCTTAAAGTAAGCTGTCTAAACTTGAACTGGGTGCAGCGAATGCTTGTTTGCACCCACAGGCCACATCCAGACGAATGTGGATGGTTGGTTCCCCAGGGACAAGCAGCAGCGGCTCATCTTGCACTACCTCTTGTAGCTACCTGTCCTGCAGAGCGCCCATGACATATGTGCTTTGGCGCATGGCAAGTTACCCCAGGGAAAGTAAGGGAGGCTGTGGCCAGCCCTGGGCTGGGCCCAGCAGCCTTACCTGGGGTCCTGGTGGCCTCCTGGGGCTGCAGCAATGGTGATCTTGCCAAGCAGTCTGGCTGGCAGCTGCAGCATGACTCCAGGTGGCCTGGCTCCACTTTTTAGCTGTGTGTGCTGCCTGTGCATGCACTGCTGTTTTTTTTTCCTGTGGATTTTTTTGGCCCCAAGGATCAGAAAAAAAACCCAAAGAAAAAAAACAACATAGCAGTGCACACCAGCAGCATGCCCTTGCAGTGCAGAGAACACCTAACTGTGCAGTATGTGGCACTGCAGATGTGTCTGGATGTAACCATAGAGTTTATGCTTGGAGGGGACCGTTGTGACCATTTAGTCCAACTTTATGGCTCAAGAAATGGCCTATATTGAAGTAATGAAAATGAAGAAGGAACACAAAATAGGTGCTTAACATAAACTCTGTCTCATTAGATCCAGTGACAGGCAATTGAGTTAACACAGGAAAAGGCACTTGAGTAGGACCCAGGACATTAGAGTTTGGATAAGCCAGGGACCTCCTGCATGTCTAGAATAGGTCATTCAGAAAATAACTTTTCATAGGTAAAAATCCACTGGGGACAGAATCGCCACCAGACACCCTCTGTTCTTCAACATTGGGGGCATTTCAGGAGGAGCAACGAACATGCTGGGAGGGTTTGGGTGTGAGACAAAGAAAACTTCATTTTTGCCTCCTCTTGATTGTTAAACTTAACCTTTGTAAAGAGCTCTCTGTTTTATTTTTAATGGATATTTCCACTGAAAAGAGAAACTGGAAAAGGAAAGTCAGAATGTCCAATGGACAGTCTGGAAATGTTAACTGAAGATCTGGTGAAGTGTAAAAAAATTCAATTAATATTAAAATTTTAAAAATTTCCCTCAGAAAACTTCAAATAGATTTTCCCATTTAGTTGGATAGTAATCATCCCATGAGAGAAGTGTGATGCACAACTGGAAAAAATAACCTCTTGTCAAGTCAGCTTTAACTAAGTCCTGCTGTCATTGAGAAAACTAACAAAGATCCCTGAATTCAAGGAAATCATGGCTTTGGCACTCCAAATTGGACTATCAATAGTATCTTGAAGAGAAAGGCAGAAGTCATAGTGAATAAGGACCTTGCTATAGAACTAAGAAATAGCTAGAGATGGAAATGGTCAGGGAAAGACTTTGTGCCCTAATTTAGAGTCTAATGAAATCATTGAACACCTTTTCATTGACTTCAGTAAACCTTAGAAGAGGTGCTTACTCTGCAATTTGTTATTCTAATCAAAAGCAGATTTTGCCATTTGGGTCTTACTAGCAAGTGTAGTTTATCTAGATTGGGAAGGTGAAGAGAGGCAGTTTAGAGCAGGCTTTTAAGAAAGGAATACAACCTTTTAAAAAAGGAAGGGTGCAATGTCTTTTGGCTGTTACCGCATGCCATAAGAGAGTGCCACTCTTTCAGAGACTTCTTGGATCTCAGACTCTGAAGACTCTTATACAATTACCAGTCCTCTAAAGAGAACCAGGATACAATTTCCCTAGACGAAGGAAACATTATAGTATCTGCATTGTCAGTAAAGGTGGCAAATAGAAGATTCTATGCATGCTATGTTTTAAGGCACGGAAAGAAAAGGATTCCAGGACATGTAATGCCTGTAGGCAAAAGAGCAATGGTTAGCTAGAAGTCACATCTGGATGAATGTCCTCCCACTCCATGCTTTAGTCAAACTATTTCTCCAAAGCCATCAGCCAGGGAGAAGGCCTCCAGTAAAATTTGCCCAGGAGGGCCTGGTGAATGGTTGCCTGTTTGCTTGCAAAGATAGCAAAAAGTCAGGCTGGCTGTACTATACTCATGCAAGAATGAGGTCACATTGCCAGCAGAGAAGGAGGCCAGAGAGTTGAAAACATGCTCAACATACTATCTAATACTGTGATTTGTAACCAGGGTGTCATAGCATCCTAAGGTTCCTTAAGATCCTTTCAAGGTTGCTGCAGGTTGCCTCCAATGTAAGCACCATTGGAGCTAGGGACAGAAATTACACATAAATCAGTATAAGTGATCAGAAACCAGTTCAAATTTGGAACACAACAGAAGTTAAGTCCACATAAGCAGCTTTCAAAATGGCTGAAACCAGTTTAAGATAAACCTGGATGGATGTAGTATCAAACGTAACTGATTGAGGTTAAATAGGTTGATTAAACTTCTGTCCCGGATCCCCTCCGAATTCAAGTTAATTTAGAGTCCCCCAGCAACCCCAGCACCTTCCCCACAACCCTCCTCCAATGCAGGATGGGCAGGCTATACTTGGCCAGAGCTGTCTGCCCCAGCCAAACAGGGAGGTGTGCTCTAGCACCTCCCAGCTTCTGGCCTGGGCCACTGCAAGCATGTGGCTGAATTTCTGGAATCAAAAGTGAATATCTGTTCACTTGCTTATTGGTTCAAATTATGCAGTTTAGATTAACCTGAAAACATTGAATCGATTCAGCTTCAGGCTTTTTTACTGTCTGTACTTCATAGTTTCATAGTTGGTAGGGTCGAAAGGGACCTGAGCAGATCATCAAGTCCGACCCCCTGCCATGGCAGAAAACGGTAGTGGAGTCAAATGACTCTGGCAAGGTATTCATCTAGCCTCCTCTTAAAGACCCCCAAGGTATGAGCCAGCACCGCTTCTCTTGGAAGTTGGTTCCAGATCCTAGCTGCCCTGACAGTGAAGCAGCACCTCCTGATGTCTAGTCTGAATCTACCCTCTGCCAGCTTGTGACCATTATTTCTTGTCACTCCTGGTAGTGCTCGGGGGAACAAGGACTCCTGCTGGTCCCCTCTGACTAGTTTGTAAATGGCTACTAGATCCTCCCTCAGCCTTCTCTTGTGGAGGCTGAACAGGTTCAGGTCCCTTAGCCTGTCCTCGTAGGGCCTGCCCTGCTGTCCCCTGATCATATGAGTGGCCCTCCTCTGGACCCTCTCCATGTTGTTCACATCCCTCCTGAAGTATTCCAACTTTGGCCTGACCAGTGCTGCATAGAGGGGGAGGATCACCTCCTTGGACCTGCTTGAGATGCATCTCTGTATGCATGACAAGGTACAGTTGGCCTTCCTGACCACGTCACCACACTGTCGGCCCATGTTCATTTTGGCATCAATAATGACTCCAAGATCCTTTTCTGCCTCTGCACTAATGAGAATGGAGTTCCCCAGCCTGTAGGTATGCTGCTGGTTCTTCCCCCCAAGGTGCAGTACCTGGAACTGGTTAGTGTTGAAACCCATCTTGTTCTCATCTGCCCACCCCTGTAATTTATCTAGGTCCGATTGCAGCCTATTCCTCCCTTCTAGCATGCCCACTTCCCCCCACATCTCAGTGTTGTCTGTGAATTTGAACAGGGTGCTTTTTACCCCCTCATCCAAGTCACTGATGAAGATGTTGAACAGTGCGGGTCTGAGGATAGAGCTCTGTGGAACCCCACTGCCCACATCCCTCCAGGTTCAAAATGACCTGTCCACCACCACTCTCTGGGTGCAGCCCTCCAACCAGTTAGTGACCCAATTGACTGTGTAGGTGTTGACGCCACAGTCCCCTAGTTTTTTAACGAGAATGGGGTGAGAGAGTATCAAAGTCCTTTCTAAAGTCCAGAAAGACTACATCCACTGCTACCCCTGTCTCTAACGATTTTGTGACCTAGTCATAGAAGGCCACCAGGTTGGACTGACAGGACCTGCCTCTAAAGAACCCATGTTGGTTGCCCTTAAGCATGATCTCCCCTGCTGGCCCCTCACATACATGTGCCAGAATAATTCTCTCAAAAAGCTTACCCAGGATCAAGGGAAGACTAACTGACCTATAGTTTCCTGGGTCCTCCTTTCTCCCTTTTTTGAAAATGGGAACCACATTGGCCCTTTTCCACTCCTCTGGCACCATGCCAGAGCACCATGAGTGCTTGTAAATCCATGCCAGGAGTCCCGCAATGACCTCTGCTAATTCCCTCAGCACTTTGGGGTGGAGATTGTCAGGACCAGCTGATTTAAATATGTCCAGTCCCTCCAGAAGTTTCCTAAGTCCTCACTGACGCTAGGCCTAGGTGTGCCTCCCCTGGGGCCTGCGGGGGTCCCGGTGGAAGGTGGGGGTGGCCCAGTCCCTGCTTAGAAAAATGGAGGCAAAGAAATTGTTAAATAGGTTAGCTTTGTTATCTGCTGCGATGAACAGATTTCCTAGCGTGCCTTGCAGAGTTCCCACATTACCTGGTACCTTCTTTTTACCCCCTAAGTATTTAAAAAAGGACTTCTTGTTGTCCTTGATCTGGGTAGCTAGTCCCAGTTCCATTTCTGCCTTGGCCTGCCTGACCGCCTCCCTACAGCCCCAAGCAACCGAGGTATAGTCCTCCCTGATGATGGCCCCTCCCTTCCATTGGGTGTACGCCTCCTTTTTAGCTAGGAGATGCTCCCATATGCTTTTGGTGAGTCATGGGGGCTTTTGTGCCCTCTTGCCCCCTTTGATCTGTGTTGGGATTACCTCCCTTTGGGCTTGGAGGATCACCTCCTTAAGGAGCAACCACTCTTCTTGGACACCTGACTCCTCTCCCCTCTGGGACCTCAGTGCCTCCCCAACTATTCTCCTTACCTTAGGTATGCAAACGTGATTCACAAGATAAACCCAGAGATTTCAAATAGGAACTTATCATGTTAAAAACATCCAAAACCATTGTGGTCTTTCTGAAATCCTTCTAACAGAAGAATTGCTTTAATTTTTTTTGTATTAAGAAAATGAGTGAAAACTAAGAGCTGGTATTTTCTGAAGGGTGCCTTGAGTCTAACAAGGGATGCCTTGAGCCTGAATAGGTTGAGAACCACTGATATACTAGCTTGAAATATTCTTGAATAGTAGGTAGTGCAGTCTATTTCAAAACATTTAATCAACACTAATTAATCCTCAGGCATCCCTGGGAATAGGTAGACAGATAAGTATTATTTTCCCTATTTGACATATTGAATAACAGGGTCAGAGAAGCTGTGACTTGCCCTAGGCCACAAGAGAGAGTCAATGACAGAATTGAATTAGCTTTCGTCAGGTCCTGGCTCCCAGTCTTCTGCCCATCTAAACCCTACCTCTTTCACAAGTATAACTGCAAACTCTTGAGTTAAAAGTGCAGAGGACAAGGGAGGACAATGCTAAAAATGTTCTCTGTGAGTAAAGCTGTAATGAAAATGGCAGGATCAATGATAGGCAGGGAGAACAGAGACAGGTCTCAGGAGACAAGCTATCAATTGCTTGACAGAACCAAAGGACTAAACTCTGCACTCTGCTGGATCCCAGAAATTGATCTACAAGTGATAAGATGAAAGATTATTCAGAAGATGCAACTCTAATCACTTTACATTTTTACTTTCAGTAGTTGTAAGTATTTATGATAGGTGCTTATGTCTGCTTTAAATGAAGCATGTTACACTTTTCAAATATTTTTATGTAACCATGAATTGCAATGAATTAACATTTAGGCATGCACATGTATATTTTATATATATGTTATATATGAGGGGTGATCAAAAAGTTCTAAGACTTAGACTTTATTTTACAGAATAGTGTACAAACAACATTTTTATGAGCTGTTCCCTTCAAAGTAATGTCCCCCAGGTGATATGCACTTGTCCCAACATTACTGCCACTTTCAAAAGCAATGCTGGAAGTCTTCAGCTGTGAGTTTTTTGAGTTCTGCTTTCACATTCTTATGGATGGTTGGAATGTCATGAAATCTCCTTCCTTTCAGCTTCATTTTGATTTTTGGGAACAGAAAAAAATCACACGGGGCAAGGTTAGGTGAATACAGAGGGTGTGGTATCACAGGAATGTTTTTTTCAGCCAAAAATTCTTGAATGGAGACAGCAGTGTGTGAAGGAG